>NC_054880.1:42752654-43077654 GCF_018320785.1 Cheilinus undulatus
CCAGGAATGTCTAGGTGTGTGTTGTGGATTTGTACACTGTACAAATTTTGTACAGATTTTGTATGTTTTACAAAATCACTGTACACTGATAAAAATATCCAGCCCAATCTACTTAGAAAATCCTAGGCAACTTTTTGCAGATTAATCTTTGTAAAAACTACTACTCTCTTTTAGTACAAGAACAAAAAAACAAAGTGAAATTTACTTACATTTTCAAGTAGATTCAACAAGACTAACCTTTGTTTGACTTATTTTTTTCTTTGAAATACATCTGATTTCAATTATTCTTAGCTTGTAAAAATGACTCAGGCTTTCAATGCAGTCTGACACAATTATATGACTAGTACAATTTATGATTGCCTCCCACTGGTGGCATTCATTAGTAACATCTATAATAATGCTTACAAAGGAAGTCGTTGCATTTGTTTCCACTCCTTTTTGATTTTCACTCATCAATAAAATTATCAGAGAAAGGTAAATTTTTCTCCACAAACCTAAGTCAGGCAGTCAAACTCATTTTCAGGAAGTTTTCACTCATGGTGCACAAGTGTTGACCATCAAAATCAACAATAATCCATCAGAAAGATGAACAAAGCAGTGATCTCTGTACAACATTCAACATCTAAACTCACCTGATCACATTTAAACAGATCTAGACACATAGGAACACTCTGCCCCAGGGCATCATGGGAAAATTCTGCCTACATATCCCACCAATCTGTCCTATCATCACTGCCATGTCTTCAGTTAGCAGTTGATCTGATTGTTAGAAAAGCCAATTACCACTCATTCGAAATACCCACAATGCATCACAGGGGGCATTTATTCATGGATAATGTAGTTTTTTGTAGTTTTGAAACACAGAATTAAACTGAGAAAAGGTAACAAAGTCAGGCTTAGTTATGTGGATAAACTTTGGAAGATTGGCTTACATAACCTAAATCATTCTTGTTTAGGAAAAAAATCAATGTGTCTTGTATTTTTAACAAAAGAAACTGACAACAAAATTAAATTTACTTTACAAGCTAGAAACTTTTATTGTTGATATCAAAGATTAAATTAAGTGAGGCTCAGTTTTGATCTAGCGTTTCTTTCTGAGTGCTGTTCTTCAGTTGGATATTTTCTGGGTAGTGCTTGTGACAGAGCAGCTTTTAATTCATTTAAGTGTGGGAATTAAATTGGGAGAATTAAAGACAAAAAAAAAAAAAAAAAGGCCAGCTGAATGGTTTGATTTCAGTAGAAAGCTGATATTCCTCACCATAACTTGACTTTTAACAAGGTTTAAACTTGCACATTCATACAGTATATGCTGCACTCTTAAATGCTTGCTACATTTGAAGGCATTTCTTATTAAAGGGATTAGGATATTGCAGTGGAAAACAGGCCACGTTTTTGTGCCCTTTTGATTAATTACTGCTTGAAATGGCATTGAAAAGGATTTCTGCAGCCATTTTAGCAAGAATTTTGAATGAGACGGTTACATGAATACGTAGCTGCAAGCTTAGGAGTTGAGCCAAAATTATTAACATAAGACACTTCCTCTAAGGTTGTACTTTACTATTTATGCTATTTATGGTTTTGCAGCTCTGAGGGGGACTACATGTTAAAAATGCTGTTATTTTTCATGATGAAAGAAAACGAGGAAATCCCCTTGACACTTCCCTGGCTTACATCTGCCATAGGTGTTTGTGTGCATGAGTCTTCTTGTTTTCCTTCGTGTGCTTGTATCCTGAGAGTTGACATGCTTTTTTTTTGTGTAATAAGACTTCAGGTGCATGTGCATGCATTGCTGATGTGTTATGACTCTGCTGTTGTCATTGCTGAACATTTTTATAGCACACCTGCTGCCCCAGCAGCTCTGCCTGTGTCAGCATTTTATCTCTGACTTTAACTGGATGCTTCTGAAGGGGATGAGGCTAAGACAACATTTTATTTAGTTCTCTCCTGTGTCAAAAAATAGATCAAACAGTTAAATCCCACAAGTCGCGTCTTACCTTCCTGCAGTTCAGTGTAATTAACTTTTATATTCCTTCGTTTTAAGCTGAAAATTGGAATTATCTCAAACACCAGCTACCTCAAAATGTCCGAGCATGCATGCATCTGAGTGTGTGTTTGTGTAAGTACCTGTGTGGGCTCCAGAAAGGGAGCTGAGTACACGTGAGTGCTGCGTTGCCCCGTCATAAACCTCCACAACATCATTTAGGGCTGTCTGGAAGAAGGCGAACTGACTGAAGACGACTGTAAAAGACAGAGAGTAAAAAGGACATCTGAGGATGAGCTGCACCACAGAAGCCATCAGCGCTCTAATATCCATTTGAAAGACACATAAGTGCAAAGTTATAAAAATATTCAGTTGTATCTAAAAAAATGTACATCAACAATAATTTCAATCAAAGAGTCTTCTTTCCAGTGAGGTGGATAATACCACCACTTACTGCAACAAAACCAAATACTGCTATTATACGACTAGATCAGCAATCCTGTCTGAGCTTGATGGCTTGTCAGCAGATGAAAGGCTTTGGCAATGACAGCCAATCTGTTGCACATTGTACAGCTGAAGCTCAAGTACAGAGCTATCATCCGTTCAGCACATCCTTTTAACTGTTTTTGCATGTAATATATTCAGCCCTCTCACATCTAATTTACGTCTACTTATCATAGCCTTTTTCTTTGTGTGGGTAATATTGCAGGTTCTCGTAGGATGAAAAGGGCAGAGGAGAAGACTCCTGCCCTGCCTGGGCTGATCATTTTGTTTGGTGTGGAAAAACGCCAGTCGTCCTCCGTATCTGTGCATCTTTATCTGCTGGACTCTGACATGAAGGGAGAGTCATAGCAGTGAAACCCATCGGTCACTGTTTTTTCTGGCAGATCAATTTCCTGGTTGAAACCAGAAGAAAAAATTGGGAGAAACTCTTGTTATTCAGTTTTAACAACGTGCCATTTTTCTATTTTCTTGTTATTGACCAAAAATGGGAGAAAATAACAAAAACCATCAGGGTACCAAAGAATAATTTATTTTGAAAGGGCTAGTGACTGTATGGAAATCAAGAAAACGCTGCACTTGTATTTCGTTTCTGGAAACTTTTCAAAATAAAAGTCTGAGATGATAGATAGGTAGATGATCTATCTATCTGTCCGTCCGTCCGTCCGTCCGTCCATCTATCTGTCTATCATCTCAGGCTTTTATTTTGAAAAGTTTACGTTTACTTTCGGGTCATATAACCATCCCTTCTCGCTTCTTCACTACCTTGTTGTAATATACAAAAGAAAAAGACACTGAACAAAATTCAACAGTATTTTTGTTTACTCATTTAACCATTTAAATTCAAAAACCAAAAAAGGAAAAACGGCCATTTTTTGTTTTGTTTTGTTTTGTTTTGTTTTTTTTGTTACGTCCAGAAATGAAAAACGAGTGAAGCTGGCAGTTTTTTTGATTCCCATACAGTCAGTTACCCTTTCAAAATAAATTATACTTTGGTACCCTGACCAAAGAAAAGCAGGTTTTTCATTTTTCATTTTTGACCAAATATGGAATAAAAAAGGAAAAACAAGCCATTTTCCTATTTTTTTCTTTTTCTTTTTTTTTCAATTTTGACTTAAAATGGAAAAAACAGGAAAAAAAGCCATTTTCCAATTTTTTTCTTTTTTTTTTCCAGTTTTTACAAAAAATGGAAAAAACAGAAAAACAAGTCATTTTTCTTTGTTTTGTTTTGTTTTGTTTTTTTACTAAAAATGGAATAAAACGCAAATACGAGCTGTTTTTCTGTTTTTCATTTCAGTAGTAAAAAGGGGAAAAAAACAAATAACATTTTTCAAAAAGGGGACAAATTTTTGTTTTTCAACTCTGTTATTTTGTTTTCTTTATTTAATTAAATACTTGAGGAAAAGGAAATCATGTGACCATTATGATAATTGAACATTTCAAAATAAAAACCTCCATGTCAAATAAGAGCCATTCTTTGTGTTTAACAGTATAATAATAGTATTATCTATCTATCTATCTATCTATCTATCTATCTATCTGTCTATCTGTCTGTCTGTCTATATGTATGTATGTGTAATAACATAATAGTCCATTAAATTGCCAGTACATTTACGATTTAGATTATTTATCATACATTTTATATGGAGCATGTTGGCTATTCAGTTTTCCCAGTGGTCAAATGATTTCCTTGTCCTCATGCATTTCATTAAATGAAGAAAACAAAATAACAGAAATCAAATAACAAAAATAAGACCCCCTTTTCATGCATTTTTCTGTTTTCGCGACCAAAAGAAATGGCCATTTTTGTTTTGTTTTGTTTTGTTTTTCATTTTTGGTAAAAAAACGATAAAAACAGAAGTGAGTTTGGTTTTCACCAGGAAAAGGATCTGCCAGAAAATACACTGACCCCCATCCCATCCTTCATTTGAGTAAAATCATAAGGCCTGGTCTACCGGCCTACAAGAAGAGAGGTAAGCGCAGTTTTGGCTTTTAACCATTTCAGTGCGTGGCCTTGGATCTCACTGTCATTTTGCAAAAATATGCAAATGTGGATTTTAATTATACCCCTTTGCTCTCTCTCTCTCCCTCTCTTTGAGAAACATGGCCGTCGGGGTTCAAGAAAGCATGTATGACCCCTTCATTTCAGACCTCCAAATGGGCATCATGACCTCACCACTCAGAAGACTGGGCTGAAGTACCCCACAGCCAAACACATGCCAGCCACTGCTGTTTGGTTTAATTTTAACAATAATGGGACTTGAGAGGCACTATGCTGACAAGCCATTAAAGAGGAGAAAGAACAGAGAAGGACGCAGATTTAAGAATATATATATATATATATATATATATATATATGTATATATATATATATATATGGAGGGAAGCAGACAGACAGTGTGGGCAGCTGAGAGAAAAACGTCTTCTGCTTTTACTTCTATTGTTCCAGCTGTATCTCACTTCTGCATTGTTTTGTTTTCTGAATAATTTGCTGCTCCTACAGCATCAGATCACATATTGGAAGCAAGCTATGACCTTTAAGATGGAAATGCCAAAAAGCAGTGAAAATGTAGGAACCCAGGATGTTCCAGACACCAATTATTTTTTTCTGTGTGTGCGTATGTGTGTACATCTGAGACAGACAAATTGCACGCCTGATAAGCAAGATAGTGATTCAATTTCTTCACTGAAGTGAGAGGAAAATTGTGGTGTCGATGTGACAGATGGATATGCGAACTCTGGATCAGTGTTTGATCTTACATGTAGCAGAAAGAAACAGAAAGAAAAGCTGTTTTATTAAAACAAAAGACAGGACAATTTAAATTGCTAGCAAAGAGCTCAGTGCTTCTAAAACTTTTCCACAAACTTCTTCTCTCCTACGCATCTTTAACTAAGAATATTTAAGAGTAAAAAAAGCAGCTGTTTTGTTCTTGCCTTCATTGGATTCCACAGTGAGTTTTTTTTTTCTGTGTTTAATGAGGCATTTGAGCGAGGATAGCCTGAAAAGGATTGTTTTTTCCTTTCAAAGAATATTCAGTTTCATAAAAACATGATTCCCCATGTTGATACAGTCTCACGCACACACACACACACTAGCAAAAATCTGCATTAAAAAAACAGTCAGACTGTGCTTACCGTAATCCTTCGGCACCACCACAGAGTACAGGCAGGTCCGTGCACTGCTGTAGTTGCCAGGGTAACCAGGAGACAAGACAACTCCCTCCAAGCCTGAGTACTGTCCGCCACATGGAGCTAAGGAAAGACACACAGATGAGACACAAAAAGACGTGTCAGACAGGGAAGGAAAGCCAATAGTGTAAGATCCCATTCCTCCATCCCCTCCTCCATTACTCCTAAATTACTTTTCTTGTCTGATTGGGCTTTGGGTGGAGGATGTCCCAGGTGTTTGCCACAATGAAATTGCAATGTTTTCCAAGTGTCCCTCTGGGTTAGCTTGGGTGAAATGAGACCTGATTGCCCCCTTTGCTGCTCACAGCCCCTAAAAATACTGGATGCCTGTATGTTGTGCTTTGGAGAGCATGCATTCCACTTGAAGTGAAACTGAGGCGTCATGCTGTGAGAGCCTGACTCTGTGGTGTCAGCGATCATTTCAGGGGAGCAGGCGCAGCGTGTGTTAGTCATGTTGTGGAAATGTCAGAACAGGCAGGATGACGCAGGTTGTGTCATGAGTGTGGCAGAGGAAATATGCAAACTAGGAAGCGCTCTCTCCAGACTACTTTTAAGCTGCACCCTCACATCTATTAGCATGAGCACAAACAACACGGTTCCACCTGCAGGAAGTAGCTTGGTGCAAAAAGGGCGTAATCAGAAATGCATGTTTACATGAGATAAATCTATAAGCACTGATGTGGTTTGTGTTCCTAACAGCCGTCTCCAGATGTCAGTGTTTACCAATGCAGATGGGTTTGGGTTTGTTCCAACTTGGCTTGCCGTCTCCCCCCATGATGCAAGTGAGGGTTTGGTCTCCCTCTAGTGTGTAGCCGCTGTCACAGTGGTAGGTGACAGTGGAGCCCAGCTTGAGGTCGGCGCCCACCCGTGTCCCATTGCGCACCACGCCCGGCTCGAAGCAGGACTCCCTGGGGTTCTCTGTGGAGAGAGGTAACACAGCGGAAAATCAGCAACAGAAGGAAAGTCAAGACAAAAAAAGGAGGCTTTTGCATCAAGATGCAGCAGCGATACTGGAATAGAAACTCTCCTCTGTCCTAGGATGTTGCTATTCTGCGTTTTCTCCTTTCTGTCGCTCACTCCCTTTTTCCCCGTACTCAGTGCTCTCCCCTTTCAGTAAATATATCTCACTGACTGCCACTTTTCTCTCCAGCCCTTGACGGTGCCCTTTCATCTGTGGCTGCTGGAGGTATGTATGGCTGTGGAGACAGACAGGCAGCTGATTGAGAGTGGCATTGCTCTGGCCCAAGGTCTGCTGACTGCACACAACCGCCTCTCACACAACACTTCACTGTGCACTCAACTAGAGAAGACAATGCACATACGCGAGCTCTCGCTAGCGAACACGCACGCTCGCACAAACACTTACCCTTAACACACTTACACACACGCGCGCTGTATCAAACCGCATATCAATCACCAGTCCTGAGGTCGTAAGAAAGATGTCTCGCTCAATCTACCATCACATTGTTCTTAGGTGGAAAATGTGCATGTGTGAGGAGGCCTGTCAATTTGGCACACTTCACGCCCTCACAGCTAAAATAAACAGAGGAAAAATGCCCAGAGCAATTTGGTTCAATCTTAGACACAGCACACTCTAGTCTCAAAGCAAACTTTTCAATATTTGATGACTTAACACACACTTACAAAGGGGAAAGGAAGGTGGGTCAAGTGTTTCCTTCCATCAGGAGAACTTCAACTTACAACTTAGTGCCTGACAACAACATGTGCCAGAGTCAACAAGTTAAACAAAAGCTTTCAGCGAGAGAATTTCTTTTACCTTGTACTTCTGAAATCCTCATAAAGGAAAATCAACAAAGAACAAATTCTTTACTGCTATGCAGAGCCAACCTGACACGCCAGATGGACTTGTTTCACATATCCATCTGGGAAAGCTTCAATAGGAAACGTCTGAGAAAAAGCAGAGGCTTTGAAAAAAACCCGGAGTGTGATTGGACGAACGTTCTGTCTGTCACATCTCTACGAGCCAATAAGAGCAACAAGACACGTGACGTAGCAGCTATCCAGCGCAGCTATGGGGAATAACCCAAGACATGGTGACTATAGACATGTAAGTACTCCACTTTTGTGGTTTTTGGAAAGAAAACAACTCACTGCTGTTCTTTGTTCTTCTTTTAACAAAGAAATGTATTCAAGTTCTGATAAAACTGGCGCTTTAGCAGCATCCACGCTAATCTCTTCCTCTATAACTGCACCAGCTCTTGCTGCTGCTTGTTTACGTCACGACTCTGCTGCACCTGAAAGAACAGCCCCTCGTTGCTGATTGGTCCTGTCACATTCTAACCAGGCCCAAACGGTTCAGATGGGAGCTTTGCAAGATGGATTCACCAGTGAAAAACAAGGAAATGGGCGTATCCATCTGCTTTGCATGGTTAATGCAGGGCTGCCCCTGACCAAAGTGAGGCCCTCAGCAGACTCTGATACGAGCCCCCCCAACATGCCCCCACCCCAATACTCATAATACAAAATTATCTTAAAATAACTAAAAGAAATGTTATTACAATAATAGTTAATGCAAAGTTGTTGCAATCTAGCCTGAGTTAGATGCATATAAAACAGGGCTGAACGAATTCCGATTATTTTTTCCAATATTTTAATTTCAATTAGATGTGCAATAATTTTTTTTAAGTTCTTTATCTTATGCATTTTCAGCCAACACAAGCAATAAATCATTCTATATTTTCACTAGCCAAATATGAAATAGATACAACTAGGGCTGAATGATTTAAAAACATGAATAAATAAATAAATTGCAATTATTTACACTTGTACTGCAAGCTCATTATGAATTGTTGTATCGGAGGGAATAAGAATTTTTGATAAGAAAAGCATACACAAAAAACAGAAAAATAGGATTTTTTGTAAATGAAAAAGACACTTAAATGTTTGCTGTCATGATCCAGATTTTGATGTTTAGATCCTCAGTTTCTTTGGTGTTTTCTGTAGCCCTTGTGTTTCTATGGTTTGTGCGCTCTGTTATATCATGTTTCTAGTGTTGTTTAGTTGATTATCTCTTGTGTTTCATTACTTCTTGAATAGTTCTAGTGTGTTTTGTTAACCTTGTCCCTCCCTGTGTTTGATTTTCCCTCCTTGTGTTGTTATTTGTGCTCCCTTTGGTTGTAGTTTGTTGCTTTTGTATCCTCCTGTGTTTGCAGTGTTTCCTTGTCCACACGGAGATGAAAACGATATATTTCCATTTTGTTTTGAAAAAGTTTTCCGTAAATACAGGACCGCTTAAGGAAATATCCGTTTAACTATGGAACCTCTGAAAACGACTGAAAACACAGTAGTATACATGCCAAGCCTGTACGTGGCGCTGTATTGCTTCCACGGAAATGCACCAAAACAGAGAGGATATTCACAGAAAACTGCCCCAAATTTTCTTCTAGTTGCCCTACTGGTTGTTCTCCGCAGTGCATTTGAGAACATCTGGTGTGTGCTGTTTGTGGAGGCGGTAAATGAGCATCAGATTTTGCTGTAAATTTATATAATATTATATATATGTATATATATATATATATATATATAATATTTGTCTCCTTGTGGATGGGGCCTTAGTTTTAGTTTTGTTGTCTTTCAGTCCTCGTGCGTTTCTTGGTAAATGTCTTGTGAAGTGTTCCATGTTTCCTGTTTATTTTGTTGTTGCCTTCCCTTGTGTGTGATTCCAGTTTTTCTTCCTGCCTCAGTTTCCCTCCTCTGTGATTACCCTCACTAGTTTCACCTGGGTCTCGTTAACCACACCTGTCTCTCCTTGTGCAATCACTCCCTGTGTATTTAGGTTCTGTATTTCTCCCTGTCTTTTGTTAGATTGTCGTGTGTCTTCCTCAGTGTTACTCCTTGTGTTTCTCCTCATGCCTCCTGTTCATTTTACCTTTGATGGACTTTGTTTTAAGCAGGTTTTGTTTAGTAGATTTTTTCCCTTGTGGTTACTTAGTTTATTTTTTCGTTGTGTTTGATCATTAGTCATTTATTGGTTTTGCCGTCTTTTGTTTGTCTTATTAAATCCTTTTTTTAGTTTTCTGCATCTGGGTCCTCTTTTGGGGTTTTGCAAACCCTGACATTTGCACGATGAGTAGAGCATTACATCTCTGCTGCATAAATATTTATTAAACTAGTATTTTGATACACATTTCAGGTTGAATAAATATCACATCTTCTGCTTGAAAATTGCAGGAGGCCAAATTCTGATTTAATCTAAATTTCAATCAATTTCCCAGTTCTAATTAAAAAAAAAACCATTCTAAGTTGAAAATGATCACTGCTTTTCATGATCACATTCCTTTTTGCAATGATAAAAAATATTCATATTTTAATTCCATCTTAAAGAAAAGGTAATCGCTGTGGGTTAATTATTTTCATCATAACATTAATCCCACTTTATTAGCTTTATGTTTTATTGGGGTCTTCTTCTCAAAATTGAACCAGCTGATCTTGCCCCCCCTTCCCTCACACACAGCAGCCCATTTGTTTTGCTTCTTTCTCTTCCTCACTGTTTCTCTGCTTCAGTGTCATCATCTGTAGCCTTTCTTTTATTGAATCACCTTCAAATACACACGTTTGTTTTCACCAAGTTGATCTGCGCAAGGAAGTTCGACAACATCAGTTAATTCCTGGTTAGAACCAGGGCAGAAACTTCATGAAGTTTCATCATAAATTCACAAACCTCAAGAGAGGTTACAGAATAACGGGTGAAAGACACGATGAGAGTTTCTGTGCTGCAATATTAGGAGAGAGAGAGCGAGAGAGGGGGTGAGAGCAAGTGGACACTGAGTACACTTAATTGATCACAGATGGCACCGATCTCCAAAACAGATGTCTCGAGGGTTAATTTACTAATGTGAGATGACCAGGTAAAGTTTATGTTTGGTCAAAGTTGCAGAGAGAGACAGGATAAAATCTCAAACTACGTGCTGTGTAGTCTGTGTATAGGTAAGGTCGGGCCTGCTTCTATGTCATGCCAGTGGAGTTTCCAAAAGCCCTGCTACTGTGCAATATTAAACTGTTTCACCACCTTCTCTTCTTTTCTTGCTTTTCTAAAAAGTGCCCAGAGTTTAAAAGTGATTGAGAGTTTTTACTGGTCAACACTCCTGCAATCTAAAACTAACAATAAACACAACTTTCATCAAGCTAATTCTCTTTGTGGGGAAGAGTTTTCCTGTACTGTGTACACAGTAAATATTGCAAAGTCTAGTCTAACTAAAGTTTTGAGGGTATTGATGAGCATGTGATACCTTGGATGGAAGCCCAGTTTCTAACCTGAAATCTGTGGATCTGCTGACCATACGGGACGCTGCCCTTCATGGCTGAACAGAGCGCTGAGGCCAAGCATGTGGCCTGCTTGTCTGTCACCCGGGGCACCTGTTCTAGACAGGTTGAGCCCTTTCACGGGCCGATTTTAGACCTGAACCTTCCCTTGCTGCCGCCTTCATTAAACCAGCACACCTGGCAAGAGACAGCAGAGGCGTGATGGATGTAGCGGGTATTAGGTGTAGACTGGCCCTTGACACAAGCTAGTGGTGAGAAGGTCGGTCAGCTTAGCGAGGATGGGCGATTTGAACTCCCTCACATTGAGACATTTAGAGGTGCAAGGAAAAGTGGGCATTTGCAGAAAAAAGGGACCTGGGAGTGTAAGAAGTTGTTGTTTCAAGCAAGAATTCATGTCTGTGTCCATGTGGGCTACTCTAATCTGTCTCAGGCTTGGAAAGTTTTAGTTCACATATTACCCAGGAGACGCTAATCAGACATGGCCAGAGACACGGAAACACAGCAGAGAGACACAACGATCGCTTGGTAAAGAGGCTGACAGCACCTCAGGCAAGTTTTGTAATGCAATTTTCAGCAGCCGGCAGACCAAACACAGGCTGGGACGGCACGTCAACTTGCTGCTTTTTCTCCAAACAGACCCAAACCCACAGCCCGCCGCGCTTTCCTGCCACGTTGTTTGTCTGAAACTGAGGACCTAATTTATGTATTATTTGGTTATGGATCATTAGTGTGGAGAATTGGAAGTGAGAAGAGGGAGTTTTTCTGCGCCGCACACTGGGTCCATCTGCTCTAGCAGACCGGCCATACAATATCACACACTGTATCACACACTGCAGTAAATATCGCCGGGAGTGAGTTAAGGGGCAGGCTCTGTAACACTGTCTTAGCAAAACGCTGTGTTTAACTCCATTTATGTATAATTCACTAATGAAAGCACTGAGCTGCATCACATAAACTGGTAGCTTTGTAAAATCTGTTGAATTGCTTGCATAGATTAAATCCCATCTGAACGCCAGCCAAGAAGCAGAGAGCTCAGGGTCGATCTGAAATTGGTTAAACGTCTGATACCTTAAACAGCTCTAATTGAGGCTGGGAGAGTTAGGAAGATTTAACACTGTTCTCCCAAGCAAAGCCCCTAACGAAGACGCCCTGTCTAATTTAAAGCTCGTTCAGCGCCTGTATATTTGTTAGGAGGAGGTTAACGTACAGGTATGGAGGCTGCAGCATAAAAGTAGTGGGTTAACCATCCATCCATCTTTCAAGGATGTCTGGGATCATTCTGCATCATGTTTGCTGTACACAATAACGCGTGTGTGCAAATAAATTGGGTCCCCCAAACATCATGCTGTGGTCAGCTAAGCTCAGCATGAGACAACAAAATGTTGTTTGCTCTAATTTATAAGGAGCCTTTTGTGCAGCTGCAAAGCACTGATCAAACGAAGCTTAAGCGCACACGCTGCTGGCTTTTCATTTTCATAATTCTCTGTTAGTTGGCAACTAGAGGGGGCACAGATCAATGACAACACCCAGGCGCACCATGGCACAAATGGGAGGACGGGGATCGTGAAGCTGCAGCACAGACACCCCCTCCTTCTTTCTCTGAAGCAATTTTCTCAACGCTAATCTCACTCGCTTTGGACTAGACACAAGAGAGAGTTAAAAAGAAACAATCTGCAAGGTCGATAAGCAGCAGAGGGTAAATCCATTTGCACTCTGCCAAAAGGAAGAATTTTAAAGTATGAATTGTTTGGGGGATAGAGTCTCACATACCATTTTAAATTCACTGCTTAGTTAGAATCTGAAAGCGCTGAAGATGAATAACTCATGATGAAAATGCTTACATCTTAGAGCAAACACACAGAAATCTAAGCTCTCATTTAGCTGAACTAGTGCAAGTCTTTCCTTTTATCAGAGAGGTGCCCACCTGTGTACTGAAGCACGAATCCATTGCTGCTAAGGGAAGCATCACTGCGAAAAGCCAAGAAGAGAGTGTTGGAGCTGCTCTCGATCCTATCTGGAACATCGGTGCCGTAGAAGCTGCCCAGCAAGGGACTGAGAGAGTCCGGTCCATCGTAGATGTGTAAGAAGTCGTAACTGGGCTCCAAGCTGAACCTGGTAAGAGAAAAAGTAAACATTACTCTTTGTGTTTCTTTCATTTGCCACTATGCTGAACATGTACAATAGGAATAACAAATTTGGTTGCGTTTGCCTATTACTGAAGCTTACTGGTTAAAGCTAAGAGCGATGACATAGTCCTGTGTGACAGTGACCCTCCAGTCACACTCTCTGCCATGGGGGTAGGGTTCAGGATAGTCTGGGGAAAGGATCAGGCCACTCGGACCTGTCAGGTTCCCACCACATGGAGCTAGGAACAGAGAGAAATGGTTTAGTAAATGACAGTAGATGACACAAAAACAACATAATTTCAAATACATCTACTTAATATTGGTAGATGGTATCTCCTACCAAAAAAATAAAATAGGGCTGTCAAAAGATTATTTTTAAAATCATGGTTATTCTCATAATTTCTGTGGATAATCACGAATAATCGCACCCTTGCTACCAGATTTTAAAGTTCCAATGTTTTTGCATTCAGAACTGACAGCAGGAAATCCAAACTGTTTTGTGAACTGTCTTAAACTAAGGGCAACTGACCTCCTGTTTCGATACAGGCCTGCTTTTAAAGGTAGACTGAAGATCTAAACATGAATTTAACCATGTAAAAAGCAACTTGTTCGTCATGTAAAAATTGCTGCCAAGACCACTCAGTAGATGTGCAAAAACAACTTCTGCACCAAGATAAGCTTTTGGTATGACTCTTTGGACTTTAAAGAAAAAAAGAAAAAAATGTCGTTCAGTTCCAATTAAACTGCCGCTTTCCTATGGCTACATCCGAGCTAACGGCTATCGCAGCAGCAGCCCCTGGATACACTGGAAAACCCCACCCACGCTAACCATAGCAGGGGAAGAGAAAAGTCTGAGCTAATCACTCCACAAGCAGTCATGACACTAACTGTGGATCCTAGTTAATCACCATTATTGTGATTAATCTTCACAGCCCTTGTTTAAATCATTGTTCTTGTTATTTTTTTTGTCTTCAAAATGATTTGCTTCATTCTTACTAATATTTTTGTTAAAAATCCTGCTGTGCAAATGCCTAAGATGCACTTATCGCAAAACTTATGACAGGACAGCTAACAATAAAAATGTAAATAAACAGGCAGGAAAAGTATCCATCTACATCCAGATATCTTGCTTGAAGTCTGAGCCTGACTTCCAGTGTCTTTTGATACTGAAACCAGCTTCTTCCATAGTGCTATAATAATCCTGATTATCAGAGCGATGCATGGACTCATCTGCTATACAGACGATATGATGTGATTATTCCACTGCCTTTACTATGGTGAAATGGGAGGACAATGTCAGAAAAGATTAAAAAAAAAAAAAAAACATATTTAGCCCAGTTCAGACAAATGGTTTGCAATGATATGAGTTGAAACTCACGACTGTCCCCCACCTGTTCTAAAACAGTCTTGTTGTGTTGAGAATCTTAGATCTGGACTGGGCTTAAAAGGAGGTGGGACACAACCAAATATTGCTTTTATTTACAAAATTTAGAGTGAATTCCTTTAAGAACAAATGTAATTATCTACTCCCACTGTGTTCCATCCAGAAACATATCCAAAGTGGCGAAGAAAGTGTCAACTACACTTTTGCAACAACTAGTCATTGTCATTTGCTGTTATTTATAGAAGACCTCTGAGTATGTAGTACCAGATGCCTTATTAAGATGCAGCTAATGCCAGATGATACCTCTTTTCATGTGCTCACCTGTAATCCTCCCTTATCAGGAGAAAAAAATCAAAGTAATTAAGAAAAGTGCTAATTAAACAGGGCAGTTAATTATGAGGCCTTCACTTCTTTCCTTAAGTATTCTGTCAAGAGTATTATGTGTTTTATGTAGAATTTACATGAAAATATGGGTAAAGGGAATGACTGAGAGCTTTGGGTTGCTACTGAGAAACGAGATAATAAGATCTCGCCGTCTGCTGCACTGACTTCGGGAGACATCTGGGGAACATAGCAATCGGGTTTGCCACTTAAGATTCACTTAGGGAGTCTGTTAAGTAATCGCATTTAGAATCTGCATTGTCTACCTGTTTCTCAAAAGTCAGAGCAGTGGGAGAGGTGATGCAGCACACTGCATTAGGCAGGCTGCAGTCATAAGACTTAAAGATAGCTCTTAGTTTTATGCTGCTCTCTTCAGTCTTTGCAAGTTTAATCATCTGAAATCTCCCAGCTACAAAAAAGTTTCTCACAGAAACTGTAGGAGTAGACTTTATATCCATGGAGATGGGTAGAAATAAAAAAGAAAAAAATAGTTCCATAATTCCATCATAATCACTCCTGAGGGGTTTGGAATGAAGTATTAGAGCACTTCTTAAACTTTGAAACTCCTACTTGAACATCCAATTAAAGCAGATTTTGTTGCATATTTTAAAAAGTACATGAACTAAACAGTAGCACCACATTGTTTGACAATATTCATGCTGATGGAGCACCTGTGCAAGTAGGAGGGTCTGGCTCCCAGAAGTAACGACCCTTGTTCTCAGTGCAGGTGATCCTGTTAGCCCCCTGCAGGATGTAGCCGGGATCACACTGGAACACCACATGGTCCCCAGGCTCCCTGCTGTCCCCACCACGGGTCCCATTAGTCGGCATGCCCGGGTCGTTGCAGGAGGTTGCAGTGGAAACTGGAGGAGAAAGAGCAGGTTGATCACTGCAATTATATAAAAATAACCAACAGAGACTAAAGAGAGAAACATGCATGCATGCTTTTGCTCTAGCTTTAACCCATGATCATGTTAGGGGAGAATGGGGTAAGATGAGCCAGAGGGTACGTTGGCTCAACCCCTAGGCAACTGTGCATAGTTTTTGTCATGTGCTCATGGGTTCAGGAAGCACATGGGAGAAGTAGTAAGTACTTTTTACACCAAATCTGCTTTTTGCCTTTCAAAGTAAATTGTCTGCGTGTCAGGAATAAAGACTGTTATATCAAAGCAAATAAACATTTTACATGTTGGTGATTTACTAATTCATGAAACCATGTAAATCACTTTGCTTAAGATTAAGCTGAATTGCTAACTAGGCATTATTTTCCAGAATGGTCCCTTTGGGGCAAAGTGAGCCAAAGGCAATGGGGTAAGCTGAGCCAGCACTTTCCACTAAGGCAGTGATATTCAACTGGCATCCCATATCTCCCTGTCAGCTGTTTCTCACTAATGTAATGCATTTTAAACACGTATTTATCAGCCCATTCTTGATTTTAAAAAATGCAGTTTTCTCTGTCAACTTTCAGCTTCAACTTCATTTGGAGTGCAATTTTCTTGCTTGGATATTTTACTCATTACTACAGCATTTTAGCGTCAAACCCAGAGTTCAACAACGTGACAGTCGTCAATCTATTCAGCCAAAATATCTCAATTGCCCCCTTGCGGCTGGCTGAGACATTGGGACTGATCTCAATATTAAAGCCTAAATATTATGTGCATTCAAAAGAAAATAAAATTACTAAAAAAAAAAAAAAAAAAAAATTTGTTGAGTTTATCTGAAAGTTCGTTTCCAGGGTGTCTTTTTAGGAAAAAGCTGGCCCTTGTACAAAAGTAGTTGATGACCCCTGCTATAAGGCATCATTATACCAGGAGCATCAATGGCTTCAATACACTGAACAAGATAATAATTTTACTGTTAAGTCTGCAGATACATTATAATGCCAAAAGTATTCGCTCCCTTGCCTTGACTCACATATGAACTTCAGTGACATCCCATTCTTAATCCATAGGGTTTAATATGAAGTCGGTCCACCCTTTGCAGCAATAACAGCTTAAACTCTTCTGAGAAGGCTTTTCACAAGGTTTAGGAGTGTTTTTATGGGAATTTTTGACCATTCTTCCAGAAGCGCATTTTTGAGGTCACACACTGATGTTGGACGAGAAGGCCTGGCTCTCAGTCTCCACTCTAATTCATCCCAAAGGTGTTCTATCGGGTTGAGGTCAGGACTCTCTGCAGGCCAGTCAAGTTCATCCTCCCCAGACTCTCTCATCCATGTATTTATGGACCTTGCTTTGTGCACTGGTGCACAGTCATGTTGGAACAGGAAGGGGCCATCCCCAAACTGTTCCCACAAAGTTGGGAGCATGGAATTTTCCAAAATCTCTTGGTATGCTGAAGCATTCAGAGTTCCTTTCACTGGAACTAAGGGGCCAAGCCCAGCTCCTGAAAAACAACCCCACACCATAATCCCCCCTCCACCAAACTTTACACTTGGCACAATGCAGTCAGACAAGTACTGTTCTCCTGGCAACCGCTAAACCCAGACTGGTCCATCAGATTGCAAGATGGAGAAGTGCGATTCATCACTCCAGAGAATGCATCTCCACTGCTCTAGAGTCCCGTGGCGGCGTGCTTTACACCACTGCATCCGACGCTTTACATTACACTTGGTGATGTATGGCTTGGATGCAGCTGCTCGGCCATGGAAACCCATTCCATGAAGCTCTCTACCACTGTTCTTGAGCTAATCTGAAGGCCACATGAAGTTCGGAGGTCTAAGACGAATGACTCTGCAGAAAGTTGGTGATCTCTGCGCACTGTGCGCATCAGCATCCGCTGACCCCGCTCCGTCATTTTAGGTGGTCTACCACTTGGTGGCTGAGTTGCTGTCATTCCCAATCGCTTCCACTTTGTTATAATACCACTGACAGTCGACTGTGGAATATTTAAGAGCGAGAAAATTTCACCACTAGACTTGTTGCACAGGTGGCATCCTATCACAGTACCACGCTGGAATTCACTGAGCTCCTGAGAGTGACCCATTCTTTCACAAATGTTTGTAGAAACAGTCTGCATGCCCAGGTGCTTGATTTTATACACCTGTGGCCATGGAAGTGATTGGAACACCTGATTTCAATTATTTGGATGGGTGAGTGAATACTTTTGGCAATATAGTGTATTTCTGTACATATTATAAGTAAATCAGGCTGTATTTCTTTACTTTAAATCTTGAATTAAGATGCTTATCTGGACGTATCTGGTGAGTGTGGAACGTTGTGTGTATTCTGTTCTTTTTAAAAGACACAACTACGCTTCTAAAATCGGAGTTTTTGCCAAAGCAAATCACAGAAAAACTCCTGTCTGCATGCAGAGGAGCCAATAAAGTATTTTTCTTTTCTATATCATGGTTTGATTCTTACAGCAAGCAAGACAAATAGAACTTCTGCTTTTGGTTCTGACTTGTTGACCATGAAGCAGAATAAAAGTCTGACCTCCAGCCTTTTTTTATTGACTACAAGGTCTGTCCTTTAATCAGAAGTGAGTCAGACATCTCATGTGTCTTAGTTGGTGGCTTTGTCATTGTTATTTTAACCCATGATGGCTTAATTTACTCTTTAACTGGGGCCAGTTGAGCCACTGGAGGTCATATTTTTAGCTTTGTTAAAGATTCATGCTGATAATTTATTTCGATAGAGATCTTGAAATAATGATTCATATTCTCATTCTACCTCTGTCTAATTTGTCCTGACCTTGAGGACGGCGTGAGTTAAAGCCGGCTCATCTTACCCCAGCCTCCCCTGTATTTCCTTTACAACACTTGATCCCATCATTACCGGAAAACTGCAGAGCGAAGCCCTGCTTGCTGGTGAAGAAGTCGGTGGTGAACTGCAGGCTGACGGTGTTGAAGGTGCTGTGGGCATCCGGGGGAAGCACTGAGCCACTAAGCTCCCTCAGCAGGACCCCTCCATCCTGGGGCCCATCCCAGATCCGAAGCACATCGTGAACCTCCTCCGTGTGGAAAACCAGGAAATGCAGGCTGTAAAAGAAAAAGACAGGGTACTTTAGAGGCCTTGTCAGGTGAAAATCAATGATTCTTTTTATGTGATGTGACTGTCTGTACTATTCAGTCTTACAAAAGTGTTTCATAATTGAGTTCTTTTATAGAAAGTAATGATGAGAATGACAAGAAAAATAACTGTGGTTGTAGATGACCACGGGGATTTTACAGATTTGCTCAAACCTTTTGCATTCATTGTGATTTGAAAAGGTTGCAGTCAGGTTTCTTTCTTTTATGTGTACACAATGGAGACTAAAATCAAATTTGAAAACGATACCCAAGGTAAAAACATAAGGAACTCTAAGCAATCTGATTCAGCATTTCATTAAAGAAGACAAAGATGAGTCAGTGCAGAGCAGAGGAGGAAATGAAAGGGTTCAATCAAAGTACCGAGTATTTAAAGGAATCAATGTACCCAAGGTAATATGAGATTAAAGGAGTCAATTAGAACAGAGGAAGGAGAGACCGAATCAAAGTAAAGGGCGCTCATAAGGATGGAAACAAATAACATTTTAAAGTGGATCACAGACAGCAGATCCAAAGCAGTCAATAGATGTTCCGCAATGTCAGTCAAGCAGATACGTCTGCCACGGCGTTTAATAGTCGCAGTCTAGACATCAGAAAGATGAGGCTGTCAAAATATCTACCCTTCACTTGGGCGCAGACAGCTGTCAGCCAGCTGGTGGTCCTCTGGATGTGAAATACACTGCAGATGTGTGTGTATGTGTGTGTCTAAGCAGCATAAAAGTAGCACATTCATCGCGATCTATTATTTGTCTCGTGCTTGAGAACTGATAAGCATGTGTTTTGGACAAAATCATCAGGACCAAAGAGGCAGCAAGCTCCGTTTTAGAACAAATGAGACACTGGCAGTTATGTTGACATGCTCCACTCAATATGAAAGAGTTATTATAGTCAAACAGTATTCTCAGCAGCTTTATCCTGCAGCAAAGTCTCAAATACCTAGCAAAGTTATTACAAACACGGCCCGTTTGTGTCAGCTCACTTAATTTAGCGCCTTTGATTCGTTTCCTCTGAAACACGCTGCTGTCTCACATGCCAACAGAATAGAAAACAGTTGGATCCAGTGATATGAAGGCCTTCTTAAAACAAAGGAAACACTCGGTTAAATTGTTCTGAACTGAGCAAAACAACACAGTTTCATTTTTTTAAAATGTACTGCAGAAAAAGAAGCACTGCCTCTAACGTGACGTCAGATTCTCTCCATGGATGATGCTTTCATTCTGTTACTGCTCCATCCATCCCTTTTCTATATCCCACTGGGGGTCATGGGGGCTGGAGCTTATCCCAGCTGTCATTGGGCGAGACTGGACTGGACCCTGAACTGGTCACTAGTCAATCACAGGGCTGACATATATAGGTTGTTTCCACCGAGCAGTTCGGTTCAGTTCGGTGCGGGACGGCACACTTTTTTTTTGTCGTTTCCATAGAGAAAGGGTCCCAAAAAAGCGAACCGTACTGTCACACTTTTCGGCACCCTTCCGTGCCAATCTTGCCTACCTGTACCAAAAAGGTGGAGCTACACACACAACAATAGGGGCTGCACTGACGTCACGTCAGCCCGCGACTCAGCTGCTCGCCTCCAGGCTTCAAAGACGGAAGTCTGTTGTGAGAAGCGAGCGGGAGAAAAAAACGGGAGAAAATTGGACAATATCTGCCTAAATGGGAAATATCTGGACTCGACAGAGATCCAAACTGTTTCCTAGTCTATGGATATTGATATCTGGCCATAAATCAAGTTTCCTGATGTTTAGCTGGATGATTTTAAGAACACAAAGCAGAGCCTGAAGGCTCACATCAGCCTGATCCATCCGCGATGGATGAGAAACTAAATTAGTGCAGAAGTTTTGTGAATACGAAGCCTCTGAACAGTTCATTCTCATCAGTAACTAGTTATTAATCTACGTTAGATAAACTTTGAAAACGTCGCTCTGTGGTTGTTTAACAGGCTCATAAAACTTCAGGCTGCAGACTATTTTTAAATGAGATCAGCGCACCCCGGATTTCTGACTTAATCTAGCTTGATTTTAACACCAGCTGAACTTTAACTTTATTTTAAATGCGGCGAATTCTCACAGTACAGCTCTAAACTTTCATATTTTGTCGTATAAACTGTTTTAGACTAGATATATTCACATATTAACGTATCCTTACAACATAAACAGTCTCTATACACGTATTCCATCAGCTGAGGATCGTTACTGACAGCGGTTAACATCAGTAAGATGTAGTTATTTTTTTAAAAGCACTTAGCTGAGGCAGAAATAGTCAGAAACTGGCAAAAATGGGCATATCAAATCGTGAAATGTGGCTTAAAATGTGGTAAAAGGGGTTAATGGGGCAATAATGTTTCAACAGAGCCAACAATAGGCAGAGGGGTGCAAGATTCAGTTTAGAAGTTACAAAAACAGGCAGAAAAAAAGTGGTGGAAAGGATTTAAAATGGACAAAAAATGGGTTTTAACTGGCAAAAATGTGTTAAAATTGCTGGGAAAAAGTGACGAAAACTGGTTAAAATTAGGCATAACTGGTTTAAAGTGGCAACAGTGTAATTTCAAAAAATATTCTTAGTTTTTTTAAGGCATCTGGAGACCTCCTCTCAGTGTCTAGCGACCCAAAAAGGGGACCAAGGATGAAGAAAGCATGGCAAATCAAGTCCAAATCAAAGGCCATGTTGATTGTTTCTTTGAAATTTGGGGAATCATTTTGAAGAAGTGGGTTCCAGAAGGGTCAACGGTGAATTAACACTTTTAAAAACAGGTTCTAAAAAAACTGCGAGAAGAAGGAGAACATAGCTGGAGAAAACTGGGTTCATTTTTTGTAGTAAGACAATGCTCCAGCTCACACTGAGCTCTCAGTAAATCAGTTTCTGGACCAAAAACCAACCACAGTGCATGATCACTCTCCCTATTTACCTGATCTAGCCCTGTGTGACTTTGTCCTTTTTCCTTTTTCCAAATCGGTGCTCAAAGGAACATATTTAGAGTCTGACGTTAAGAAAAACACCACAGAGGTTCTGAGATAACAGTCCAAAGAAGACCGACAGCATCATTTTGCTCAGTAAAACCTGAATGCAGCGGTATGTTGATGCAGAAGGAGAGGAGATTGAAGGAGAAACATGTTTATGTTCAATACAACTGCATCAGTCTTATTTTCAATAGTCAGACCTCATATATTAAGATTATATAAAGATTCACCACCCTTGAGGATAATACAAAAATACATTCCAGCCTTAAGGAAATATAAACTTGTGCTTCATGACTTTAAAATTCATTTATGCCATACAAATGAATTTAGATTTAAATCTATTATGATAACAATGTCAAGATGAAATTTGATGCAAATTTGATGAAATACTTTCTTGCCCAAAGCAATTTGCTCTTTCTTAGTCTTAACAGAGAGTTTTCTTTGTGCAATAAGAAGAAGACAAAGGAAGAACTTTGATGTTGAAGCAGACTCTCTGCAATGCGATATTTGTTTTGTCCACAAGCTCATTCCAACTCATTTTTATTCCGTCCAAAAGTCTCTTCCCCAAAATCTCATTCTGAACTTGGCGTCGAATGGTAATCTCAGTCCTCCTCGTTCCGGATAAAGTCATGGTACTTTTCGTGCTCTTAGTATCCTCATCCTCACACACATGCGCTCGCACAAAGCGCCTGCAGCTACGCATGATGCAGAGGGGAAACAGCAACTCACTGATATGTCGGCTTTAGCAACAAGTTCCCACCATCCCTGCATAATTGGTGTCAGACTCTGATTCCCATATTGTCTGATGTGTGAGCAGCGGCCAGAGGCTATTCAATGATGTGCCTGGTGTTTGGATACTGTACATAACCTACTTGACAAGCCCGGTCGCAATGCCTGTGAAAAAAAGTGCACGTAAAACAAACAGGTGCAGACAGGCACACAGGTATTTTATCATGCAAACCTACACTGAAAGATGTATTTTAAGGGTATTCTGCATTGCATGCTTTGTGCATAAGCTTCAATGCCTGGGAGAGAGAAGCAGGAAGAGGCTCTCTGTACATACTATGAACATTAACTCTGTTATCGCCACAGAGCAGTACATTGCATGTTAAACATTCATCTTCAAAGGAATGGGAAAAACACTAATCCTATTCTTTGCCATCATTCTTCTGCTTACAGTTGTCTCGCTAATATTCACTGGAGCATTGATAATACCCTGTGATATACAGTAATCCTTCCAAGCTCAATGGAAACAATTGATACTGTATATGGAAGAACAGCATCATATTACTTATTGTGATGAGTCTGCTTGCCTGTTTACTTGTTTTTCTTTGTGTTTCAGGTGCCAGTAGTAGTGGCTGTGCCATCATTGATTGAAAACACCTAGACCTGGTGTTCCTAATCTGTAAGAGCAGGATCCACGTTCTCATTGTGAGGAGATGAAAAAAAAATGTCTCTTTAGTTGCATTGATGCGTCCTTCACTCGAGTCTTTTCCTTGCATCTATGCCCCTCCCACCACAGATGCATGGAGAGACACAAGGCAGAGGAGAGAGGATGATGAAATGTGTTTTAGGAGACATGACAAGCCTTCTCTGTCACGTGAAGTGGCGTATTTTTGTGATGACAGCATCTGCCTGCTTAAACAGCTGATTGTGTCTGCACAAACACACTGGATTTTTTCACTGGAACAGTGTTTTGTCCCAGTATGTGACCTGATTACACACACACCTGCACATGAGGAAGAACCTGCAGTCTGCTGACAAACATATGGACTGTCTCTACCTGCATGATACATTATTAGATTATTTAGCATGTTGATCATTTGATTTGAACTCAATGATTACTGGATGTGAATTCAGAGACATCCTTTTTCTAGAGTGTCATAAATAATGGAAGGAAAACACTGAACTCAAATAACAATGATCAAACTTGATGCTGGTTAACAATCAGCCTTAAAAGAACCCTAGTTTTATCTCGAATATGCATATTGAACTAAAAAACGTACTTGATATCTGCATATTGATTATTTGAGGGTGCTTTCACATCCTTTCCCCCCCAGCTTGCTTTCACACTAGCAACATTGGACCGTGCCCAGGCCCACTTGCGTATTTACTCGGTCTAAAACAGCGGGTGGCGGTATGCACGTGTCTGGTTTACAACCCCACCAAGGAGGAGAGAAGAAAAAGCTGCCATGGCAACCACTGGGGTCATGACCTGAGCGAAGACTGTTTTTGTTTTAACCTGGCAAAAAGTCCGTCCTGCATCCATGGATGATTAAAATCACTTTTTAAGATGCCAGCAACTTCGCTCTTCGGATCTGCACATCTACGACAGCTCAGAGGATTAAATGGGCTCACTCTGCGCAGATATAGCAGTTTTTGAGGTGACAGGAGACTTTTATTGCCTTTGCACCGCCTCTTACTGACTCAAACTTGTGTTCATCTGCAAGGTGAGTCACAACAGACCATTTATTGACTGGATTCTGATGATTTCCGCCCTTTATGGCAGAAAAATGTGAACAAGCTGCAGCACTGTGGAAACAAATTTAGTTTTTACGCTGACGTCATAAAGCTGATACGCCACTCCGTCCCGTATCCAAGCGCGGTTGCATTCACATCCCATCCGAACCGTGCCAGAGTCCACTTGAATCAAGCCTGAGACCACCTCCCCAAGTGGCAGTTCGTTTGCATTCACACTAACAAAACGAACCGGACTTTATCCTCGTGCACTCGGATCCAGCACCGGGCCCCTAGTGTGAAAGCACCCTGAGTTTATAAGTTCACCAGGAGGCCGCCATGTTTTGGTCTGCGTTGGTAGTGTGACGTCACAGTGCTGCATCGCTCGTTGCCGTTTCTATGCTGTAACCGCTGTTTCAGACTGGCAGCCAGATATTGGGCTTGCATCTTGGCGACGCTGAGTCACACATGGAGAATTTTAAAAATTTGAGGTCTCTTATATTTGTTCTTGCACCACAAGTGGACAGGAAAATTAGAAATACAGAGCCATAATGACCTTGTTGTAGCAAATATTTAAGTCCACATCAGTAGAATATGTTTAAATCTGTTTCTTGATGAACCAGACGAAGGCCACGAGCTAAAATGTGTCTGTTTAATAAAGTTGTTCCCCAAACTTTTGCTATTTAAGAAGCTTTCTGTTTCTACAAGGTTCAAAATATTGCAGGTAAAGATAAACACAGTACAAGATCACCTCAGGTTTGCACTTTTCAAAGTAAAAGCCAACTTTAGCATCCCTTTGCAGAAATGCCCTTTGTATGTACACAATACTTTTATTTTGAAAAGCTACCGGCACACTTCCACTATACACTGACACCAGTCACTTGTAGGGAGGTTTATTGAGGTCAAACTTAGGAGGAATGACAGCAGGGAGACAAAGCCAACACGCATTAAAAACTCCTGCTTGGTATGAAAGCTGTTATGGCAGCAACAGCTGCAAGAAGAAAAACATACTGCCAGTCTGAAAAACCGGTTACTGCATAGGAACGGCAAGGAGCGCTAGTGACGTCACACTACCAGCGTGGACCAGAACATGGTGGTTTTATAAGCTCCAACTTACTCAAAATGCAGATATGTAGGAGATCTGGTGAGTTTTTAAGTTCAATATACATATGAGAGATAAAAATATCTATCCAACAAGATGAACTTGTCTGATCATGCAGGATTCCTTCTAAAGCTTATTTACGTCTACCTTTGAAATGCATATGGATATAGACGGGTCTTTCTATCCATACACTGTCTTCCTAACATCTTTATGTTCTCTGGAAGCGTATGGTCACAGACTAAAGGTTGTATTTCTCCCAACAATCATGGGGGAGCAACGTAGCCCACAGTTCAAGCCAGATCAGCAAAACATAACGAGGACGAATAATATCACAAACGTACTCCACCTTTCTGAGGAAATAACCAAATATAGTGTAAATTGTCAATTTTCTAATGTCCACTTCAACAACTGCACATCACTACATAGGCACCAGCTGGTATATCGTTTGAAATGTACAGATCTATTTTTGTACATAAAGAAGGCATAAATGAGTCTTTATAAACACTTGACTGACAAGATGATGAATCAAAACATGTTTCTCACTGACAGACTCCAACTTGAAAACTTAATTCTCTTCATGATCTAAGAAACAGGGGAGATAACCTGCCATAAAAGAAAGTAATTCTATTTGAACAAATAATTATTTGTGATTTCTGATGTGTTTTATCAAGGCCCGCCATGCTGCAGCATCCAATCAGTGAGTGATATCCAAACAGGGTGCTTTTCTGTTGATGGAAAGAGTTCTGGGAAGCCTGCACTTGTGCATCCTCCATCATCTGTCCTCAGATCTCCCTCTTCTTCTTTCATACTTTTTCCTCTGAGCAGTTTAAGAGCTTTGGACAGTCCTTGAGATGGCAAGTCAGAAACTACTTCCAGTTTGACAAAGGACCAACTACACATCATTCAAGAGGCTTGAGACAACCTGCGGCAACCTGAAGGATAGGGAAAGGCACAGAAACCCTGTTCCCCACTGCTCCCAATATTGCATTTCTTTAGTTTTATTGCACAACTCATGATCTCATTCATGTCACTATGTTTGTTAAATTATTCTTCAATGTAAATAAATTCATGGTCTTGTTATGCAAGTCTGTGCTTCCTCCCATTATTTGTCACTGGGTTGTGACATTTACACAAATATAAGCTGTTAGTGGAGGCAGAAAAGAGAAAAGCAGAAGCTGTTTACTTCTCCCAGCTCTCAGGGCCTCAGTGACAACTGGTTGTGATTTGCTGCCAAACACAGCTGTGTTTTCTCTGGTGGCACAGAAAATCAAACCCTGAAGTTTATAGTCTATTAAGAGGTAGAGAAGACACCTTTTTTCAGAGTGGCAGCAGCCTTAAGCTTGGGGTGATGGGTGTCAAACCACTCAGTGCTTTGAATCCAAAAAATGTTTGTGTGAACCTGACTCACTCTACTTGAGCAACTACTGCTGAGGAGCACTTGGAAGGGGTGGTTCAGCCCAAAAAGACAATGATGTTCAGCGGAAAGTGATAAAGTACCTGCTGCCACTTCTTTTACAGTGTATACCTTTTATCTATTTCAATAATCTGTTCAATTAAACTAGCAGAAAAACGCACTGACTGCTAAGCCTTAGAGAAATTCTGAGTTGCGTTTTCAGGAGGTTTCAGAACATAGAGTAACCTGACACGCCGATGGATTTGTTTCACACATCCATCTGGAAAACCTTCCATAGACAGCGTTTGGGAAAGGGCAGAGCCTTTGAAAAAAAAACTCGGAGGGTGACTGGTTGAACGCTTTGTCTGTCACATCTTTACAGGCCAATCAGAGCAACAAAACATGTGACATCGAAGCCGCTACTGAGGATTAAACTCCATAGAAAACATCATAATGTGAACCATGGCAACTGTAGACATGTCAGTACCCTACTTTTAACATTTTTCTTCTTTTAATGAAGAAATTTTTTCAAGTTCTGATAAAACTTGCGCTTTAGCAGCATCCATGCTAATCTCTTCCTCCATAGACACACTGACATCACCTAACCTTGGCGTTTCTCTTTTGTGGTGCTTTTCCAGGCGTTCACAGCAGCCTCTTTCAGTTGTCGATGTTTTGGGAGGTTACTCCCTTCAGTCTCCTCTGTAGCAGGTAAAATGCATGTTCTATAGGGAAGCTTCCACTGCTTGCCCCTGATGAACTCCTTTGTTGTTTTGGCAGTGTGTTTTGGCTCATTATCTTGCTAAATGATGAAGGATCTCCCATCAAGTTGGTTGCTTCTTTCTTTAAATTGGCAGACAAAGTGTCTCTGTAGACTTCTGAGGTCATGTTGCTGCTACCATCATGTGTTACATCATCAATGAAGATTAATGAGCCCGTCCCAGAAGAAGTCATGCAAGCCCATCCATGACATTACTTCCATTGTGTTTCACAGATAAACTTGTATGTTTGGGATCAGGAACAGATCCTCTGTTACTCCAAACTTTAGTCTTTCCATCACTTTGGTAAAAGTTTATCTTTGTCTCATCAGTCCATAAAACATTGCCCCAGAGTTTTGAAGGCATGTCTCTGTACTTTTTGGCAAATTCCAGCCTGGCATTCTTATTCTTCTGTCCTCTGGAGGTTGTTGCTGATGTCACTAACAGTAGATGGTGATACCTTCACTCCTGTCTTCTGGAGGTCGTTGCTGATGTCACTAACAGTAGATGGTGATACCTTCACTCCTGTCTTCTGGAGGTCGTTGCTGATGTCACTAACAGTAGATGGTGATACCTTCACTCCTGCCCTCTGGAGGTCGTTGCTGATGTCACTAACAGTAGATGGTGATACCTTCACTCCTGTCCTCTGGAGGTTGTTGCTGATGTCACTAACAGTAGATGGTGATACCTTCACTCCTGCCCTCTGGAGGTCGTTGCTGATGTCACTAACAGTAGATGGTGATACCTTCACTCCTGCCCTCTGGAGGTCGTTGCTGATGTCACTAACAGTTGTTTTAGGGTCTTTCTTTACAGCTCTCACCATGTTCCTGTCATAAACTGCTGCTGTTATCCCTAGTCTACCCGTGCAGTGTCTGTTACTGAGTATACCAGTGGTTTCTTTCTTTATCATGGCATTGCAAATGGTTGTAATAAAGGCCAAAGTTTTTGCAGTGGCTCTGATTGATTTTCCATCATCTTTCAGCTTCAAAATTGCTTGTTCTTCACCCATAGACAGCTCTCTGGTTTTGTTGTTGGTTACACCTCTAAGCATAAATGCACAGGCAAATCCCAAAACTGAAACTGAGTGAGACATTCAGGACCATTTACTGTTTGAATAATCAATGTAACAGGACACACCTGGACTATAAAACACACCTGTCAGTAACATATTCCATTACTTTTGCTCACATGAAAAGTAGTTCAAACAAAAGGTGCTATCTTTTAAGTTGTGTATCAGATCCAGATGTACATACCTGGAAATAAAACCTGAAATTTTGATCTGTTGTCTAATCTTTTAATGTCAAACTGAAATGTTTTTAGTCTGCTTTTGGAGGGGACTGGAATTGTGACTCTAGTTGCGTAGAGACACCCTTCTTTCCCGCTACCATCTCTCCTTGCTAGCCCTCCAGTCCCATCAACCAAAGGTTTTGTTCACAGGCCTCAGTACCTGTCTATTGCCTCAGGCAGTTGAACTCTTGTTATGCAAATGCTGTTATGTTTTACCTACACTCCACCTCCCTATACCCTCGACTGGAGACGCTGAGATGTTTCACAGGATTTGCCAGCATGAATAAAACAAAAAGAGCATGTTTTCTAATATATGTATAGCTCTCTGCATAGACTAGTAATGGGCATATGTGTAGTATGTGTGACATGAGAAAACATGGCAGATATGAAAAGAAGGTTCTGAGGATTAGCAAGAGCAATGTTAGAATCCAGCAGCAGTCACGTGTTGAATCTCATGTGCTGGCAGGTCTCACGTTCGAACGCAACCTTCAGGACTGTCGGACGCTGAGTGGCTTCGTCTTCTTTTACAAGATTTATGTGGAGGACAGAAGATGGAAAGGTGGGTGGGGAAGGAGAGGTATGTTGAAGGAAAGCATAGGGAGAGGAGGGAACAAAAACAAGACCGGCGTTAATCATTGCCCGGTTGCTGGGAGAAGAGGTTGATGGCAGGAGGATAAGAGGTTGATGGAGAGCAGAGGAAGCTCTGAAGGATGGAAGGATTTGTGCTGTGCGGTCAGATGGATAGAATGGACGTGGGCAGCATGTTAGGATAATTGGTTCCTTTTATACTAGATCTAAATAGCCTATTTCTCTATGTCACTCTCTAAAAGTGAAGGCTGGGGGGTGGGATAAGGAGATTGTGAGACAGAAGATTGTGCGAGGATAAGAGTGATACAGGAACATAGCAGGAATAGATATTGAGTTTCACATATAAATATACTGTATTTTTATCTTGTTTATCTTCTACAAGACATGTTAGGCACGTAGACCCCCACTGTCTCCATTGAACTAACCTCAGCAGTCCTCTTTCTCTTAGAAAAATTTGGAAATGCCATGAAGAAAAGTTCTGAGTTTTTTCCTTGTTTTTCTAGCTTTCCAAGTGTGCTCAGTAAACTTTGCTGCAGAAACTACCTCTGAAACTAAAAAGTAAAGCTTTAACAGTGATCAGAACAAGTAGGGTGAAATGGCTGAAAATTTATATCGAAGTATATTTTAATCCTTTGCAGTGACCGGATCATACCCTGGTATTACAAAAGTAAAAGCAACACATTTACAACACCACATTTCCTGGTTCACATAAAAAACTCGAGCAAAATAACAACTGCAGACTTTAATTGTGAACCTGTCAGAAAAAGCATGCTTGTATTTGGTTAAACTAAGCTTTAGCAAGAGATATCAGTGAGTGTACAGAGCAACCATGATTATAGCCATATATCTGAACGTGTTTAACACTACAGCCCACTTCTTTGAATCATCATGGATTTAAAAAAAAGTGAGTCATCAGTTTAAGGGATACAAATATATTGTTTTATCCATGCAACTCATATCCTGCTACCAACCTATTGCCAGGGCTAGACTACAACAAATACACTGTATTGCCAAAAGTATTCACTCACCCATGCAAATAATTGAAATCAGGTGTTCCAATCACTTCCATGGCCACAGGTGTATAAAATCCATCACCTAGGCATGCAGACTGTTTCTACAAACATTTGTGAAAGAATGGGTCGCTCTCAGGAGCGCAGTGAATTTCAGTGTGGTACTGTGATAGGATGCCACCTGTGCAACAAGTCAAATTTCCTGGCTCCTAAATATTCCACAGTCGACTGTCAGTGGCAGGTGTGCGAATACTTTTGGCAATATGGTGGATATACCTATATAAAGGTATAGAAAATGAATAGATGGATCTTTTATATATATTTTGTTTTGTCATCTCTGCTTCTGGGTTGGAAAAAACTCTTATTTTGAAAGGGAAATGAACTTCCAGTTACTGACAGTTATGCCAATAGTTGTAAATACATACAGTAAATACGGTGAAAGAAACTAAAAAAAGTGAAATGCTTGATCTCATTCGAAACATATGTTACAGCAAAGCTGTTTACATGTGAGTTTTGCTATTTGAATGTCTATATGGAGGAATTTTGCAAACAAAGCAGTACCCAGGAGAAGCCTATGTATGAGATGCAGACTGGTGAGTGGGTGTGTGTGTGTGTGTGTGCTCGCAGTGAAGAGATGAGGGAAAAACTTTGGGCAGATTAAAGTCGTATGCAAATGAATATTAGCATGGGAGAATATTCAGAAACCTGGTATAATCAAAGTTTAAATAGAACAATGTGTTTATAGAAAATATTTTCAATAGACTACACAGAGTTTTATGCAGACGGCACACATATTTAAATGTAAATGACAGCAAACAATTATGTTTCTTTGATAAAGGTAAGGTCAAAATCATGATTGTGATTAAAATTCAGTAAATCGTACAGGCCTACCGCCCACCACTAAAAGCTGGTCTTCCAGCATTGTTCATTCTGATGGGAAAAAGTGTCAACTTCAAGCTCATTATAGACAACTCCCCAATTAATCCAAACCATGGGAGGTGAGGAGTAGTGGGAGTTTGGGGTCCTTGGGGGATGATAAAAAGAACCTGACTGTATCACTCATCAAGGGAAAGTGGGATTCTGGTCCCCCTGTGCATTCATCGTTTTGTAGAATCATAGGAATCCATGATTGAAGTTTACAGCTTAGGGATCTCTACCGTACGTATCTCCTTCTTACGGAGATAAAACAGTAAAAATCAAGTGTCAGTTGAATCACAGCAAGGAGAGAGGATTTGGGCAGAAAGAGGTGGGAAAGTTTGCAGCCTTTTTTATATTCTGCCTTAATTATTTTGTATTCTTATGAGAGAAATGAAGAGAAGCAGAGAGAGCAGAGACTCACTCACATGAATACAAAATAGCCTGGCTGCAATCATAAGTCCTGTGGGGAGTCTTCAGAGAATGTGTATGTGTGCATGAAGATGATAAATAAGTCAGTATGTGCAGTTCTATGGCTGTGTGTGTGTGTGTGTGTGTATGGTATAAAAGAAAGGAGCAATGGAGAGATGTAGAGCACGCATAAGCTTGCAACCGTCTGCTTCCTCACAACTAATTGAGATTGCGCGGAGAAGCAATGTCACACTGAGCCACCCTCATCAATATGTGTAGAAGTGGCCTCTGCGGGACTGTCCCTGTGGGACGATCCATCAAGGTTGAGACACATCCATACCGTGGGCTTTAAAGCGACACCGAGAACATCAGACAGTACAGCCAACACACAGAGGTTGTCTTGAAATCTAAACCAAGACGTGGTCTCAGAAATCTTTGTCCAGTTCTACTGCGAGGCACATGATGTAATAACATGTAAGCAGTGTTATCGCGCAGATAACAAGGACACAATTAGATTGAAGCTGGAAAGGGGGTGAAGCCGGAAAATGAACTGGCAAGATTAAAGCAGAGGTTAAAGAACACACACAATGTAATGTAAGATCAAATTACCAAACTCATTCACTATTTCCACGTTCAAACTCAAAGCTCTCTTTGACCCGAACCTTATTCTGATGCAAAACTACCAGAGTTCCTCGCTATTTTCTAGACACATCCCATTGAAATACAGACAGCTTCAGAGTATAGCAAGTATCCCAGTATGATCCAAATTTGTTCTCATGAACACACAGAAGGCACAAGAACAGGCACACATGCACCCTCCTACATGAACCAACTGGAAATACATAAAAAATGGAACTTTATTTTGGGCTGCGCAAACTCAGTGAAATATATGTGCATATTAATTTAAGGCCAAGGGCAATATTTCCAATGTAGAGCATGACAAATGGGGAATGCATTGCATTGGAAAATTGGTATATGTGCCTCCTTAGACGACAGAATCCACCTGAAAAAAAATCAAATAAAGCCTGCTTTTTCAGAAAGTGTTTCAGAGCTCCAGTTTCATCATACTCAAACAAGAGTCTTTTTAAGCTGAGGAGCACAGACTGTACTGCTGATCCTATACTGAGAGAAATCCTCGTGTTGATTTATAAACAGTGAACAATGGAGCAACAAAGAACCACTTCTGATTTTTCTTTTTTTTTTTGGATTTAGAGACATCATGTACAACTCTGACAGAACAGTTCTAAAGATGCAGTTTACCATCTTATGAGTGTTTCATCAAAAGAAGGTAAGGTTTAACTCTTAGAGCTCTCAGCTATCTTTAACCAATGTTACTTTTTGTCTTAAACAGCTTGTGAAACATCAACCCTGTGGTGCACAGCTAAGCCAGAAACATCCTTTTCTTCAGGACAACCTGGGTTTTAAAGAAATGAGTGTTGCAGCGATGTCACTTGAGTTTAAAGACCCTATAAAGTGAAAATAAATCTTCATTTAGATTTGTGGTATGTCAGGTCAGTGTGTTATAAACACCTAGTTCAAATTTCAAGTTTATCAAATTAAGCCTCATAATCATGAAAATGAGGCAGTAAAATCTGCTCCAGAATGGTGTGGGCGTGTCTGTTGAATAAGATGAAGCCACGCCCACTCATGAGAAATACGATTCTCTTAAATTTAAAAAAAATGTTATAATCTGAATGGAAGAAAGCAGTCAAAGTGTCCTGGCTCTGTGCCAGAGAAGTCCTTCTTCTGGCTCCAATCTCTGTTATTATACTTTCAGTGATCCATGGACCACTGTAGCTGATAGATTTGGCAAATTTACCTCACAATGAACAGAAAAACAGCATTTAACTGACTGTTTACTTTAAATAAAGGCAGAGACATCAGCTAACAACAGACTGGACTGAGATGAACTGCTCTGTGACTTTATACTGTAGTGTTAGAGGGGCGGAGTCATTCCCCACTGTGGGCTCATGACATCATGAGCCCACATATTGGCCCCGCCCCAATTAAACCCAGCCAGGAAAGAGGTGAAAAACGTTTTAACGGTCTAAATCAAAAATTCATCCACATGTAGAGCTCATTAGTTTCACATGTTTGGAGCAACCTTATTCCAATATATCTAGTGTGTTCAGACAAAAATTTTGGATTTCACTTTACAGAATCTTTTAAAAAAAAATATAGGACTCTATTGACAAAAGAACAAAACAGATCAGAAATTTAAACTCCATGTTTTAATGTACTGAACACAGGAAACATGTATGACTTATTTTGCACAAAATTGTTCTCTCATCTTTTTGGGACTAAGGATTTAAAAAGTAAGTTTTCTCCGACACAAAGTCTTCAAAATATTCACATTTCTACAAAAAAAAAGTCCGAGTGATTTTGGGAATTTGAGTCATTATTGAAAGTGCAGTGACTCTGAATGACAATTACAGCCTCCCTGTGTTATTCAGGCTCTTTTCTTAATGTTCCAAGTCTGTGCACATGCACTCTTCAGCAAATCATGACATGATGGCAGAACAGCTTCACAGTCACAATGCATTCTGGGATACAGACAGGCAATGTGGCAGCAGGCTAACAGGTATAGCCTGCTTACTGCAGGAACTTTCGAAAAATGGATTGTAAATGGATAAAAAGGCATCCAATATCTGAGTTACTGGTGTGGATTTAATCTTTAAAGACCCCAAAAAGTCAGCCAAGTTCCAGGCTTGCTAGAAAATGCTTTTTAAGAGCTAGAGCATGGAGAGGGTCATTAGAAAGGCACAACGGAGAGCTTTCAGAGGGCAAAAAACAAGTAAGTGCCTACGATTTACAGTTCAAAAGATTACCAAGCAATTTACCAAGGGTGTGCCTGCAGGACGGATCCATGCCATGTGTGCTTTAAGGGTTAAAGTCAAGTTATATGTGGTTTTAGGACTGATAAAAAAGATCATTTTTAAACTTTAAAAGCAACACTGGACAATAGAAGAGGTTGGACTATGCACCTTAAACTGGCATACTGTTAGTCCTCTCAGTGTGAGCAATAGCCACAATGAAATCAGACACCAATTTCAGATGAATGACTCCATTGTTCAGTGTACCATGTGGCCTAGATCGGCGCTTTGATGCTCCCAGCATTAACTGCTGAACGTTCCACTGGTGAGATGGCTCATTGCCCCCCTTATCATCACTATTCCTTTTGCATTGTTATCATCTCTTTATGTCTGTATTCCACACGCACCTCCCACCTATTCTCTCTCCCCCATCAATAACTCTCAGCAAACAAGTCCGCAGGCTTCTCAGATGTCTACCGTCACTCGGCACAACCTCCAAACTGAGTGTGGCTTGATTAGTGCGCTACCTACAGCTTGATACACAAGGAATCCCTGGGCTAATGCATTGCAAATTCTGCTCAATAATGAATTGCGTGGGTAGGAGGATCAAAGGCATGGATATGGCGCATACCTTGCAGAGGAATGCCAGGGACCCAGAGGTAGTGGAGGCACTAATGAATCTAAACTTGCAATCATGAGGGACCCAGGGATGTCAGATGTGCCAGCTATAGGACAGTATGTACTCACAAATAGAAGCATGTAGAAAACCATGAAGAACAACACGATGTTAAAGCACAATGCTGATGAGCTTGAAGCACTCAAGGGCAGTCGGAATATGTGCAGAAAGTTTTCAGTTTACTTGGAAAAATCAAAAATAAAAGTATAACTGGTCTGATTAGAGAGATTCTGGCACAGAGCATTCCCATTATGCAATGCTCAAGTGTGTGTTTTCTCAAAGCTACTCAAGCATCAACTATTCTGTACTTGATTCATTCTATGTGCATGGTAACACCCTAAAGATAAGGCTAAATGTAAACATGTTAACCTAACAGTCTTTTCATTTAAGATTCCAGTGCCGTAGAGAAAAGTGCAACACAACACAAGATAATAGTCTGCAGCACTGCAGCCTATACATAAATGTTCCTCTATGATGAGCATGTGATCTTCTGGGGAAAGTTAATCCAATTTATAAGAAGGGAGAGATTATAGCCCTCCTACTTAAACCATCTATTGTGTTCTCTGCTTCTCCCACATGTTTTTCATATACACCCATGCACTTATGGATTTAACTGTTTTCTCCTTGAAGTGCACCGTGCCTTCAAGTAGCCAGGCTTACAAGATTATTACATTAGTTTACACTGCTGCTGCTTGACAGTGCACTGACACAGTAAATACTCTCAGTGCATGCACCATACTTTGCTTTGTTACAAAGTATGGAAGAGAAAAAAAGCCTCATGACAAGCCGTCTGAATGCTGGCCTACATGGACGCTGTGTTGATACACAGTAGCTTAATACAGTGGTTCTCAACCTTGGTGTCGGGACCCCCTTTGGGGTCGTGAGACACTAGGAGTGGGGTCTCAAGATTCCCTTAAAAAAAACCCAAGGAATATTTTTAGAATCCCACTGTTGCCACTTTACACCAATTATGCCAAATTTTAACCAGTTTTCATCATTTTGTCCCACAAATTTCAACTCTTTTTTGCCATTAAACTCTTTTAAATCCTTTCCACCACTTTTTTTCTGCCCGTTTTTGCCCAGTTTTTCCCATTTTAACCACATTTCACTCTCTGATATGCCCATTTTTGCCAGTTTGACCAATTTCTGCCAATATCTGCCATTTTTTTCTTTCTCAGTCAGCACTATTTTGCCAGTTTATATTGATTTTACTTCCCATTTCACCAGATTTCCACCCAGTTTTGCCAATCTAAAGCCTTTTCAGCCACATTTCAATTCCCTTTTACCACTATCTATGCCCATTTTTCCCCCTTTTTTTTTGGTTATTTTTTTCCACTTCTAACCTATTTTTGCTATTTTTAAGATCCAAATTCACCACTTTTTCCATCATTTCTTGCCATTATTAACCCATTTTTTTCAATTTTTAACCCATTTTCATTATCTTTTTTAAAGAAAATAGATTTACATTTTTAAGAAGGCTATATCGTACACAAATGATTTTAAAAAGAGATTTGTTTCATTGATAAGACTCAGGTTAAATATAAAATAAGGATATTGCAGATGAACTTTACATAGACCATAATTTTGTTGACCTCCATGGGCCCCCAGGTTGGCCTGGCCACAGAAAGATCTTCCTTTTATACCCCTTTATGGATGGCCTTGTTCCACATGACAATTCTTGATTATTCATGGCTGTGTTTAACCACCTTCAGGTACAGAGGGGGTCCTGGTCTCTGGAACCTTTATTTTGGGGGTCATGGGCAAAAAAGGTTGAGAATCCCTGGCTTAATGAACAGAGAGCATCACCAGACAGCGTGGGGTTACAGCCTCATATCTCCAAGGACACTGTTTTATTAAAACGTGTTAAATTTGCTTGTGATGCAGCACTTTTGCTAGAACTCAGCCCCATCTTACACAAGCTCACTGTTATTTTTTAAACAAGAGTGAGGGCAAGAGCAATGACGTCTACTTGAGTCACTGAGGATGGATTTTCTTGGAACAGATGAGGTCAAGTGTTACTGACAGAACAATTAAAGCATCAGCCACATTTACTGCAATGCAGGGTGATGTAACAGCAACATCTAAATGCTCTTTTCCCTGAAAGCCACAGGACAGAGCATGCCCAAAAACAAGCATGTGCATTAACAAATTAAATTACTAGTGTCATTTATGCATGCATGGATGCATGCAGTTCAAAGAAGAGATGGGTGGAAATACTTTGCAACAAGTAGTGAGAGCTGAAGCACGTATGTAGTTAATTATTCCCAAAGTTCCTTAACTTATATTGGAAATGTATTGCCAAAAGAAAAAAAAAAATGAGTTGGACTCAAACTTTCTCATAAGTCCTTTCTTGATTAAAGTAGAAGATTTCTGTGCAAATATACCAGTTCAGGGGGGTAGAGTTATTCATTGCCTGAGAATTAAAACAAAATATCTTTTTCCTTCACGTGTTTTTCACCAATTAAGACGCAGCATTTGCACATCAAGTTACATAGCAGCACCAGAAATATGAGGCATAAATACCTCAACCGCCCCCTTGTGGCTTGCTGCGGTATAGGGATTCAACTGTGTGATAGGGACTCAGTTCACTGCTTAAGGCTAAAAATAAGGTACATTTAAAAAATAAATACAATTATTTAGATAAATGTTTATTTTATTTAGCTCATTTAAAGTCCTGGCTCTCACAGTCTCTGCACAGACATAAGCTGTCCTTGTAAAAATGTACTTGATGACCCCCCAGTGTAGGTGATGGGTAGACTGTGCCTCTCTTTGAGGTGTCCATCACATACAGCCAGGCTATTCAAATGGAGGCCCTGGGGCCAAATCAGGCCCCCAAGGTCCTTAGTTGTTACAATAAAATATGTTTGATTCCTGCACTTAAATATCTAAATAAATCTAAAAGTTTTGAAACATGGAACCTGCCCACACTCACCATTTACAGGAAGTTAAGAGCAGCACTGCTCAGTGTCTCCCACTTCTACAGCCTGCTTCTCTATACTAACTTTCCTTTTGAATAAAAACATCACCTCATAAGGCGTACTTATTTAACAAAAAATCAACGTTTAGTTCACAAAGACACATTTCTCATAATGAGGGAGAAATGTTTTGAAAAAGGCACTTCCACCAACTCCACAAAAGTTGACTGGCCATCAAGACTGATCGAATTAATCTTTAATGGGAGCCTGAAAACCCTGCATCTGCTGGACTTCACAGCCTTGAGTTTCATTAAAATTATCACAAAAACCTCAAACATACAAAGGCTTACATTAACTTGGAGTACTTGACTTTTTTCTTAGAAGTTAAAACCTCAAGGCCCTGAGTTGGCATTTCACTTACCCAGTGTAAACCCGACTTTTGGCCAAAAGCAACTCACTGAAGATTGATTACACAGCAGCCTGTGAAAGTGATGAATACCACTGCAAAAAAACTGGGTGGCTAAATTGGAAGTACATTGAAAGGTGGCAGATTGAAAGAAAGTGCGAAAAAAAGAACAATGTAATCAGAAAACTAGAAAGCACTAAAAAAAAAAAAAAAAAAAAAAAAAAATGGGAAACAAAGGGTGCTGCTCAGACCTGATTGTGCTTCCAGGGGCGGCTTCTATGGTCCACACACAGTGTAGGTTGTGCTCATACGGAGCCGGGTAGCCTGGAGACAGGATACGACCAGAAGGCTCATCTTTGATGGTGCCACCACACTCCGCTGGAGGAAGGAAGGAAAAAAGAGAAAGTTCAAGACACTGAGGAGGAGAACAATGAGTCAGGAAAGTGAGAACAGAATGCAAATGCTAAAGTGGCTCATCTCTGCTCTGAAAGTCAAATTAATTAAAGGATACAGGGAGGTTAACATACTTAACACACAAGAAACTGAATCACCCCTATTCCAGTTAAGTGCATCTCATGAGATTCCTCTCATCATTATTAATTATTGACAGAGCATGCTTAAATCTAATGTGCTTCATCATCGTGTTTGCAATTTGAATGATAGAGGAGGGAGAGCGGCCAACTCAGTACACTCTGTGTGCATCTTCTTGGCTCAGCAAAGGCAATCCACCTTTCCAACCAATGACCTCATCCTGTTGCCTTTGGAAGCTGATGGACTTGTTGACTGCACAAGACAACATTCAATATCTTAGGCCTGATTTCACTTTAACTTTAAATTAAGATTTACTGCTGATGAAGAACTACATTTACGGGTTAGTGTATTTCTAAATAAAGGTATTTGAAGGACAGCTGACATAATAACATTACTGCTGGGGATAGGATCAGTCATTGAGTACAAGTGTGATAGTACTTGTAGTAGTCCTAGTCGAAAATAAAATGCCTCTTATAAAGGAACACAGCTCAGTACCCCGGCTAAGATACAACAAGGGTTCTCAACCTTTTCAGCCCCAAAAATAAAGGTGTCAGAGACCGGGGCCCTGCACTGTACCATTCAAGAATAGTCATGAGCAAAAAAGGCCGACCAAAGGTGGGGATAAATGGGGGAACTTTCTGGGGCCAGGCCAAACTTGGGGCCCATGGAGTCAGCAAAATCCTGTTCCAGAGTTATATCCATATTTTGTTTTTTTTACCTGAATAAAAATCACTTATCAAACCAAGAAGTATCTTTTTATTTTCATCTGTGGTAGTAGAATCTAGTCAGTATATAGCCATTTTAAAATGTAAATCCCTGTTACTAAAAACGTAAGTAAAGCGGGGTAAAATGGCTAAAATGAAGTAAAAATGGCATAATTGGTGGAAAAGGTGGTGAAATTGAATTTTAAAAGTAGCAGAAATTGATTAAAATGGCAAAACATAAGAAAAAAGAAGCCATAATAGGTTAAAGTGGTAAACACAGGCCTAAGAAGTGGTAAAATAGGTCAACAGTGCCAATATTGGCTTAAAAGTGGCAGAAACTGTCTGAAAGAATGTTGAAATGGGATTAAAAAGTAAAAGAAATGGGATTAAAGTAGGAAAAATGCTGGGAAAAGGTGGTAAGATGGGAATAAAAAGAGGGAAAAATGGTTGAAATGGGCAAAAATGGACTAACTGAGGCACAAAAACAGGCAGCAAGTGGCAGAAATGGGTTAAACTTGCAAAAATGAGCATAACAGATAGTTAAATGAGGTTAGACTGATGTAAAAGGGGTGCAAAGGTTTAATAGTGGCAAAAATGGGTTAAAATAGGCAACAATTATTGTAAAAACGGAAATAATTGGTTTATAAGTGGCAAAGGTAGGCAGAGAAATTGGTGGAATGGGTTTAAAGTGACAAAATGGCTTAAGAGTGGAAGAAATGGGAAGAAAAAGTGGTGAAATTGAATTTGAAAAGTGGCAGAAATTGATTAAAAATGGCAAAACATAAGAAAAAAGAAGCCATAATGGGTTAAAGTGGTAAACACAGGCCTAAGAAGTGGTAAAAGGGTTTCACAGAGGCAATATTGGCTTAAAGTGTCAGAAACTGGTGAACTGGCAGAAATGGAAAAATTGGTTTAAATGGATAAAAATAGATTAACTGAGGCAGAGGAATAGGCAGCATGTGGTAGAAATGTTAAATGTGGTTAAATCAATTCAAACAAGTGGTGAAAAGGGGGCAACAATTGGTCAATAGAGACATCAATGGGCAGAAGGTGGCAAGAATTGGTTTAGAAGTGGCAGATATGGGCAGAAAAATGGTGCAAAGGGTTTAAAAGTGACAAAAAAGGCTTAAAAGTGGAAGAAATGGGCAGAAAAGGTGGTGAAATGGGATTACAAAATTGCAGAAATCAGTCTACAGTGGCAAAATGTGTTCAAAATGGTGGAAAAGGTGATGAAAAGTGGTTAAATTTGGCAAGGTTGGTGTAAAGCAGCAACAACTTCCTGAGGCAAAAATCTGTGTAAATTTGATGAAGAGTGGTAAATATTAGTGGCAAAATCAGGCTGGAAAGGTGTTTAAAAAGTGGAACTAATAAATACTTTAAACATTAGGACCCATTAATAGTTTGACACACTTTCACTCTAAATTGGAGTTACAGTAGCCAGAATGCTAGCATAAATGCTACTGATAATGCACACATGCATTGATACTTTTAGTAAATCACAACTGGGGCGGGCCCAGTCTTGCCAGGGGTCCAGACAAATCTGTGGGCAGGGCCTGTGCAGACTTTTGAAACTTTACTTTGATTTCAGCATAAATTTCATCACATGACCATGCTCTTATTTTGTATTTAACTTATTCTATGCATATTGCATGGTAAAATGTATTGCTTAATATCATTTAAAAAATATTATTAGTTTCTTAAGGCATCTGGCGACCCCCTCTCCTTCATGTTGCTGAGATCCCAGACAAGAGCTCAGCCCTTCAGATAATAAACAACAACCCAAACTATGAGACTCCAAAGTAAAATCAGAGGACAAACCATTTTGTGAAGAACAGTGGGGGCGAATGGAGTTTCTTTTCAGACTCCAGTAATGAATTGCCGTCAGTAAAGCTTGGTGACTGAAAACCAATTTCACCCCCCCTTCAATTACCTCCTCCTACCCTTATCCAAAAAGAAAAGTGTTCCACAACAACGGCAGACTTGGAGTGTTTCTCGTTCACATTTTGGAGGCCTTCCTAGCAGACGAGAGGAGGGTGCGAGTGTTCTCGTTTCATTTCCTTCCCTTGAGAAGAAAATATAGCCTTCAAATAGGACAAAAGTGGAAGAATCCTACTGATGATGACTGTTAGGATGACAGCTTTAAATCCATCTATGAGAAGTGGATCCTTAACCAAAAATACAGCAATAAAGGCAGAACACAGTAGGCAGAGACAAAGGGGCTGAAGGCTAGTAACCAATTAAGGATCCTAAAATGGTACACATACAAGTAGCTATTTTGTCATGCTCCCCCTGAATGTCTTATCTTTTAACTATAATTCTTAAGTTGCTTTCTCTCATTGTCCCCCTCTTTTTCACCCTCAATCACACTGTACTGTCAAAATAATACATGCTTTATGTTTTTGTGCTTTTACTTTAAATTTCTTGGTGAGGCCAGATACAAAAACCAGACAAGGGCAGTGCATCCCAATCTTCAAACGGCTAAGGTTTTTACTTTTTTTCCCTCGCGCTCCCGTTGAAGAAAACTTGCTGGTTCATGGAGTGAAAAGAGGAGAAGGTGATCTATCACAGTAAGACGAAGCTGTCTCTATGGTCTAGCCTTATGACCTGCGAAAACTCCAGCTCAGTGCTGCCATAGCAGTGTAACTCCCTCAGCGACTCTACCCTTTCAATCTCTGTCTCCACCTACATCTCTCTCAGATCAACTCCCTCTGCGACTGCCTCAGCCGCTTCTCAGAGTAGTTTAAACCAACACCACCTGCAAGAAAACATGCATGTAGGTGAGCGTATAAGTCAGGGGTTTTCAAAGTGTGTGAGAGTGAGCCTCCCCTAAGAAGAAATTAGTCATTCAGTGGACCCCCACCCACAAAAAGGATTCAAATTAAAAAACAAACAAACAAACAAACAAAAAAACACATTTGAAACATTTATGTCTAATCTTTAAACATTTTTAACATTCATAAATTTTGGATATTTTGCTTTGCAAATGTCCTTAAACATCTGCCTTCCCCTCTTATTCAGTTATAATAGCATTAAATACCTTTTTCATATTTTTTTGGGCCATTTTACAACTTTTTTTTGCCAATTTTCCCAATTTTTTCCACTGTTATCCAATTTTTGCCCTTTTTCACCTTTTTGCCCATTTACACTCCCTTTCATTATAAAATATTCTTTTTTCCCCAAATTTTTTTGTTCATTTTTGTGACATCTTTTTGCCACTTTTTCCCAATTTTTGCCACTTTTTTGCCATGGATAACAGTGGAAAAAATTGGGAAAATTGGCAAAAAGAAGTTGTAAAATGGCCCAAAAAATATGAAAAAGGGGTATTTAATGGTATTATGATTGAATAAGAGGGAAAGGCAGATGTTTGGGACATTTGCAAACCAAAATAACCAAAATATATGAATGTTAAAAATGTTTAAAGATTAGACGTAAATGTTTGAAATGTTTTTTGTTTTGTTTTGTTTTGTTTTTTTTTTTTAATTTCAAACCTTTTTGTTGGTGGGGGTCCACTGAATGACTAATTTCTTCTTAGAGGAGGCTCACTGTTCCACACTTTGAAAACCCCTGCTCTATAGCATAGTCCCTATAGTAACTATAAGTCTATCCATTTTGCTCAATGCACAGCAGAGGTTAGCAAAGCAAATCACCTTATAGCTCTGTGGCGCCCCCCAGGGGAGGCCCGCCTCACACTTTACACTTTATAAGTGGAAAAAAAGTTACTTTTTTGCACTAGGAAAACTACGACGGCTTAATTGCACAGGCTGGATTTCAACTGTCATTGAGGCACGGCCTAGGGCTGCTTAGGGATTCAACCTTAAAACTTTCTACTTCTGTGACTTTCAGAATATGAACTCTACCCACTCAATTTCAGTCTCCTCCTCCTCCCCTGATCCCTATACCAGTCTCATCTGTGTTTACTGTGTCCTCACTGCTAGAAAATAATCCCACCATTACAAACAGCAGCGGTCCCTCATCTGCTCCCAAATTCAGTCTGGCTGTTGGACTATCATCTGCAGTGAAAGGGGCATGGGGAGGACAAACGTGTTCACAGATATACAGTATGCTGAATGCTGTTTGTACCCAGACATGAAATTACCTGTCAGTTTGGCTTGAAATGGGAGCCAGCAATATTATTTTAATCATGTTGGCTGATGTCAAAGAACATCTTTCTGCCTGTTTTCTTACTGAGCTTCTGGCTGGTTTCTGAGAGACTCTGTCAAAATGTCGCCCAGGAGAAAATATTGCTTTGGGTTTGTTATCATGGCACCACACAGGCGGTATATGTGTGTCTCTGTATGTCAGTTTGTAGTGTTGAAAATAATAAGGTATGCAGGATGGTGTCAGCTGGCAACAACAGCAAGTGAACTGTAGCTGAACTCTATAAATAAAAACATCACATCAGGTATACCATCTGCTGAACTTATAAGGTGAAATTATCTCTATACACTTGATTTGTAGTCTTTCCACCTTAAACGCCTCAAGTTAACAGCCTCGCTATGTGCCTGCTGAGTCTTATTTTAGTAAAAAAAATTATTTGGGAAGAGTGAATTTGCAACCATGATGCAATGTGAATGCGAGGAGCCAAATAGAGCATCATTTTCTATGAGATAATGCGCCGAATGAGGTGCTGGGAAAGCAACCAAACAGAAGCCCCAAAATAGCAGAGTGAAATCAAACCACTGAGATTTTCTAAACCTGCAGCAGCATATTCACATTGTCGTTAAGAGGAAGAAGTAGGTCAGACAGCATAGCTGAAAAAACTACAAGTGGTTAGCAGTAACAATAAAGCTACCGTTGTCTAATGCTGTCATTAAATCTAAAAACAATGCTTTCTGATGGGTGACATTTTAGTGTGGATATACATAACACAGAACCTAATAGGGGGGTAGTTACAGTAATACAATCCTGTAATAAAGCATAGGACACTGATCATCAACTGGAGGCCCGCGGGCCACATCAGCCCCCCTACAGTCCCCCATCCAGCCCCAAGAACATTATTAAAAGTCACACATTATGCCCTTTTTAGGCTTTTCTAGCAAAAATATGTCCCCCTGGCCTGTCCACAATCCCCCCAAGAATCAGAAAAATCCATTCCCTAGTCCCCTTTCTTTCTCCACCTTTCAGAAAATGTCTGCTGAAACAAGCCATTCTCAGATTTCCCCCTCATGATGTCATGTGGGGAGTTAGCTCCGCCCCCAGGTTTGGTTGGCCCTGCCCACTTGGAAGAAAGTTCCACCCTACCCTCCTGATCCTCCGCTCAGCTGGCACCCGAGAGGAGGATCAGGAGAGTCACATCCATCGCCTGAGAGGGGCGGAGTCAGACAGCTCATTAACACTTAAAGCCACAGACAGAAACGGCTCGCTCTGAGCAGGGCTGAAACAGAGGAGTTTTTAGACATGCAAAAATTCAGTACTGGATTTGTTTTTAGCAACAAACTTCACAGGCATGTTATGGGGACCTCTGAGACCAATATAAACGTGTCTTAAAGGGGTTAAATATGTGACCTTTAAATTCAGAAAATGTGAGGTAATTGTGCTATGTTTTATATTTACAGTGTTTTTATTTTCAAAAATCCCTACAGCTATTAAAGGGACCCCAAAATCAACTTAGATAAACTTTTTTTTTTTTTTTTTTTAATTTGCTTCATGCTTAAACAGTTTCATAAAAATCCACCAGTCAGCCATTATTAGTAAGTAAGATGCATGATAAACACAAACTCATCAGTCCATTCCTGATTAGAACTTCTGGTTTACAGAGTCAACCAAGACCTGTTTACTGCATGTTTTTCACCAATCAGGATTAGACATATTTAACTCAAACCCAGTAACAAACAACATGACAGCTCTGGAAATATGTGGCTAAAATATCTCAATCGCCCCCTTGTGGCTGGTTGCAGTATAGGCATTAGGGACTGAATTCACTGCTAACGCCTAAATGCTAATCCTAATGCTCTGGTTGCTGGGCAGCAGGTGCAGCGTTTTTATTACTGAGATAGATTGTATTTAGGTTTACAGGATTTCTGTTGCTTTATTTCATTAGCGTTATTTTTACGGCTAATCCCTGTAAAAAGTGTTACAGTAGAGCTGTAATTTTCACATCAAATAACAGTAAGTTTTACAGCAAATTACCATAAATATGGTTACAGTGGAACTTTTATTTTTACAGCAAGCCCCTGTATAGCATTTACAATATTGTAATTTTTGCTACAGAAATTTACAATAAAAAGGAGGTTTGTGCTGTAATATTTACAGTTGCAAAATGAAATCCCAGTTTTTTCCTCACCGTATTTTTACAGTATATTTCTGGCAACCACAGCTGCTGGTAATTTACCGTAAATTTTACATGTTTTTTTTTACAGTGTAGGCTGCAGACACTGGTGGACTGCATATCAATATGATGTAATGAAACTTCAGACTTACCAACACATTGAGGGAGGGGGCTGTCCCATGCTCGTCTTTCCCCCCTCAGACAAGTGAGCACCTCAGGGCCTTTCAGGGTGTAGCCTGGGTCACAACTGTACGACACAGTGCTCCCTGCAAAATGACCCTTATCCTCTCGCTTAAACCCGAACTGGGGAACACCGGGATCCTCACATTTCACCAGCTCGAAACCTGTCAGAGAGGGAGGGAAATGCACAGGACGGTACGAGGATTAGAGAGGAGAGAAGAAAGCATGAATGCTTTTATGCAGTTGAGGCAACAAGGTGGGCTGGAAATGAGATATAAGCAATCAAACTGCACTGGAATGCATATGTGAGGGAAGGTGGGTGTTTGTTACTCACTAGTGAAGTGCAGTTCAAAGCCTTTGCTGGTGTTATCCGCATTGCTGATGAACTCCAGCCACATGGAGCTGGAGGTGGAGTTGAGGGTTGTTTCTAACATCTCACTCCCTGTAAACACCCCCAGCAGACGGGCCTTATTACTGCTGCCATCAAAGACCTGAAAGGGACAGAGGGAGAGTAGGAGGAAGCATCTGAGTTAAGACGATCTGCACATACAGATATGCTAACAAGCCTGCATCCACACAAACAGGGAGGGGACAACTCCTCCACCCCCTCACTTTGAGGATGTCATCCTCCTCCAGTCTAAAGTCCCGTGCTCGTAGCTGGATGCCTTTGCCAGGCTGCGTCTGGATGGAGTAGATGCACTCGTGGTTGTTGCCGTAGTAACCCGGGTAGTTGGGTGAGAGAAGCACCCCTTGCATGCCAGTCACGGATGAGCCGCATTCAGCTAGAGAAAAAGAGGGTGAGCAGAGAGACGGAAAGAGAGAGAGAGAGAGAGAAGACGGGAGAAGGTGATGGTGTTGGAGAGAGCAGAGGACATGTCAATCGCTATATGCTTGAAACTCAGAGTGTATTTATTCATGCTGTCATGCATAGGGAAATAGGAGAGGTGATGGAGAGAGGGATATGGCCAGTGACTACACCTGAATGTTGAGTTGCACATCATCATAATCACAATGCAATCTGAATATGATTAACAGTCATTTCAGCTCCATTTGAAAATTGCCTATTCTAAATCGCATCAGGGAAAGAGTGGGAAAATTGTGTGAGGAGGGGGCAAAGTTTTCTATAAAACTTAGCAGCGAGAATTTAAATGACCACAAATGTATCCAGAATTGTTCCTTAATGAATGCAGTAAGGTGACACGAGGTGAAACTGTCTGTGGGAGGGTAAGGTAGTTTCAAGAATACTGCTGGTGTGCACAAGAAATGTGTTGTCACTTGGTACTTTTGAAGAGTGACTAAACAATCACACCACATTGTTGGATAAAAACTTATTTATATGGTAATGGCACTGTTGATCAGTTAGGGTCCTAATCTTATCATTTTAGCAAGCATATTAAAGTTAAAGACTCTCTAAGGTGAAATACAAAACTGAGATCAACATGTGACTGAATTTTGGATTTAGACCATTAGAAAGTGTTTCACCTCTTTCCTGGCTGGGCTTAATGTGGGCGGGGCAAATATGTGTAGTGGGAAATGACTCCGCCCCTTTAACACTACAATATAAAATCACAGAGTAGTTCATCTCAGTCCAGTCTGTTGTTAGCTGATATCACTGCCTTTATTGAAAGTTAACAGTCAGTTAAATGCTGTTTTTTGGGTCATTGTGAGGTAAATTTGCCAAATCTATCAGTCACATCTTAATTTTAAAAACCTAGAGATGTTTTATTGAATGAAATTTGACCTAGGGGTTTATAACACAGTGACCTGTCATACAGTTGCAAGAAAAAGTATGTGAACCCTCTGGGATTTCTTGGATTTCTGCATAAATTGCTCATAAAATGTGTTCTGATCTGCATCTAAGTCACAACAATAGACAAACACAGTCTGCTTAAACTAATACCGAACAAAAATGATATGTTTTCATGTTTTTATTGAACAAAACATGTAATCATTCACAGTGCAGGGTGGAGAAAGTATGTGAACCCCTAGGCCAATGACTGGTCGACCCTCCTTTGGCAGCAATAACCTCAACCAAACGTTTCCTGTAGTTGCAGATCAGACCTGCACAACGGTCAGGAGGAATTTTGGACCATTCCTCTTCACAAAACTGTTTCAGTTCAGCAATATTTTTCGGATGTCTGGTGTGCATCGCTCTCTTGAGGTTATGGCACAGCATCTCAGTCGGGTTGAGGTCAGGACTCTGACTGGGCCACTCCAGAAGGCGTATTTTCTTCTGTTGAAGCCATTCTGTTGTTGGTTTACTTCTGTGCTTTGGGTCGCTGTCCTGTTGCATCACCCATCCTCTGTTGAGCTTCAGTTGGCGGACAGATGGTCTTAAGTTTTCCTGCAAAATTTCTTGATAAACTTGGGAATTCATTTTTCCGTCAGTGACAGCAATCCGTCCAGGCCCTGAGGCAGCAAGCCGCCCCAAACCATGATGGCCCCTCCACCATATTTCACTGTTGGGATGAGGTTTTGATGTTGGTGTGCTGTTCCTTCCAAACAACTCAATTTTGGTTTCATGTGTCCACAGAATATTTTGCCAGTAGTGCTGTGGAACATCCAGGTGCTCTTTTGCAAACTTCAAACATGCAGCAATGTTTTTTTTTGGACAGCAGTGGCTTCCTCCGTGGTGTCCTCCCATGAACTCCATTCTTGTTTAATGTTTTACTTATTGTAGATTTGTCAACACAAATGTTAGCATGTGCCAGAGACTTCTGTAAGTCTTTAGCTGACACTCTAGGATTCTTCTTCACCTCATTGAGCATTCTGCGCTGTGCTCTTGCAGTCATCTTTACAGGACGACCACGCCTAGGGAGAGTAGCAACAGTGCTGAACTTTCTCCATTTGTAGACAGTCTGTCTTACCATGGACACATGAACATCAAGGCTTTTAGAGATACTTTTGTAACCCTTTCCAGCTTCATATAAGTCAACAATTCTTGATCGTAGGTCTTCTGAGAGCTCTTTTGTGCCAGGTATGGTTCACATCAGGCAATGCTTCTTGAGAACAGCAAACTCAAAGCTGGTGTGTGTTTTTATAGGGCAGGGCAGCTTTAACCAACACATCCAATCTCATCACATTGATTGGACTCCAGGTTGGCTGACTCCTGGCTCCAATTAGCTCTTGGAGAAGTTATTAGCTTAGGGGTTCACATACTTTTTCCACCCTGCACTGTGAATGTTTACATGTTTTGCTCAATAAAAACATGAAAACATATCATTTTTGTGCAGTATTAGTTTAAGCAGACTGTGTTTGTCTATTGTTGTGACTTAGATGCAGATCAGAACACATTTGATGACCAATTTATGCAGAAATCCAAGAAATCCCAAAGGGTTCACATACTTTTTCCTGCACCTGTACAACAAACCTAAATACGGATTTATTTTCACTTTACAGTGTCTTTAAAACATACCCAGCAACTGCTCTCTACAGGTTAAAACCATCAATTCAGTTTTCTTTTATAAGTTTGACAGACAAAAACAAGGTGTCTGTGACTCTTTCAAAGCGCAACATGCAAAAATCTAAAATTTTACTAAAGGTGTCCTACTAACTTCTAGTAAAAAATAAATCCTTGTATGAATTTAAAAGCCCCTGACAAGTCAGATATTATCTTAAATATATTTAAATCAGATTGTAAGTGGCCACTGGCATTTTTTTGTTGCGTATCCATGTTCCGTGGTTGAGCGGCACGCCCCTGAACTGATATAAAGATCGGGTGTTTTGTCACACACCAACTTTGATTAAAGCCAGGAGTTCATTGCGTGTGTGCGGGAAGTTTGGGAAGGTATGTAGCGTCAAATGATCTTTTTATGGGTTCAATTCTGTTGTCTTTATGCGTGTTTGATTGTATTTGTGTATTTGATCACAAGCACAGAGGCAAACCTGTCGCCAGTCAAAATCTGCGCCCTTGGCAGGCGAAGCGAGGTATTTGTTTTCTACGTTTTTAATGACCATTCATACCTCATTGTATAGTGATTTAAAAGGAATGCAAAATTGTACTTTACTGACACTGTTCGCTTGATCACATTTTAACTTTGTCTATCTTATTTTCCCTATTGGAACAGTCTTTTGCTAAAATAGAGCCATTAAATTCACTAATAGCAGCAAAACATGGGAGTTCAATGAGGAAACACGTTGCAGTAACACTCTAGGATTGTGGGTAACATTTACATATCAATACATTATTGTTTCACACTACGTTAGCTGGTGGTAAGTCCACCTTGAATGCATATGGCAGTATGGCTTATAATCAAATCTGAAGAGCAGCACAGACTAAACGATGTTGTGGCTGATTAGGGACAGCTGGAAGGAGGGAGTGGGCTTCCAGGGTAGATACACCTCTGACATTTGGGTACACTTTCAAGAGGCAAAAGCGAGAGAAGACTAAAAACCTACATGCAGTATGCTGTCTCTGAAATATAAATGAAGATGTGCAATTAGAGAAGGAGTCCAATGGGAAGTTTCCTAAACATGTATGCTATTAATCATCGCAAAGAAATGACTTGCTCTATAATTCACAGAATGAAAAACAAAAACTAGAATCTAAATCTGATAATAATGTTGTGCATTAAGACTAATTATAGTGACTTCACTCATTTTTATTAATTAAACTATAATTACTTATTTTCTAATTGACTGTCACATTTTAACACTAACAAATTACTGTTTAAGTTTTAGAGAAAAAGCTGAAATAAAAAATAAATTCTCTTAAAGGAGTCCGAGCAACTTTCTTTGTTTTCCTCGATGTAATTTCTGCCTTCAGTGCTTCTAAAGGAGAGACCAAGTAATCTTAAGAATATAAACAAGGAGCTGAATCATTGTTCCAGTCCGTTCTTTCCCATCTAAGGGATATAATTTGTTCTTATGTCGCAGCAATAACGCAGCTCTTATGCTTTGTGTCAACAGACTAACCTAAATCTTCGTGGGGCGACCCAACAAGCAACAAGCCACATCAAAAATGAAGACATTCCAGCTCTTTAGTGTCATTCTCGTTCAAGCTGCTGCTCTTTATTATGAGGACAAAGTCGATTGGGCCGTTTCTGGGAAGCTGTCCAAATGAGGAGACAAAATGTGGGCGGATGGAGGGAAGATAATGAGGACAGTTGAGAGGGAAACGCCCCGTCTTCCTACATGACTGACAGTGGGATACATTTATGAAAGGGGGGATGCAACATGGCTGGTGGGGATGGCAAGGGGGAGTGGGGAGGGGGGTGATAAAAGCCAAAATAAAACATGTGACCACCTACCAACACACCTTGGCAGAGGGGAGCTCCACACCCGCCTCCTGCCCCCTAAGCAGATCACCCTCGCCGGACCCTCGAGGCGGTAACCCGGGAAACAGGAGAAGATGAGGGAATCGCCCACTCCATACTGCAGGCCTTTTCTGGTGCTGTAGGGAGGTATCCCAGGATCCTCGCAGGGCTCCAGATCATACTCTGGAGAGAGGACGACAGGAAATGTTACCCATTTGGAACAAGAGTTTAACAAGTGATTTAGCTTAGCCTCTCAATTTTATTATATCTTAACATTAGCTAGAAATGGTCCTAAAAACTGCCATTTATTCGGTTCTATTGAAAAAAAAGGCCTAATTGAAATATCGGTAAAACTCTATTAAGCTTTGTGTTCACGTGAAAGAAGCGATCTGTGCTCTATCTAAATTGATCAATCTAAAATGAAAGATTCTTTTGTTGTTAATCAATCCAATTTTCTGTTTTCAGTGGCTGTAATCAGAGAATCTTGCACATATAGTGACATTATTAATTGCTCCTTGTCAACAGTGGCCTCCTCCTCCATCAGCATTAGCATCACAGTTCATGTCAATATCCTGTTGAAACAGAGGCTTGTTATAAAAAGGTCACAACAAGCCGGTGATCCATACTCAGGCGTCTGAAATGTCCTCTCTCAACATGATCCTTATGAGCTAAATGTTCTGACCTTTCTGTTCTTTTTCCTCACACCAAGTCTCTTGTAAATGACTGGCACAGTAGTACTGTGAGCAGTGCTTTCAGCTCTCCCTCCTCTCTCCGGCCAACAGTTTTGAATGTCTTAATCCAGTCTTACCTGAGAAAGTGATGTTGAATCCCTCATAGGAAACGGAGAAGTCGGACAGAAAGCGGATCTGAGCGGTGTAGTTTCCAAACAGGCCTGCGCTGAGGGGTGGAGGCAGTGTCGAGCCCGTCAGTCTCCACAGAGGCTGAGAGAAGCTGCCGTTCTCCGTCACCAACAAATAGTCATGAGGACTCTCCAGGTGGAAGGTGTGGAAGGTGAACTGGACACCTGAAGAAAAGAGGAAGAGAGATTCAATAATGCTAACATGCAGCCACTGTGTACGGCTCTTCAGCCAATCCCAGTCACATTTTGTGTTTTGTTTCAGGAGCTGGTTTAGTAAGACCATAAAGGTAACCTTGTGCAGTCAACAAAAGGCTCAACTGTGAAAATAGTCTGATAGATAAAACACAGAAAGGTCTTGGAACATTAATTTGTTTGCAATAGATGCTATTATTTTTGCTAATAAGCAAATTTCAACCCCAAACAGCTGAATTAATTCAACTTTCTCATTAAAACCTACATTTTCTTCATGATGACATTTTAATGACCGTTGCCTGACATCAGAGATACTTTTTACTTGCTGTTTTTGCCTTGTGTTCACATACGCATCCAGCTGCATCATAAGCATTTTTTGTAAACACATATGCGTATACGAGAGCTGTGTTACTGGAGGATACCTCTAGAGCAGTGATCATCAACTGGCGGCCCAAGGGCCCCATCAGGCCCCCCATATCTTTCCATTGGGCCCCCAGAACATACCAGAAATATGCAGATAAAAATAGGATGATGTATGTAAGGTATACCTTTTTTAAATTCCCCACAGCTAAAAAAAAAAAAAAAAAAAAAAAAACATTGATTATTGGTGTTGGTGTTGGTTAAATGTTTGATCCTTTTAATAGAAATCCACCTGTGCAAATATGATGCATGTTAACTCACAAACTGTGATTATTCTTGATTTAAACTATGGTTTTCTTTCGGCCTCAAGCATTTTCCCTCCTGAAATTGAAACTAAAGACCTTTTCTTGCAAAGGTTTTTCATCATATTAGCATCAGACCCAGTAATGGAGAACATAACAGCCCTAATATATTCAACAAAAATATCTCAATCGCCCCCTTGTGGCTGGCTGTGGTTCAGGGACTGATCTTACTTTTGGAGGCTAAAAATGGCATATATTTAAAATTAAATAAAATATGTATGTACAGTGCTTAACAAATTTATTAGACCACCTGTCATATTTGTCTCAGAGACCATCCAGCATCATGAAGTGCTTTAATGTGGACTCTTTCATTTTCAGTCAGCTCTCCATGTTTTACCGTTTTGAACAGGAATGAGGAATTTCAAACTGAATTCACCCAAATTTGAGCCGGCTCACTGGGCTTCTCTGAGAAGTCAGAAATGAATCAAGCATAACATTCAACCACTAAAACTCATTTTTCTCTTCAGGAATGCAAGTAAATAACTATAATTTGACATATTAATCAAGAAATATTAATGTGCTTTACTATTTATTCAGTTTTTTGTAAATCAGTACATTTGAAAATTCATGGATAACAATAATAATTATATTTTAGCATTAAAAATATCTTTTGGGTTAAAGAGCTTCTACATATTGGTGTATTAACCATTGCAGAAACATCAAAAATGATTTTGGTAATTACCAATGCTGTTAATTTAGGGCAGCTGTGGCATAAACCTTACTTTGGGTGGTGGTCTAATAAATTTGTTAAGCACTGTATATATATAATAATTAATATATATATATATATATATATATATATATATATATATATATATATATATATATAATAAAATTGATTTGAAATAAAATAAAATATTTTCAAAATTCTGTTAAGTAGACCAAACTCTGTCCATTTGACAGTCCGGCCCCAAAAGCATCCATCAAAGAAAAACCTGGCCCTTTTAAAAATGTAGTTGATGGCCCATGCTCTAAAGCAATGATCATCAACTGGTGGCCCGCGGTCCATATGAAGCCCCCCAAAGCTTTCCATCTGGCCCCAGGAGATCATCAAATTCAGAAAATATGCAGAGAAAATACTATGTTGTGGTTCTTTAAGTTTTAAATCTCTGCAGTTATTAAATCAACCTCAATATTCAATATTGAAACAGTTTTATCAAGAGCCTGACATTTGATTGTTTTTGCAGATATCAACCTCTCAGGAATCATTAGTAAAAATGATGCATGATAAACACATCTCTATCATTCCAATCCTGATCAAATCTACAGTTTTCTGTGTCAACCTCCAACTTTAAACTCTTACTGAGTGACTTTTTTCCTGCCTGAGAATCAAAACCAAAGACATTTTTTCTGCAAATGTTTTTCACCAATCGGGACGCACCATCAAAACCACATGACAACCCCCGAGATATGTAGATCAAATAGCTCAATTGCCACCTTGTGGCTGGCTGCAGTATAGGTAATAGAGACAGATTTCACTGTTAACAACTAAAAATGATGTCCGTTTTGAAAGAAAATACAAATTTTAATAATACGTGAATTAGACCGACATATTTATTCTGGTTCAGTTTATTTAAAAGTTTGGCCCCCACAATCTCTGTCAAGGCTTAATCTGGCCCTGTCACAAATGCAGTTGATGACCCCTGCTCTAAGGCATTAGGTCCCAACCAGGGGTCCAGATTTTAGCTTTTTTTCAAAGTTATTGTGGTAAGAAAGTGTGTTTGCCTATTTTGTTGGGCAATGAAAATCAAATTTTAGCTTAATTTTTCACATCTGTGCATCACCTTATATTTGTGTGGCTCTATTTTTAGTTCCACAACTTGTAGTGCATGACCTCTGTCTACCTTCCCTACTTTTTATCAAAGACAAAACACCCACGCAGACAGAGCAGTCACAAATAAGGCTGTGTCAATCTGAAGTGAGTATTGAACCAAAGGTGACGCGACTAGAGCGTCGTCCCACGGCGCTGTGGCTCTAGGCCAGCCTCTCAGCTTTTCAGTCTTACAGAGGCGTCTTGTTCGGTGAAATAAAAGGCCGCTCAGCAGGGGGGAAATGACATTGTAAGGGGAAATTGAATTTGACTCCTGCATATGTTGACACTGGATTCCTCTGCTCACCTTTGCCATGGGAAGTCTCGATTATCCACGTGCAGTTCAGATTGTGCGGGTAAAAGTCTGGGAAGCCTGGTGACAGGATGGTGCCAAAGTTGCCCTGGATATAACCTCCGCACAGTGCTGGAGAAACAGAGCAGATGGAAAACGAAGGAGATGGGTGAGAGGAAAAGAAGTAAAAAATCAGAGCAGGCACGACTAAGTGGATGAAGAAATAAAATGTCCCCCAAAAATGGCAGAACTTGTCTGTGCATTTACAACGTGGTAAAACGTGTTTTATAAGAGGTGCCCTTCAAGGCAGCATAAAAAAGAGAGGGTAGTATCATCAATATCATTACAGAGTGGGCAGAAATCAATACAGTCCTAAAATATAAAAGCATTTACAGATGAGGGAAAGGAGAAAACATCAAAGAGCTATCTCACCACGTACAAATAAAACATTTATGATGAAATGAAGCAGAAACTTTGAAATAAAAAAGTACAAGGAACTGAAAAAAAAGCTATCATCTTCTATGGATTTTACAATATCTCCGAATTATAAAGCAATTTAAATGTGATGCAATATGAAGCAAAGTGCTCTGAACGATTCCTCATGTTTTGTCTAGATCAACATACAACAATAAACGTAGCGTTAATCCATCGCATGAATAAGGGAAAAATCTGGCAGGCTTGTTTCTGGGTCAATATTACGGAACGTACCATCACAGCTAGGCAGGGGGCGGCTCCACTGGAAATTAGGTTCACATTCTAGTGGCTCTGTGTCACTAAGTGTGTACCCTGCCTCGCAGCTAAATGTCACCAAAGCGCCCACGTAGAAGTCGTTGCCATGCCGCTGTCCGTTGACAGGTATGCCGGGGTCCACGCAGTGATCCGACTGCAACTGCAGGGCTGCAGAGGAGGGAGAGGTATAAGGTAGCATGAGCAACGCATGGCACAGAAGTAACGAACATCCACCTGCTTGAACTGCAATTAAGATTTTACTCTGTATTCAGGACAAGTGGAGGTCCAAAAAATGTTAAAAAGCATTTTGCTTTCCCAGTCATACTGATAAATTATGTATCTGAACATCTCTTTTCTACAGGAATAAACCAATGAGAAGTTTGTGCAGCCTTTCCCCCTCCACCATGCATAGTTTCTGCTTAAGTAGCGCTCACAGTGAATTATTGAAGCTCTGCAGAGATTTACCGCAGAGAAAGTGCAAGAGGTTACCAGTGTGAGCCACACAGGTAGAGAGGAGGATTGTACTGTCTTAAGGTTTCAATTTACAGCCCTGTGCATGGGAAAAGTGTGTGTGCTGGGCCATGTGTGTCAAATCAGGAATATCTGACAGCATAATCTCACCCTATTACTTTGTAATAATAGGTGGTCTAATAAGAAGCCCTCTGGTGAAATTGAGAGCCTGAAGAGGTAGTATTTACAACTAAGACTGAGTAGTCTGAGTATTATGAGCTGGTCTTGTTGTCTCAATTTTATCCGTCTGTTTTATTATGAATATAATCTTATAAGGGTCCATGAAGTATTAGTAATTGAGCCCCTTCTATTGTATATTCACTGTGCACAGGTTTGATTTGGAGTGCACAGCTTCAGGTCCTTACTTTCATAACGTATGCGAAAGCCGATGTCAGAGTGGCTCTTGTCAGTCGAGAAGAGGAGATAGAGGAAGTTGGAGGTGCTAATGAGGAACTGGGGAACTTGGGTTCCCTGGTAACTTCCAATTAGAGGTGAAGAGGGAAAACGTCCATCGCGCACCTCCAGGACGTCATAGTTGACCTCTGTGCGGAACCTGTGGGCAGACAAGTATGTTAGGCTTTGATTTTTTTATCAAAGAAAATACAGGATTGTGAAGTAATGTCATGATTTCTTAGCGCAAATATCTTTAAATACACTATATTGCCAAAAGAACTCACTCACCCAGCCAGATAAATGAAATCAGGTGTTCCAATCACTTCCATGTCCACGTGTATAAAATCAAGCACCTAGGCATGCAGACTGTTTCTATAAACATTTGTGAAAGAATGGGTCGCTCTCAGGAGCTCTGTGAATTCCAACAGATAAAATTTCCTCGCTCCTAAATATTCCACAGTCAACTGTCAGTGGTATTACAACAAAGTGGAAGCGATTGGGGACAACAGCAACTCAGCCACCAAGTGGTAGGCCACGTAAAATGATGGAGCGGGGTCAGCGGATGCTGAGGCGCATAGTGTGCAGAGGTCGCCAACTTTCTGCAGAGTCAATCCCTACAGACCTCCAAACTTCATGTGGCCTTCAGATTAGCTCAAGAACAGTGGTAGAGAGCTTCATGGAATGAGTTTCCATGGCCGAGCAGCTGCATCCAAGCCATATGTCACCAAGTGCAATGCAAAGCGTCGGATGCAGTGGTGTAAAGCACGCCACCACTGGACTCTAGAGCAGTGAAGACACATTCTCTGGAGTGACGAATGGCGCTTCTCCATCTGGCAATCTGATGGACGAATCTGGATTTGGCGGTTGCCTGGAGAACGGTACTTGTCTGACTGCATTGTGCCAAGTGTAAAGTTTGGTGGAGGGGGGATCATGGTGTGGGGTTGTTTTTCAGGAGCTGGGCTTGGCTCCTTAGTCCCAGTGAAAGGAACTCTGAATGCTTCAGCATACCAAGAGATTTTGGACAATTCCATGCTCCCAACTTTGTGGGAACAGTTTGGGGATGGCCCCTTCCTGTTCCAACATGACTGTGCACCAGTGCACAAAGCAAGGTCCATAAAGACATGGATGAGAGAGTTTGGTGTGGATGAACTTGACTGGCCTGCACAGAGTCCTGACCTCAACCTGATAGAACATCTTTGGGATGAATTAGAGTGGAGACTGAGAGCCAGGCCTTCTCCTCCAACATCAGTGTGTGACCTCGAAAATGCGCTTCTGGAGGAATGGTGAAAAATTCCCATAAACACACTCCTAAACCTTGTGGAAAGCCTTTCCAGAAGAGTTGAAGCTGTTATAGGTGCAAAGGGTGGACCGACATCATATTAAACCCAAGGGATTAAGAATGGGATGTCACATAAATTAATATGTGAATCAAGGCAGGTGAGGGAATACTTTTGGCAATATAGTGCATGTGCAATAAAATTTGTGCATCCACTGTTGTCGTGTGTGCATGTGAGTTAAAGCATGTGCATTCCATCTCTGTTACAATGCAAAAGCCACTCCGTTATCAAAGCCATGGATAAATCGCTTCGTTTCAGAGCCATGTCATCCCAACGAAGCACTTTGTGATATTTTATTGATGTTACATAAAAATTAAAGAGCAACAAACATTTATGTTGTATTCATTTTGCATGGAGTGCGACCAGGGCAGGGACTAGGCTGAGACAGGCTTAGTGAAACGCTAATGTAGCGTTTGATCCTACGACTGTATTTCCCTCTTGCACACATCAGGACAAATTGCCTCCTCTTCCATTGCCCCCGTTCTCCTTGACAGATCATCCCCAATAACATATGCATTACATACACACACACACACACACAATGAGAAACTTGCATTTGAGTGTATTCACTGTAAGAATATCTGTGAATTTCCAAGCAGCAGGGAATCAAATGGAAGGATCAAATGCTCGCTTTTGAGCATTTACTAAATAAAACACGGTGTTAGCATAGCTGGGGGAGTATGTTGATGTGCATTTGATCTGCTGCATTTCTCAAAGAAATCCAGGACTGAATAACAGATTAAAGAAGGTGATATAAAGCTTAGAGAGAAACGTGAGCAGTTTGAAATCTTGTGTATAAAAAGGCACAAAATTCCAGCTAAGAAAAAAAAAGGTAGTGATAGGACAGCAGTTGCTATGTGGATGACTCACTTGTCAAAGATGATCTTGATAGGGTAGCCTGGAGGAGCCTCAATGATCCATTCACAGTTAAGGGCCTCCTTATAGAGCTCTGGCCAGCCAGGGGAGAGGATGATCCCACTGGGAGCCTTCAGATCCCCCCCACATGGGGCTAGGCAGAGAAAAAGAAAAAAAAGAAACAAAGCGGGAGAGAAAAAGAGAAGATAGAGATTGAATTATGCATGCCTTTCCCAGCTGATGTATGACAACGTCCATGGATGATCTCATGCATCAGCTGGGGCTCATCCCATTTCTTTTACTGCCAGCGTCTATCGAATGTAAATTGGCGACGGCTCACTTCAAGGTTAACCATTTCTCCTAAGTACAGACCTGTGATTGTGCACGTCTGTGTGCATGCGTGAGCAAGGACAAGCTGTACGTATCCTTGTGTACGCTTACGTCTCCTCCCTGAAGCTGTTGTCTTTAAATCTGTCATCAAACCCCTCCTTCAGAGGTGCTGCTGTCAGCCCCATCAAACAAGGAAAACGGGACATCTTTGATCGCTAGCACAAAGACACTTGAGCACATCAAGCCCTCTCCCGTACCCTCGTCTCTGTTACTGCTCTCTTCACCATGCATCTCTTTAACTGCCTATCCTTAACCAGAACACACGGGCACAGCGGAGGGCTTAGTTACAGTGGCAGCTCCTCACTGCCTTTGAAGTGGAATGATTTAATCAGCCAACTCAGCATACTGAAGGACATCTATAAAACACATTACGCTACAAACGCAGCAGTATGATAGATGGTCTCAGAGGAATACAAAGCTGCTGTGGCACACAGGGGGGAAGTGACATGTTTTAATAATGGTTTCTCCCTTGCCTATCATGAATAGAGAACCTGATTTGGCCCTGCAGAGTCACACCTATGTCTGTGCTTACCATCAAGCTTTATCTGGGGCTGGTTTATCAGACTGCATAGTTGACTGTGCATTGTTTATCGAGCTCTGGGTCAGAAAAGGGGGGAAAGACTGTTTGGCAGTATGCATTTACGCAAAGCATGTCTGCAGGATAAGTCACCTGAGAAAACAAGGATCACCAATGTCAAGTCAAGCAGTATAATTAACCCAGTTAAAATAAAAAATGCATAAAACTGTCCATAATTTTGAAGACTTTGTAAATCCAAGCAGCAGTGGAAAGGGATTCTCCTCTACTTTACATCACAGAAGCTAGATTCTGTTTCAAACTTCTCTGGTTTCAGTGATTTTTAACAGTGTCCCTGCTGCTCGAAGTGTCCAAAGTGATGAAGAAAGTTACGTTTTAGTTAGTATTTCTGTTTTTAGTGCTTGTCAAATTAGTTGTTCAAATAGGATGGAAATTGAAATGCTGGTGCTGAAGCTGAGTTAGTATTCATATCTTTATTTTTACTGAGCTACATAGATTACTGTCAAAAGTTTGCATGCACAGTTAAATCAAGCTAAAGTTTGTTGACGCCATTTAATCAAACTATTGTCCTTGTTCCTACAAGCATCAGGATGGAATCAATTTATTGGCAGAAGCACGTCTGCCTCTGCTATGGATGCTGGTGATGCAGCTCCCTTTCAGCTAATGGACCTTCTTCCTATTGACCTTGCAAACAAGTTAACAAGCGGGAAACTGACTGAGTGTCAAACAAAGAAAACATGGAAACCTTGGAGCTCTTTATATTTCGTACATACTCTACAGACTTTGTGAGCTGGTTCAGGCAGTAATTTGGAGTGCAATGATTCACACCTGACACCTATCTAATCAAATCAAATGACTCCCATCCTCCTAATACAGTGGTCTATTTAAGCTGCAAGCCATCTCTACCTCTGCTCGATCGCCTGCTGCCCTGGTTCGGCACTGTGCGCTCGCTTCAACCCACCTCCACCCCAGCATCCACCATTTGGCTCTGACTGGGGGTTTAAGATGTTATCTCTTCACTCCTCAATTCTGCATGTATATATCATGCTTGCTGCCAAACTATGCAATGCTATGCTATCATAATACATGCTTGAAAAAGTGCAAACATGAAATGACTGACTGAAATGAACATTATTCTTACAGCTGATAGTGACAGTTAAAGGTGGATAACAACTCAACTTCTCTTATGCCCAGGTCCAGTTTGGCATATACAAGAACATCTGGACAAAATAGAATATCGTGAAAAAGTTTATTTTCTGCTGTGATTTAGTTTTAAAAGTTAAACTGTTATATTCTCTAGATTTATTACAAACAAAGTGAAATATTTCAAGACTTTTTTTGTGTATTAATATTGATGATTGCGGCTTACAGCTCCTGAAAATCAAAATTCCACCAACTCAAAATATTAGAATATTAAAGAATAACAAACAAAAATGGATTTGTAATACTGGAATCTTAACAATCTGGAAAGTTATTTTCATTTATGCAGTCAGTTCTTGGCCAGGGTTTCTTTTTGCACAAATGACTGCATCAACGTGATGTGCATGGAGCCAATCAGTCTGTGCCACTGCTGGCCCAGGTTTCTCTGATAGCAGCCTTCAGCTCGTTTGGATTGTTGAGTCTGGTGTCCCTCATCTTCCTCCTGACAGTTCCCCGGAGGTTCTCTATGGGGTTCAGGTTGGACCAGTTGACTGGCAAATCAAGCACAGTAACAACATGGTCAGAAAAGCAGTTTCTGGAGGTTTTGGCTTCACTGTGGTCAGGTGCCAAGTCCTGCTGGAAAAGGAAAGTGCTGATGGCTGACAGTGTTGACTCTGGACTCGATAAAGCTCAGCTAATGACATGGCATCTCAAACCATCACTGACTGTGAAGACGAAAAACACTGGACTGGCTCTCTGATCTTCCTCCAGACTTTGGGACTTTGATTTCCAAATAAAAAGCAAACTGAGTTTTATCTGAAAAGAGGACTTTGGACCTCTGAGGAACAGTCCAGTTCTTTTTTTCCTCCTTAGCCCAGGTGAGACACTTATAATGTTGTCTGTCACTCAGGATTGGCTCGATATAGGAGCACAACACTTGTTGGCCATTTCCTGGACCCATCTCTGTGTGATGGCTCTTGATCCACTGACTCCAGCCTCAGTTCACTCCCTCTGAAGCTCCCCAAAGTTCTTGAGTCTGGTTTGTTTGACAGTCCTCTGAAGGCTGAGCTCATCCCTGTTGCTTGTGCACCTTTTCTTACCACACCAGTCAACTTTCTGTGAATATTGATGCAGCACTCTGAGAACAGCCTGCCCTTTCAGCAGTGACCTTCTGTGGCTTATTCTCCTTATGAAGGGCATCAGTGATCGTCCTCTGGACACTGGTCATGTCAGCAGTCTTCCCCATGCAGTTGTGTGTACTGACCCAAAGTGACAGAATAAAGGCTCTGGAAACCTTTGCAAATTGGACTTTTCCACAATATCATAATAATTCAAGATAGTGGATTTTTGATTGTTATGAGCTGTAAGCTGTAATCATCATTCAATCATGTTTTACTTTGTAGAAACACAGTAAATACTTGCATGTAAAAATTCTAGGAAAATGCTAAAATATAACAATTTATTCCTGAAAACAGAAAACAGAACTATTAGAAAATCCACTCGTTAACCCATATGTGCCAAAAGAAAGCCACAAAATAGAGAACAAGGCTTGTTTGAAGGTTCAGCTGAAAATATAACTTCCAAAAAAATCTTTCAGAAAAAGGACAGACACGTCTTACACACCTTCACAGCGGGGAACTGCATTATCCCACACCACGTTGCCATCCTTGAGAATGCAGGAAATGGTTTGCGAGCCATGAGTCTTGACAAAGCCTTCCTCACAGAGAAACGAGATTGAACTGCCCAGCTGAAGGCTCTCGCCAAAACGCTTCCCGTTTACTGGAACTCCTGGATCCGGGCATTCATTGTGGCGAAAAGCTATAAAGGAAGAAAAGACGTGTTAGCATGAAAGCGGAGAGATTGGTGCGATTGTGACAGTTCTTCTCTCTAACATTTTAAGGGTTTGTGATTCAGTCTCTCAGGAGAACACCAAAAAAATCCAAATGTGTGAGGAAAATCAAAACAACTAGAACCATTCAAATAAACTGAGTGAACTGTTTGGACCTTAGATGAAAAAATGTCATTGTGCAAAGAAAGGACATACAAGCTTGAATATCTTTTTCCCAGGATAATTTAGGTTGTTTTCTGGAGATCTTGAGAAATTAACACATCAAACATCCCACATGATCGTGAGAAAACCAGCTTAGTTGTGCCAATATAGTGAGAAATAAGTCGAGATCTCAAGAAAACAGCAGAAATGTTCTCATTCTCACTACAAAACAGAGTCAAATTAAATGCATACATATATATGAAAAATAAGGATTTGCCCCCTTTCTGATCCCTGATGTTTTTTTGCATATTTACCACACTTAAATGTTTTGGATCCTCACACCAATTTTTATATTTCACAAAGACAACCTAAGTAAATACAAAATGCAGTGTTGAATGATTATTTCGTTTTTAACCTATCTAGCCCTATGTGAAAAAGTAATTGCCCCACTTGTTAAATCATGAGTTATCTGTGATTAACCACAGTTCTTGGAAAGATGAGTTTAGTTTCACTAAATAGAAGCTGTCAGACAAAGTGAAGTAGGCTACAAGATCTCAGAAAGAAATGCATCATGCCACCATCCAAAGAAATTCAAGAACAAACGAGAAACAAAGTAATTGAAATCTATCAGTCTGGAAAAGGTTACATAGGCATTTTCAAGGCTTTGGGACTCCAGCAAACCACGGTCAGAGCCATTATCCACAAATGGAGAAAACTGGGAACAGTGGTGAACCTTCCCAGGAGTGGTCAGCCAACCAAAATGACTCCAAAAGTGCAACGACAATTCATCAGGAGGTCACAAGAGAACCCAGAACCACATCCAAAGAACTGCGGGCCTCACTGGACTCAGTTAAGGTCAGAGTTCATGACTCAACCATAAGAAAGACACTGGGCAACAATGGCATCATGGGAGGGTTCCAAGGCCAAAACCACTGCTGACAAAAAAGAACACAAAGGCTCGTCTCACATTTGCCAAGAAACATCCTGATGATCCCCAAGACTTTTGGAGAAATTTTCTGTGGACTGGCGAGACAAAAGTTGAACTTTCTGGAAGGTGTGCGGTCTGTTACATCTGGAGTAAAAATAACAGCATTTGATAAAAAGAACATCATGCCAACAGTCAAACATGGTGGTGGCAGTGTGATGGTCTGGGGCTGCTTTGCTGCTTCAGGACCTGGACCACTTGCTGTGATTGATGGAACCATGAATTCTGCTGTCTACCAGAAAATCCTGTAGGCCAGCGTCCGGCCATCAGTTCATGACCTCAAGATCAAGAGCTCTTGGGTTATGCAGCAGGACAACGACCTGAAACATACCAGCAAGTCCACCTCTGAGTGGCCGAAGAAAAGACAAAATTAAGGTTTTGGAGTGGCCAAGTCAAAGTCCAGACTTAAATATAATTTAGATGCTGTAGTGGGACCTTAAATGGGCAGTTCATGCTGGAAAACCCTGCAATATGGCTGAGTTAAAACAATTCTGTGAAGAGTGGGCCGAAATTCTTCTACGGCGATGAGAAAGACTCATCATCAGTTATTATAAACGTTTGATTTCAGTTATTGCTGCCAAGGGTGGAACAACCAGTTAGTAGGTTCAGGGGGGCAATTACTTTTTCACAGGGCCAGAGAGGTTTGGATTATTTTCCCCTCTTAAAAAATGAAATAATCATTCAGACACTGCATTTTGTATTTACTTGGGTTGCCTTTGTGAAATATAAAATTGGTTTGATGATCGAAAAAATTTAAGTGTGATAAATATGCAAAAACATCAGGGATCAGAAAGGGGGCTAATACTTTTTCACGGCACTGTGTTTATGAATGTCCCCTTAGGATAATTACAAGAATTACATGATACCTTTAACATACTGCATTTTCAGTGCAAAGGTGCACATTTTTATGCAGATCCTAAAATAATGATCAAACTTCCCCAACAAAACTTCGTTTTTCTACTGTAAGCATTTAACAAGAAGAAATTTGTTTCACTTAGTGAGTCATATTGATTCTCTGTGCTGCAGAGTGGGAAACCACACTGTATGCAAATTGTAAGCACTAGACGACACAACTGAGTGATAGGTGGAGTAAACAAACGGAAAATTGTTTTCATACGTCCTCAAAACTTTATTCATCAGCCTCTGAATGAAACTTCAAGCAGGAACGGGTGAAAAAGACACTAAGCTATGCAGTCGCAGCAGAAGAGGCATAACCCTGGAACGAGCCGTGTAAACAAATACATCACCTGTGCCACTATCTCTCATTCACTCTTTCTCTCGCTCTCACTCTTGTACGCACACACATGCATGCAGAGGTGACACGTGTAGGTGTTGATGAATCCTTCTTCTGTATCCATTGGACCCAAACAGAGTGCCAGCCACACCTCATCCATCACGATCATCTTATTTATTAACGTGCCAAAAATCCCCTCAATGCAGTTTGGCATGTCCTTAATAAACATGAATGATGGAAGTTGTCTGCACAGCCCCAACCCCCCCCAAAAAACAGTCATGCGGCTAGATGACACTGTTCTCAGGAACTAACAGTCATCTTCAATTAACGCCTCTTGATGCTCATTCTCCATGCTGCATTGGTTATTTATTTATTCATCTAACTTGTTAATTAATGCATTAGACACCATGTGTTTCCCACATTGTTGCTTTACAGAAGCACCTGGGTTTTTATCAAATAAGCTAGAGCCAAAACACAAAAGCATTCTGGGTAGGCTGAGAGATAATACTATTTTAGGATCAGCAGAAATAGATAGGGCTATTCTTCAGAAAATAGTGTAGTTATCCTCATCAGCATCCACAGCATGCAATTATTCTTTATTTGAGAATTTCACATCATTTTAGATGTTAGATACAAAAATAAGAAGTCAGAAAACTGGTATTTAACAGGCATAAATAAAGCATGTCACAGCTCATCCATCATTAGGATTAACTTTGAAAGTACCAATACCATAACCTGCAATTTCCACATACAACATCTGTGCTGCGCTCTGCTCCGGCTGAAGGCGAGCAACCTCGCCAACTGGAAGTGTGTCTAGAGTGCTGCACCATGCATGCAGCCCAGATCAGCGGGCTGAGATCACAGAACATCTGTAAATCACGCAGAAAAAGTATGCCAACAGCGGATTATTTGACCTTTTGTGGGTTAATTTATTATCCCTTCTGGTCCACCATGGTGAGTAGATTAGGAAGTTAAAAGGTTAATGTTGAATTAAGGATGTGTGTTCTTATTTACATTTTTTTTGGCTAAAATTTCCCCAAAAGTTAACTTTACCTTATCAGCGGTGTCTTTGTGGCTCTGCTCGCTGCAGGATGAGACATGAAAGATGACTAAGGATCGGGAGTTTGTGCAATGTTTTATTTTGAAAGTCCTGCATACTCTACGCTTTGGACTTCCTGTTTGGAGCTTTCTGATCGATGGGGATCGATGCAGCTGGGCAGCAGCCAGCTGAAAATAGACCTGCAGCCAACACTGCACAGCGGAGTAGCGCTTCAGGGACGTGCTGGTGCCGGACTGGAGCGTAGGCAGTGGAACTGCTCTGATTGACTAAAGAGACGGAAGGATTTGCTCTGCAGTGTGATTCACTGGCAGATTGCAGCGCAGCCGCTGTACGTGCAAATTGCGGGTTAGGATAATATAGCAGGAACTAGCAGGGTTTCTGTGCTGGGAACCTCCAAGTGTCATATTTCTTGGGTTGTAAACAGACAGAAAAGGGGCTCATCTTTAACTGGAGCAAGGATCAAGGCTATTTTTATTATCCCAAATGAGAATGTGCTTCACAGCCAGCAGTACCATACAAACCATTCTTCAAACTACACCAAACCAGGCACATAAGAAACATTCAGACACATAAGAAACCATAGTAATGACCAAAAAATAAATAAATAAATCATTGACTAATTTTACATTGGGCTATTCAAACGGCTAATGGCAATTGGAATAAGGTATTTTTCAATCTGTTTGTCTTACATGGACAAGGACGTAAATATGTCCAGAGGGAAGCAGCAAGAACTCCTTCAAAAAGGGGGATGGTCTGGGTCATCAAGGATTGACTGGGCTTTTTTAAGAGTTCTAAATTTTGAATGAGTCAGGTCACTCAGGGTAGCGTCTGTGATTTTGCAGCATGTGTTGACTTGAGTTTCCGACACCAGCAAGGAAATACGTCCGGCTCTGCTCAAAATGCAGGTATTTGTATCGGTGAGTACGCGAGTTTATGCACCGATCCAGTACAGTTTGGTTTAACTTTATATTTTGCTTCATTTCTTCGTAACCCTCATATTGTTTACCCTTTGTGAGCCAATGGCAGGCTGTCCCGTACTCATGTCACGCTGCCCCAATAGAGCATAATGGAGAGAGAGATAGAGAGTCTGTGATGCAGCCCCCTGTGTTATTAGTATTTTAATATTTAGCGGTAAATCTCAATAATCAGCAGAAAAACAACTTTAGAGTCACATAGATGCTGAAATTCCAAAGCTTACGATTAAAATAAAATCTTTGGTTAACTTTACTTTTATTTTGTGGCAGGGTGAGCCTACTTGAGGCTCAAAGCTCATTTTTTCGTGCCCAGGTATTTGTACTGGCTCACTTTTTTCCACAGTCTGTCCCTAAATCAGCGAAGGAGAATGGCAGGGGTTTTCTTCCTAAAATTTTACAGCCATTTCTTTTGTTTTGGAAACAATATTCTTTGAAAAGGATGTCTCAAACCATTCAATAATAAATCAGTCAAAATGGGGTCATCATTAGGAAGAAGCGACACAATCACTGAGTCGTCTGCAAATTTTATAATGTGCTTCTCATACCAACTGGGCCATCCTGCATGCATATTATCAAATGTTATGTATAAAAATGTCAAGTTAGAAATGTTAAATTTATATGCAAAACTAGTAACAATTTAGTAACAATAATGTTTGGAGCAAAAAGAGTTTGCTTAAAAGTGCAAAGAGACAAAATGCTTAAAGGATGCTAAAAATAAATAAATAACTACAGTTGAGCTAGTTTTGAAGATTAACTAGAGCCAGAAGGACTAAAGTTTAGAAGAATTACAGATGAGTTAAAAATAAGGGTTTAAGTTCTATCAAAGTAGCTTTGAAAAGAAAACAGAGTAAGTTTGGGGCAGATAAACATCGAAACAACTATACCTAAAATAACACCCAAGGTAGAGTCAAACATTCATAATACTAAGCTGGTTAGCTGTGAGGAAGTGCTATAAACTGTTCCATCTGAAGACAGAAAACTGTGAAAGTCAAAATAACATATGCTTTAAAGTGAGTCACTGTTGCTAATTTTAGAGTCTAGTCTTTCTGAGTCAAAACTCCCAACAGCATCTTCACTGTCTATGACATAGCTCTGTGGCTTGAAAGGTATGGTTATGACACTGGGTATGACGACATGAAAGAATGCAAAGATCCAGCTTATTACACAATCATGTATATGCAATGGATAAAATCCCACTGCCAAACATGCGCTACAGTATTCCCATGAGATGGGTTTACCAACAAGCAGCCAACATGCGTCAGAGTTTAAAAACCAGCTGGAATTTCCTCAGAAGTCAGCAGCGACCCAGAATAGAACATAATGAGCACTGCCGCAGTGTAACTGTCAGGTACGATGCTGCATCTTTGTTTGGGTTCCACTTAGATGTCAAGTCTCTATTGAGACAATACAGACAGGGGCTTTGTCATTTCTTTATGCCACTGTGTGTGAGTCAGGAAGGTGTTCCTGATGGGTAAAGAGTTTATGCAGTCTGTGGGAGACAGACACGTAGATTTGGCAGATGATTCATGAGGTCTTTTGTATGCACACAAACACAGCAGACACACAGGCCGTGTCTGAAAGCACACACTACTGCCACTACACACTCATAGATGCTGAATACTTCACAGTAACTTATCACATTTACTCATGTTACTGTGACTGAGCAGTTTTTGTTTACTTGTAGTTCTTCTGAGTACTTTTTAGAATCAATAATTTTATTCTTACTTAATTTTGAGGGAAGAATTATACTTACCTACATTTTCAAAAGCACTAAGTATGAAAACAAACACTAAAAGCTAAAAGAAAGAGATTCTATTCTTATGGCAACACACGATTGTCAGCAGCACATAGCGAGAGAATGGTCACACATTTCAGCCCAAATCAGCTGTTGCATTTTACTTTAGATGCGGTCACACCTCATAGAAAACCTGGTTGTAGATTCATATTCAATTGCTGTTATTGCACATTAGGGAAAGGTCATATTTCACTGCAACTGCACCGATGATAATTAGCGCTATAGTTAACTCTGGCTCAGTGGTTGTGTTGTGCAAGTTAATTAAAGTGTAAAGTGTCAAGCAAAGTAAAGTGTCAAGTAGAGTGTAAAGTGAAAAGAGAAGTGAATTAAAGTTAAGTGTCAAGTATAGAGTAAAGTGTCAAGAAAAGTAAAACTATTTAAATTTAAAGTTTCAAGTGAAGTGTAAAGCATTAAGTAAAGAAAACTGCCGAATGGCAAGTGTCAAGTATCAAGTAAGGTCAAATGTAAAGTCAAGTGTAAAGTGTCCAGTAAAGTCAAGTGTAAAGTGTTAAGTTAAGTAAAATGTTAAGTCAAGTGTAAAGTGTCAAGTAAAGTGAAGTATAAAGTGTGTAGTTAAGTCAAATGTAAAGTCAAGTAAAGTCAAGGGTTAAGTGTTAAGTAAAATGTCAAGTTAAGTCGAATGTTAAGTCAAGTGTTAAGTGTCAAGTAAAGTATAAAGTGTCAAGTTAAGTCAAATGTAAACTCCAGTAAAGTCAAGTGTAAAGTGTCAAGTAAAGTCAAGTGTAAAGTGTTAAGTAAAATGTTAAGTGAAGTGTAAAGTGTCAAGTAAAGTCAAGTATAAAGTGTGAAGTTAAGTCAAATGTAAAGTCAAGTAAAGTCAAGAGTTAAGTAAAGTGTCAAGTTAAGTCAAATGTAAAGTGTCAAGTAAAGTCAATTAAAGTGTAAATTTTCAAGTTAAGTGTAAAGCACAAAAATAAAGAAAGTTGTCAAGTGTAAAGTGTCACATAAAATCAAATGTAAAGTCAAGTATGGTCAAGTGTAAAGTGTAAAGAAAAGTAAAGTAAATTAAAGTGTAAATTGTCAAGTCAAGTGTAAAGCATAAAGCAAAGAAAAATTTAAAGTTTTAGGTACAGTGTCAAGTGTTGACAAGTTCAAAGTGATGAGTAAAAGTAAATTAAAGTGCAAAGCGTCAAGTCAAGTCAGACGTAAAGTGTCAGGTAAAGAAAAGTGTCAAGTAAAGTACAGTAAAGCTCTTAGGTATCAAAGTAGCTAACCATTACTCAGTCCCTTGAGTAAACTTTAAATAACTTGTGTTTAACTTTAACCCTTTCATCCCTAGGCTCTTTTCCAGTGTTCAAGCTAGAAAATGACATACCTAAATTCAACTGAATATTTCTCTGCAACTACAAGGTCTACATGAATAAGCTTGGCAATGTAAAGATAACTCTTTAAAGATTTCAGCAGATGTGGGACTGATTAAATAAAGATGGAATGTAGCTGAAATTAAAGATTTATTTTGTCCACCTGAAAAAAAAAATCACTTGTAGAGTTAATATCTCCTATGAAATGCTAAGACAAGGTTTCTGGGATTAAAACGGTGTGTCACATGACCATATCGGTGCACATTTAGACTGATCTATGTGTCTTTTAGAAGAAGGAGGGGCCTCTCTGGATGAAAGGGTTAACTTGGCTAGATTTATCCAGTATAACTATTACTTCTAATTGTGTACATTTTACCAAAGTAACTTTTACTCCTTTAACTTCTAATATTAAAGTAACAGCTTGCAGCCATTCCATCATACTTAAAAGGCCATCTTATCCACATCACTTGACTTTATCGGTAACATATTTCTAGTCTAGTAGATAGAAATCAGCAACAATTAATAACAAGCATTTCTTGATGCCTTTTTAGCTAAGTTGGTGGAGCGGGCGCTGATATACAGAGGCAAGAGTTCTCAACATGCTAATCACAGGATCAATTCTTAATCCAATCACAGTTTGGTGCATCTCTTCCCCACTCTCTCTTCCTCTCTCTCTCTTTCCATATTTCCTGTCTTTCTTCTCTTGTCCTATCAAATAAAGGCAAAAAAGGCCCCCAAAAAACATGCATTCTTTTTTAATACACTTACATAGTTTTTCAACTGTTATTTAAGAACATCTTTCAAGCGTATCAGTCTAGTTGCTTTATGTTTTCACTACTTGCAAGCTGGCTAACAATCTACACGACTGGAATATCTGAAATCCACAATGCATTGTGGGGCAGTTTAATAGGTCTGACTAATCTCATATACATCCAGAGATTTCTCTCATAAACATAAATGCACACTTTAAACTCAGATCTACTGCACAATATTTAATTCTATCTCATGAATGATGTGGAAATATGCAGTTTCAGACACAACCCAACTATTCAACCACACAAACTCAATAATACAGAACATCCAGTCAGGCTGCACTTTTGTGATAGGCTTTAAAGACTTCATTTAGTCTTAAAGTAACACTGCATTCTTACTTGTAAATGTGATGTTAAAGCCTCTGTCTGTGTAGGTGTGGTCTGTCAGAAACTCCAGACGGGCCACATGACCGCTGGTTGTTAAAGAGGCTGGCAGGACGTCTCCAGAAAAGGTCCCCAGGATGGGTGACTCAGCCTGATGAAAGCAGACAAAGATTTCCTGATGAGACCAAAGCTATCATGAACTGAAGGGAGAGAAATCAAAACATAAACAGCTGCTGCTGGGAAGCAGAGAGATAAAACGAGCTGGAAACCCAACTACTCTGGCAGGCAGGGTGTTTAGCTCGTACACATAATTGTAAAGGCTTCTTCTCCCGCTGACATGCACAGTGACTGATAGAGGGATCAGTGGATGCACATGCACAAAGATCCTTTCAAAGTAACTGAGGCTACCGACATATAATTCAATCGTACCTTTCCCCCATCCTTGATCGAGAGGAAGTCAAACTGTTTCTCCATGCTGAGGTCGTTGAAGGCCAGATTGATTCGGCTCTCAGGGTTGGTGATGATCAGCCACACACAGTGCATATTGTTGCCGTACTCCTGAGGGTAGTTTGGAGAGAGCAGCACCCCTGACGGAGTGGTAAAGTTGAAGAAGCAGGAGACTGCGGAAGTGAGGAAAAAATATATGGACACGGAGAATGGGAGAGGAAGGAGAAATAAAAGAAGGAAACATAAAATGAGTTTTCTTTATGAGGCTGAAGAAAAGGGAAAACTCTATATACTTCTGCTGACAACACGACAGTACGGCTCGAAGAATCTTATCAGAAATATAAACATATTTCAAGTCAAATCCTGCATGCTGTAGATACCAAACACATCAGGAATGTCATATTTCATTTCCCAAACTCAATAACCTGAAGCAAAGTGTTTGCAATGAAAAACTGTATCATCACCCAGCTTGAATATTCAAGGGTAATACCTGATTATACTTCTTATAATGAGTATACTCAAAAGCCAGTTGCACTGTATACATAATATAAGAGGGGCAGATCTAACTTTCCTAAGACAGTCCTGTTTACACTTTGTTCAAGGTGATCTTGCAACACTCAGTGGCTACTTTTGTCAGGAGCCATAGCAAATAATGCTCTGTTTGTCCAATCAGATATCAAGGTCTACTGGGAAGAGCAGACCGTGACTCAGCTGTCCTGTGATCCCACTCATAAAGTTTTATGACACAGTGATCCTTCTGGTGTTGTGGAAAATCTTGATTATTTTAAAGCAAAAGCTGCAACAGATAAGAATGAAACAATTCTCAACCTAATACTGAACAGTTCAGCACAGTATTTGTAAGTTGCAGGGTTTTTGGTTTTGCAGGTAACTGCCTTGTGCTGGGACTCTGTACGCTGGGAGGAAGAAACCCATCTCTGCTGGTAAAAATCCAATCCAAGCCTGAAATGAACATCTGCCAGGCACAAAAAGTGAGTCGATTTTCTGTTTGCCATTCGGTCTGATAATCTGGCACACAGAGCATTTTCCCGGTGGGCTGATGCACTTTGGGGCCAGTATGATTTTATCTTCTGACACTGTTTTATCAGGATTTCTTACTTTTGATGTAGTTCTACTTGAGCGAGGCTATTCTGTCCACCATATCCAACTCTGACAACAAAGAATCAGTGAAAACAGAGGGGATAAATATCACTTTATCTGTCTGTGGCATTTACTTCTAAGCTTTACAGTAATTTTGGGGGATAGTTTGTTTTTTTCAACCAGGAGCAGTTGTGGGCTGGTTTACACAAAACTGCCAGGGCCAAATTCTTCTCCCAGTCCAGCGCTGATTTCAGATGACCACGCACACATTGTGGATAGATGTTTGCATCAAACAGTCATGGATAAAAAAACTAAAATAAGTTAAATCTAGAGACCCTAAAAAAGTGTTACACACAGTGTCTTTGCTTCCAAACATAGATACCATTCATAAAAGGCAATACAAATATTATACATTGACATGTTTTCATATTTTTTAATCAACATTAGATCTAATGAGAAGTTTCACACTTTAGAGAAATTTAACCCTTCAAATGCCAGTTTAAAAGTGAAAAATAATAGTTTTTAATGTGAAAAAACACAAAAAAATTAATAATTTCATAATCTATATGCAAATTGGATTTCCTTGAAGGGGGTAATCACAGCTTTGGATAAGTCAATGATGAGCAGCAACCCTGAAATTTCTCAGATTATTATTTGTTCACACTGTATAAGATTTTGACTTGTTTTTGGTGTAGCTTTGTTCTAAAACCTCTTGTCTCTTGCTCACTATCGTTGAGTTCAAACCAACCAAACTGCACTCAAAATGCTTGGTATTTGCTGATATGTGAAAATCTATTAGAGTGGTGTTAAATAAATGTACTTTGATTAAATCCCTGAGCAGGTTTTCAGTGAAATAAAAGCAGGAAAAAATGAAAATATGGGCCAAAAATCAGGTTTAGACCACTTTCTTCTTCCTCCATCTGTGTCTGATGTAGCCGACGGTCCTGTAAATTTTACCTGAAACAGGGGTTCTCAACCTTTTTTTACTCGTGACCACCAAAATAAAGGTTCCAGAGACTGGGATCCCCAAAAATGGTGGAAAAGGTGGTGAAGTTGGATCTTGAAAATAGCAGAAATGGGTTAGAAGTGGCAAAAAATAACCAAAAAAAGGTTACAGTGGCAAAAATGGGCAAAGAATAGTGGAAAAGGGGAATTAAAAACAGTCTGAAAAGGCTTTAAATTGGCAAAAATGGGTGGAAATCTGCTGAAATGGGAAGAAAATCAATACAAATTGGCAAAATAGTGCTAACTGAGAAAGAAAAAGATAGGCAGATATTGGCAGAAATTGGTCAAACTGGCAAAAATGGGCTTATCAGATAGTGACGTGGTTAAAATGAGAAAAATTGGGCATAGAAAGTGGTAAAATAGGGTTAATAGTGGCAACAATGGGTCAACAGATGCACCATTTGGCTTATGTGGCAAGAATTGGTTTAGAAGTGGCAAAAACAGGCAGAAAAAAGTGGTGGAAAGGGATGAAAATGGCAAGAATAAGTCTTCAATGGCACAAATGTGTTAAAATTTGTGGGAAAAAATGATGAAAAAAGGTTGAAATTTGGCAAAATTGGTGTAAAGTGGCAACAGTGGAATTCTAAAAATATATATATATTTTTTTTTTTTTTAAAGGAATCTGGAGACCCCCTCTTAGTGTCTTGTGACCTCAAAGGGGGTCTGGACCCCAAGGTTGAGAACCACTGCTCTGACTGCTAAGACAATCAAATAGATAAGGGACAGGTCAAAATCACACTAAAGCACATTAACTCTTAACCACACCAGTGTTAATGACAAAGACAAGCACAGTGCAGAGTATCTACATGGCTGAAATAGTCTGTTTGATAATGACTAAATAAGCAGTGTTTACCACAGTCATGTGGCCAAATTCACCCCTGTGCCAGGGAACCTCTTTGTCATTCAGCTCACTGATTTTTATCCAGGCACTGCGGCTTTTGACCACTCTCTCATCAACAACAGTGGGCATTATCTGCATAGTCAGCTCTCTTTTCATTTTCCCCTCACCCTCTAACTCTCCGTATTTGTCTTTCGTGGCATTAATTAACTAATAAGCACTTCTATTGTTTCAAAATCTGCAGCCTCCACAGGCAAACTGTTGGGATAATCTGACCATTTATTATGCAGCCCTTCCCGCACTCATTTGCACAAACATGCATATTTATACACCCACATGAGTGGTGTTGTACTTATGCAGAACTCACAAACACAGCTGGGTTTCTTAGCTGACCACTGGTTGTTCTTCTGGCAGGTGATGTTCTTCTTTCCCACCAGCTCAAAGGCAGGCAGACACTCAAAGTACAGCTTGTCCCCGTGGCGAAAGCCTGTTCCCTCGCGTTTTCCATATGCTGGGATTCCAGGGTCTCCGCAGCTGCCTTGGTCAATTTCTGTGCAGATAGAATAAAACAAAAAAAACTTATAAAATCCACTCAGTGAGACTGATGCTGAAAATTAGAAATTATAAAACAGACAACCATTAATGGAAGCTGAAGGAATGTTAAAGAAGGTAGACTGTTTCTGCTCATTCACTTATTCATATCTCTTCCTTTTCCATTCGTTCTCTCTTCCTGCTCTGCTGATCAGCTGATTATGGGCGTTCACCCTCCTATAATTTGGAGACCAATCATCACGCACCTGTCCGATTTTAAATCTGTCATTCCTTCTTCCACAGTCAGCCAGTCATTCTGTGCGGATGCAGCAACCCTCCTCCACCCCAGCCACCTCTATTCAGTTCATCAGCATCTAGTCCAGATTCTCACAGGTCTCCTGCTCAGTCTCCTCCTTCATACCACCTTATTGGAGTGGGCCAGCTTTTCAGAAGTCTACTCCTCATCTGATCCTGCATCTCTTAACACCACCACCAGTTTCTAGACTCCAGAGGGGGTATCCTATTCAACTTAAAGGATCTAAGTTTCATCAACAACGGCCAACTCCCCGGCTGTACTCTGCATACAGAAATGAGTCATTTCAGCATCATGGGCAGCCATCATGTGCAACATTAGAGGTAGATTGTGATGTCTTTGAAATAGAAGAAGATATCCAAACTCAGAGTTAGAGCTTGCTCTAGCCTCCAGCAAATATTGACAAAATACAGCATTAGAAATAAGTTGTATGAAAACGCAGGATTCTGTAGGAAGCTGTACTGATATACACTAAACTTGCTTGTTCATGGTAATTTATGAATAAATCACATCTGTCTGATACACCTGACCATGGACATCACATAGCGGAAATACTTTACCCTTAAGAGTTCCTTTAATATCTATACGCATGAGATGGGTCAGTGATTGGCAGCTATATTATTTTGATGCATTATTTATTTATTTATTTATTTAATTTTTTTTACAGTTTCAGACACTAACAAAAAAAAAAAAAACTCACTCCATAAGGACAAAAAATGTCTGTCTTTTAAAAATGAGCTGTAAAACAATTATATAAATATTTGTTTCCACTTTAAATAAGTCAATATTTAACAACTACTTCAGCGTGAAATGTACATTTAATATATTAATTGTACGTTTGGGATTTTAACCCTTTAAAGGTGATTATGTTTACACATCTTCACTGATTCAAATAGAAAAAATCATATAAACTTAAATAAAATACACACACACCATTATCCAACATCAATAGCAACACACACGTATCATTTCAGTAGCCGGGAGCCCTGGCAGAAATCAGTAAAGTGAAACTTTGTGGAATGCTTTGAAAGGGAAAATATAGCGCCATCTGATGGACAAATATAACATGTTAAAATTAAAATCTAGTCCAAAATGTCTTAACATAAAGGGATGCATTAGTTTATATTAAGATGTAGGATCAAAAGTGGCATTTTCAATGGTTTTTATTGGGACATTTTTGTCCTTAGGGACAAATGTGTCAGTTTTTGTGTAGCTTAGCCATTTTAGGCTAATTTTAGCCTAATTTAGGGAACTGAGACAACAATTTAAAACAATAAAATAAAATGTATCTCTGTCAAATTTGAGTTGTTTTCATTCAACAAAGCCAAAATGCCTTGGGAAAAAAAATGAATTGCACAAAATACCCCTAGGATCTTAAGAGTTAAGGGTTTGAGAGAAAGTCTGTTAAGTTGCTGTATTTTTTAGTATAAAATAGATCATAAGACCTTTTCATGTTGTATCTGCATGGAATGAGAAGCATCACAAACAACCTTGCTATTCAGAGCTCCAGTCCTTAAAAGGAATCTCATGCGTTCACATCCAAAGCTGTGAAAATTCCTACAGCTGGTTATTACTTCAATAATTCTTTGCCAAAGACATTCCTCCTGTTTGCATCAGCCAAGACTGAATGGATGTTACAGCAACTCTGAAACGAGCTGGAAAGCTACCCTAGCTTTTACACGTCTACATCAAATAAACTTTTTTTCCTATTTCTTGTCATGCATTTATTTTGAGTTTAATTAAGTTTGCCCCAAAGTACTTTTTACTGTCTTCTTGTCCTCTTAAATGTGGCTCACTAATGCTGCAAACTTCTCTCCTCTGCTTCTCTGAAACTACTTTTCCTCTCTTGCTGTGTGACAAACATTCTCACTTTCATTTAGTAGCTGACTTAAGGCCTTCCAGGTATGCACACACAAAAACAAGATACCACCCACACCTCATACCTTCATGACCCTTCTTTCTTAAAACACACACTGCAATTTCATTATCCAAAGATTAATGCATCCTCCTCTCACTCACTCCTCTCCCTACTTTTCTGAGGTTGCAGATTGCAGATGGGAATGCTGAGGCATCCTATCGAGGCATCCGGATGGGGGAACACAGAGAGCGAATAAGCTCATCCATCCAGGAAATGATGGCAGGGCCTAATACGATTTTAAACCGCACCAGGGGTGATGCTGGGTATAAATCTATACTCAGCCCTAATGATGATCATCATTTAGAACACATATTTAGAGCTCACTGCTGTTTGGATGTATGGCTGTCCTGAGGCTGCCTCCATCACAGACAACTCATTGATCTTACATGAAAGTCACCTCAAAAGAGGGGAAAGCAAAAGCCAGATTTGAGCTGAGAGGGATTTTAGGGAGATACATAAGAAAGAACATCTGAAAGAACAAGCTAGCTGACTCAAACATTCCTGCATAAATATGCAAATACATTAAAACCCTCACACAATCATGCAATCACTTGTTTGTCAATGAGCCAGAATAACTGGATAACACCCCGCCTCAGGGGTCTACAATAAGACCTATAGGGAAAATGAATGATAAATAAGAGCCCTTTGAAGTGCCAGTGTGGGTGTACATGCTTTGAACATGTGTTCTGCATGTATCTTGGTGGTGAAACATGTGTTTCTGAATCTATGTTGTGTCTAAGAGGGCTGGCAGCAGTGAATGAAAGTGCATTTGATTCTCATGAATAAGGGAGGAGATGTAATAGCATATTTGTTGTCCCTGTCTGTTTGACGTTCCAGAGTAATTCAAGCATTGTAATGGGACTCAGACTCGCATTACTGTCACCAACCACACTGCAGCCTCCCGGGAACTAACCGGTAAGAGAACTTTACTGGAAAAGTTCAGAGTGGTGTTCAGGAGGGCTGTTGAGGCCAGAATCACAAATACTCATTTTCATTAAGGATGTTTACTTTTTCATGCTCTAAATGACACCATAACCATCATTTTTATGTTCAGTAGTACAGCGAGTACAGATGATTGGATTATAAAAACACTAATTCAGATTGCAACCAAGAGATGCCATAAGTCAGGGGTGTCAAACTCAGTCACAGCAGGGGCTGGATTCTGAACCTGGGTCTAACCTGAGGGCCTAACAGGGTCAATATTTAACCATAAAATGCCAACCTTATTTTCAGTAAATGAGTTATGGGGGTAAAAAACTTGCCACTGATGATAAATGATTTTGCGATTAAAAGGTGAACATGATAAGTTAACTAAAAATCTGAGATAAAAAGTCAAACTTATACGTATAAAAGGTAAAAACAGGACATTAAAGGTGAAAACAATGTTTTGAAATGGCAAAATAGAATACTGAAACCATGAATTTTAAAAGGCAAAAATTGAGATAAAATTCAAAATTTCGATTTTAACAGTGAAAATATGAGGTAAACATGGAAATGACAAGTTTTAAATGTCAAAATATGAAATAAAACTAAAAATCATGAGTGTTTAAGTTTAAAAACTGAGATAAGAGTTAAAGTTAGGAATAGAAAAAGGTCAAAATGTGAGATTAAAGTCAAAATCATGATTTTACAAGGTCAAAAAACAGATAAAATAAAAAATCGTGAGTTTTAAAGATGATTTAAAGAGTTGAAAAAGGTCAAAACATGAGACAAAAGTCAAAATCATGACTTTTAAAGGTCAAAATAGGATTTAAAATTTAAAACTAAAAATGTAAAAGGTTAAAATCTGAAAATTAAAATCATGAGTTTTTAAGTTTAAAAACTGAGATAAAAGTTAAAGTAAGGAATTGAAAAAGGTCAAAATGTGAGATTAAAGTCAAAATCATGATTTTACTAGGTCAAAAACAGATAAAATTAAAAATCATGAGTTTTAAAGAGGATTTGAGGAATTGAAAAAGGTCAAAACATGAGACAAAAGTCAAAATCATGACTTTAATAGGTCAAAATAGGATTTAAATTTAAAACTAAAAATGTAAAAGGTTAAAATATGAAATAAAAATTCAAAAAACGTAACTTTTAGTCATAACTGTGAGATGTAAAATTGAAAATAGAGAAAACACGAATTTCTTCCCCACATTCCTGACTTTTTATCAAATTATGTTTACTATTTACTAATTTTTATGACTCAACAAGGATATTATAAATCATCAGGGTTAAGTTTACATTTTTCATTGCAGACCTCATACTGGTGGGCCAGTTATAATGAAAATATCATATGATCTGTTGGGCCTGGTATAACTGCACCACAGGCCAGATTTGGCCCCCGGGCCTTGAGTTTGACACCCCTGCCATAAGTGGAGAGAGACAGCACACAGTGAGGGGTGATAAAATACCAGCCAGTGCCCTGCTGTTAAAACAGAGCAGTGATACCAGGAGAGATGTTATTTTCAGACAGTTGCACAGCAGTCAGGCTTTCAAGAATCTAGAACATGATGCTGGACTTAAAAGATGATTCAAAATCTTCTTTGATTGATGCTGGAGAGGCAGCCCCACCCTCCATCACAACCTCTGTCCTCGCTAAATGCTTGATTAGTCCATTCATCCACCTTCTTATGGGGCTGGGTCCTAATGGTAGCAGGCTGAACACTCCTTCTGAGGGATACTGAGGCGTTCCAGACCAGACTGGATATATAATTCCCCCAGTAAGGTCTGGTTTGTCCCTCAGGTCAGCCAGACTTGCCCGGAAGACCTCCAAAGGTAGGCACCCAGGAGGCCGATTAGATGCCTGGACCACCTCAACTGGCCCCTTCAGTGCAAAGGAGCAGTTGCTCTACTCCTAGTTCCCTTCGGATGTTGGAAATCTTCATCCTATCTTTAAGGCTGAGCCCAGACACCAGAGAAAACTCATCTCGGCCGCTTGAATCTGCAATCTCACTCTTTTGGTCATTACCCACAGATCATGACCATAGATGAGGGTTGGGTAGTAGATCAGCTAGCTTTGCCTTTTGGCTCAACTCCCTCTTCACCAAAACAGTCAGGCATAATGTTCACAATACTGCTGATACTGCACCAATCCGCCTGTCAATCTCATGCCCCCTGTTACCCTCAATGGTGATCAAGACCATGAGATACACTATATTGCCAGAAGTATTTGCTCACCCGCCTTGACTGGCATATGAACTTCAGTGACATCCCATTCTTAATCTATAGGGTTTGATATGATGTCAGTCCACCCTTTGCAGCTATAACAGCTTCAACTCTTCTGGGAAGGCTTTCCACAAGGTTTAGGAGTGTGTTTATGGGAATCTTTGACCATTCTTCCGAGATGCATTTGTGAGGTCACACACTGATGTTGGACGAGAAGGCCTGGTTCTCAGTCTCCACTCTAATTCATCCCAAAGGTTTTCTGTCTGGTTGAGGTCAGGACTCTGTGCAGGCAAGTCAAGTTCATCCACACCAGACTCTCTCATCCATGTCTTTATGGTCCTTGCTTTGTGCACTGGTGCACAGTCATGTTGGAACAGGAAGGGGCCATCCCCAAACTGTTCCCACAAAGTTGGGAGCATGGAATTGTCCAAAATCTCTTGGTATGCTGAAGCATTCAGAGTTCCTCTCACTGGAACTAAGGGGCCAAGCCCAGCTCCTGAAAAACAACCCCGCACCATAATCCCCCCTCCACCAAACTTTACACTTGGCACAATGCAGTCAGACAAGTACCGTTTTCCTGGCAACCGCCAAACCCAGATTCATCCATCAGATTGCCAGATGGAGAAGTGCCATTCATCACTCCAGAGAACGCATCTCCACTTCTCTAGAGTCCACATGATCTGAAGGCCACATGAAGTTTGGAGGTCTGTAGCGATTGACTCTGCAAAAAGTTGGCGACCTCTGCACACTATGCACCTCAGCTATTGTTCCCCATTGCTTCCACTTTGTTATAATACCACTGACAGTTGACTGTGGAACATTCAAGAGCCAGGAAATTTCACCACTGGACTTGTTGCACAGGTGACATCCTATCACAGTACCACGCTGGAATTCACTGAGCTCCTGAGAGCGAGCCATTCTTTCACAAATGTTTGTAGAAACAGTCTGCATGCCTAGGTGCTTGATTTTATACACCTGTGGCCATGGAAGTGATTGGAACACCTGATTTCATTTATTTGGATGGGTGAGTGAATACTTTTTTCAATGTAGTGTACTTACTCCTTCACCTGGGGCAAAGACTCTATCCACATCCAGAGGAAGCAATCCACTGTTTTCTGGCAGAGTTTAATGCATGCATTTTCAGGGCAACTTTTCTATTTTGCCTTTAATTACTACACACAGTATGATATATTTTGCTATGTGCTTTCTGTTAAGTGAACCTTTCTTATGTGCGGGACAGAAATGTGAAAAAGTCAATTAAACCCAGTTAGGTATCCACAAGAGAAATTCCAAACTCTGGTACCTTGAAAACTCAAATTTTATCAATTCAAAACATCCAAAAATCAATACTTCAACAACCAGTATGATGTCTGAAGTAAGTTTTCTAACATAAGCCAGCTAGAGCCTTGCAAACCCACTGCTGGTATTCCTTTCCATGCACCATCCTTGGGTCACCAAAGCAGCACAGCACCTTCAAAATGATCCTGGATTGTCCACTCATGCTGCTGACATTAAGCAGCGCTTGCTGACAGCACTGGTAATGTATAACACTGTCCAGCATACTTGCCTGTCTGTGGAGCAGTAAAACATTCAGCCTGTCCTGTATTCATTAAAGAAAAAGCCTTAGGATGCACCGAGGATTCTACAATTCTCAGGTAAGAGGATACCTGACCCTACATAAATGCCAAGTCTGCTAAATGAAAGTGAGGTACTTCAGGAAGCAAAAGCCTGAGCTTGCATCATACTCCACCACCCGGAGAGAAAATAAGCAGGAAAACAAACAACTTCAGACCACCATCACATCAGGGATCTGCCAGCCAATACTGAGCCGACGATAGAAATAACGAGCTCCACTGTTTGTTTCATTTTGAAGGTGCTCCTCCAGTGCTGTTTTTTTATTCCATGAGCAAGTTTCTGAAAAAGTTATCTTGCTTAAGAATACACATTTGATTTATACTGAAACATTTTGCAAGTCCAGCATTAATGCATGCTTTAGTTTAGTTTTTCCTCTTTGTATTTACAGTGGTGAAGGCTAATCAACTCTTAAACATTAAAACTACATAGATAGTATAATCTTAAACGAATTTAATCGATGTTTTAATGTCCAATAAAAGTTTTCAGCTTTGCACAGCAGACAGGAATGATCCTAAATTGAGTATACAGTATATAGGGCAGGAATCAGTCTAAATTGGAAACTCAATCATGGAATCATGAATCATTTTGAAGGGTTGGGTTCTACAGAGAGCCTCTGTCTCACCCTTGCATGACTGACAACATGCAGACAAGCACCGGGGGAAATACTCAAGAGTGTGTGAGCATATCTTATCCATGAGTTCTGACTCTATAAAAACCCTGAAAATAATATCTGCTGACACATAGTGATATACGGAACAGCATGCTCAACTTTCAAGTAGAAAAAAAATCCCCACAAGTTTTAAATTATACATGCGCTGTGCCAGTAAAGTGTATAAGGTGTATTGCATCAGACCTACACATCTGCATTAACGCCAGTTTTTGTCTGCCAGAGATTTAATATATGTGGAAAGATTGAGGCCACAGCTGAGTGTTTGCAACTCACACTCAAAAAGAGTGGGAGTGTGTGTGTGCTGGTATGGCTGTGTTTGCAAATGCGCTTGATGATCAGGCTTAAAATACAAGTAATTGAGAATGCAAATTAGATTTTGGCTGCTCCAATCTGGGAGGTGAAGTGGTTCAAAGCATTTCTTCCCCTTCATTAAGTAGAACTCATTGTTTTAATTACACTTGGGTTGAGAATGCTGCTCCACTTTCTCTGTTATTTTTACTGATGAAAAATAAGCATCTGTGTGGGCAAGGGAGGCGACTTGCTGAGCTTATGGGAGGGAAAGAGAAGGCTTCTTTAGGAAAGAAAGCACAGACATTATGCATACATACACACATTAACAAGTTCACACAGTCGGTCCTTTTCAGCCCATTTGTGCACAGCCAGACAGATCAGCACAAGAGAGCATGTGCACTGATAAAAGAGGGGCAAATGCATACCTTCAATCTCGAGCCGTATAAAAAACTGAAATGTACTGATTGATTCATTATTCAATGAGCCTTCTGCTGCAGGTGCAACAATGATTATGAACCATTTACATCCATGGAAAAACTCTTTAAAAAACTTAATTTAGCATCATAAAATAAGACAAACAAATTTAGGGCCATAATTAAGACTGTGCTGTAATCCAGTGATACCGTTTCCTGGAGTTTTTAAAAAAATAGCCACATTATTGTTCTAATTAAGGCTGGGCAAATGAGAATAAATCGCAATATGGCATGCTGCAATTTACAAATTGAGGATGTTGCAGTATTGATTTAACTTGAAATATATCAAAATATCAGTTTAATACATTCATTTTTGCAGCAGCAGACATTTTATGCACGTTTTGCAAACATACAAGTGTCTTTTTTTTTAAATGGTTCACAAAAGTTGTCCTTTTTTGTGTTTAATGTACATTTTTTTTTAAATCAAAACAAGTGACATAAAAACAAAAATCTCCATTCAATAAAGCAGGTGATATCAAATTTGCAATATGAGCAAAAAAAATTGCAATTATATTTTTTAATCATTCTGCCCTAGTTCATTCTAATAATGATGAAGTTTAGCGCTAGTTTACATCATACCCCACAACTGGCTGATAGCCAGCTCCCACAGCAAATCACAGCTCTTCCTGTCAACACAGCAGTCCATTTAAATATGACATACTTCTCACTAATCCCTGCTTGCATTAATGCTGATTCATCATGCTGCTGCTGGCAAAGCTTCACCTCCTCCACCCCAGTCCCCTCCTTTATAGCTTAAAGCTTGTTGCTTCCTCATATTCAGATTCATGCTACTATAAATTAATTGCTCCTGAATAATTTCATTTTTTTTAATGCACATTGTCATAAATGCATCTATCCATATGGGGGTTTATTGCTATTCACTCCCTGGAAAGGCAGAGCATGCTGCTGATTAACCCTGGGGGCATCTCTAGAGCAGAGCTTTCACTGCCAAGTAAAACTGTAGTAGATCCATTTTGCAATAAAATAGATGTATTATGAGAGTGTTCCTGACTAAATGTAGGTTGTAAAAAAAAATTATCTATTGCTTGAATTTGTTGAAAAGTACCGGGATGGGGAAACTAATAATAATAATTACATATCAAATTGTAATTGCAATTACATTATTTCTGCACATCGTTCAGCCTTAGTGTTAATTGCCATCATGACAGAAGGTACTGTGTGATGGGAGCATATTTACAATAAATGCCTTGTTCATAATACAAGTTCATATTCGAGCATCACAGCATGTCATCGTGGCTGTTGTGCAGCAAACAAGCAGGGCTGGTTGTGATTTACAGCAATGTGAGCTTAAAAACACTTTAACTCTTCTTTCTGGGGGTGAAGAGAAATGATCTGAAGTTTATTGTTACTACGCACCCATATGAACTGGGGGCTGCAGCAGCAACAACATACATATTTTACACCATCACCAGTTTAAAAAAATGTTTAAACTCATAAAAACTCCTTTTAGTGGGATAGGAAGAAGTTAATCTATACTTGTTTGCACTAAAGAAGTCTGTAACTTTTTCTAAGCTTCTGCAGAGTGACGTCATGGCTAAATGGAGCTTGCAATGTAAAAACAAATTCTTTTTACGGCAGAACATGACTCACCTGTCTCCCTTTTCCAACACTGGTTCCTACTCTAGTTATCAGCTGGTATTGGCTCTGAGCCAATCCCTCTCAGCCACTTCTTTCTGCAGCTGTCATATTTTAAAATCTCCACAGTCAGTCTGTTGTTTGAGTGCGGCTGCTGCAACCCTCCCCCTTCCCAGCTACCTCCATTGCATCTCATCTGCTTCCAGGTTCAGCTCCTTCATGCACCTCCACCTCACAGCCATCTCATTGGTGTCCGGTTTAAGCTCCTCCATGCATCCTGCACCCCCTCATCGCTACTTCCAAGCATCTCATCAATGTCTGGGTTAAGCTCCTCAGAAATCTGCTCCTCAGAAGTTTCTCACTCATCTTATCCTCCTCTCCTCACCACCACCACCAGTTTCCAGACTTTTCTACTCAAGCTCTACTCAGCTTATACCATTTATGTTACAAATATATCTATCATTTAGTCTTTCTATCAAACAGTATCAATAGTGGGATCAATGAAGACTTAGATCAGGGGTGTCAAACTCAATCACAGCAGGGGCCAACAAATCATGGGGAAATAAAACCTGGCACCTATGATAAATGATGTTGAGATTAAACCAAAAATTAAAATGAAAAGTTAAAAGGCTAAAAATCTGAGATAAAAAAATAAACCTTAAGTTCAAAGAGATTAAAAAAAATTAAAAGGCAAATATATGAGATACAAAGGAAAAATCACAAGTTTTAACGGTCATAATTTGAGATAAAATTAGAAATCATGACCTTAAAAGGCCAAAACATGAAAGAATAGTCAAAATTATGAGCCTAAAGGGTCAAAATAATGAGATAAAATTCAAAATCCTTAGTTCAAAAGGTTGAAATATGAGATAAAATTGTCATTTGTGAGAGTTAAATGTCAAAATATGGGATTTAAAGTCAAAGTTAGGAGTTGAAAAGGTCAAAATGTGAGGAAAAAACGTGAAAATTATGAATGAAAAAGATCAAAATATGACATAAAAGACAGAGTAATAAGTTTAAGCCATAATTGTGAGATGCAAAATTGAAAATATGGAATGTAAACACTTCAAGGTCAAGGTTAAGGTTACATTGAAAATATCTTAAGAAACTGCGTGTAGTTTGACACTCCTGACTTAGATCGAGTATCTGTGTCAATTAAAATGAACAATCTCCATCCCCAACAGTTTACTGTGGGAACATTTTAATTTTCAACAGTATTAAAAACTGAAGGCTGACTGATCCTAACCATAACCTAGCTATGCTGTAGTATTTTTTTTAATTCAGTATTCTAGCTGTAAAGTTTTAGATGCATCATGCTGCTCATCTGAGGGAGTGTACTGCTGAGCTTATCGATGTCGTGCCACTGCAAAGCTTCACAGACAGTCCTTGATGAAGCAGATGCATCTTAGCCCTGATGGTTTTCAAACTAAATCACTGATGAATGTGGGAAGAGGAATGTTTCAGTCATTGCTAATAAAAAGTGTTTTATCAGAGCCTAAGATTTTAGCCTTCAGAAGTGAGTCACGACGCACAAGAATAAGAAAGAGTCATCTAAATCTACGTGAAGTTGGAAGATAGGAACAACCTTTTCAATAAAGAGTGAAAACCGTACTCACCTTCATAGGACACTTTGAAGCCCAGGGAGCCACTGGTGTCATCTGTTTTGAAATTGAGCCACATCTGGTGACTGGTGCTGACCACCAGGTCTGGAGTAGTGGTACCCGAAAGGCTGCAGAAAAAAAACAAGTTTTTACAAACAGAGGCTATCTTCAACGCCCTCTTTGCTTGTGCTGCATATATGATGACTGTAAGGGGGTTGATGCAGAGGTGGAAAGCAACTAGTTGCGTTTACTCAAATTTCTGTAATTGAGTAGCTTTTTTGTGCGCTTGTACTTTTTCGTGACCTTGCAAATCAAATTGATTTGGTGGAGTCGTGATGTAAGCAAGCAGCAACAAGAGGCCGGTGCAGTTATGGAGGAAGAGATTAGCGTGGATGCTGCTAAAGCGCCAGTTCTATCGGAACTTGACGACATTTCTTTGTTAAAAGAAGAACAAAGAACGGCAGTGAGTTGTTTTCTTTTTCTTTTAGCCACTTTTAATCAATGTTTACGACTTTATGACCTATAAAATGAACATTTTAGCTCATTTTCACCTTTTTTTTAGCCCCTCTTGGCCTATGTTTCAATTCTTGTTTCCACTTTCAACCCATTTTTGCCACTTTTTAAATCATAATTCACCCGTTTTGAACAATTTCTTCTACACACTTCTCAGCTGTTTCGCTGTTTTTGTCACATTTTGCCTCTTTTAATCAATTTTTGCTACTTTTAGCTCCTTTTCACCAGTTTTAGCTGCTCTTGACACTTTTTCAATTCTTTTTTTTTCCAATTTCAACCCATGCCACCCCCTTATTTTGTTGACTTTGAAGGCAACAGCATAGATTGAAAAAAAAAAAAAAGTTGTTTTGATCAGAGTGGTTATTATCCATGGCCCTCGTGGGCCCTCTCCGTTTTTCCCCAGCCTTGGCTGAAATTAAGAAATGCATTGCAGTCAAGCAGAAGCTCTGATTTTCTAAAGTGGGCCATATTTTATTTTATTTTATCATTTGCCACGGGCCAATAAAAAAATGGACCATGGGCTGCATTTGGCCTCCAGGACATAGTTTGGACACCCTTGCCTACTCAGTACTCAATACTCTGAGTACATTTAAAATGACTTACTTTAACTTGAGTAGATGTGTAAAGCAGTGCTTTTACTTAAGTACATTTTATCAGAGTAACCATACTTTTACTCAAGTACAATAGTCAGGTACTTTTCTCACTTCTGACTGTGATGATTGTGAATCACGAATCAGTCGTTTCAGTTATTCTAAGCAGAGTTTTCATCACTTACTGCAGTGATTTTAGAGTCACTTCAGTAGCTCAAGGCCTTGTTTTCCAGAGCATCATTAAAAACTTAAATGCAAGTGGCAAACAACACCTAAAGATATTTATTAAACTATCTGACTTCTCATCAAAGAAAAGTGCTCTAGAATGGTTGCAGGCAATCTGAGTCAATGAACCCTTTTCTTACATTTTTATTCTAACCCCTTTAATAAAAAACAGTTGGAGACAAGAAAGTGGAAAATGAAGGCAAGATCAGTCAATGCCATTGAAGTAATTTAATCCTATTTGAATAGTAATTCCACCCAACTCTAATTAGGAAGTGTGTAGCTGCAGAGTAAATGATTAAGGGGTCTAATTTTAGTGACAGCGCATGGAGGATGTGGGAGTAGTAAAGAGGTGATGACTGGATATGCAGGCTCTGCTTCTTCAGCCTTTTAGTAAGGATTTATTTTTACTAAAACTAAAATTCAGCGTGCAATTTTCAGGTATATTTAGAATCTTATTGGCCCATAAGTTAATAAAGGCAATTTTTTTTATTTTTTAAAGGATGTCTCATTTGATGACTATGATTCATAGCCTGTCAATAACCAACATTTGCTGCAGATTCAAAGCTAATTGCTCTCTTTTATTATCAGATCTGTCTTTAGATAAAGGAAGAGAAAGGGTCTACTGCCTATTAACAACCGCATTTATGACTGTACTGCAGCAGGGTTACATGCATCTGACCTTTAAGTAAGGCAAAAAATAATTTTCTACTCCCTGCTCACGCTTGCCTGCACCACTGAGTCACAAAAATATGGTCTAAAGTTAGCCCATGCTGAAAGCTGCAGTAAATTCTCTGGTCCTAAATTGTTTCCAGTTTGTTTGTGCCTGATATCAATGGGAGAACTGCTCACTCTGCTTCCGTATCATAAAGGAGTCCATAAGGGCCCAGGGAGTTGTTAATTGAAGAGCTCAGAGTGTGTATGCAAGTACACAACGTGAGATTTCCCTCATCAAACAACCCCACCTCCACAAACCTCTCCCTCATTTATCCCCCACCTCCTCTCTGTTCCCACCCCAGCGAGGCAGCCTGGCGTAAAAATTGATCTATAAAAACTTTATTAAGACGGTAAATTTCAGCACAATTAATAACAACATCCTGTGAATTGTTATGGAGCATCTGCTGGTGCAAACTCCATTAGGGGGCATCAATATGCAGTTCGCAATGCGGCGCCACATGGCTCTGATCTTGTTTTTAACATTGGAAAAAAAAAAAATTGTGATTGACAATGTGGTGCAGCATCTATTTTTCATGCACTGCTGCATCAGGTGGTGATGAAATGAAAGAGAAACAGTGCAAGAGACGCTACGGCTGGAGGGGAAAGGGAAGAGAGCGGAGAGCTGCCGGCTGAAAGGAAGTGGAGGAGGAGAAGAGGCCCATGTGCCAAAAAAGAAGAAAGTTGAAAAGGAAAGAGAGAGCAAAACATGGAATATGATTAAAAAAGAAAATGAGCAGCAAAAGAGAAAATAACCGCAAGAGACAGTGGTGTGGAATAAAAGCCAGGAAAGTTGGAGAAGTAAGAGATTAAAGGCAGAAAAGATGGAGGTCAGAGGAGTCACTCACACGTGGAAGATGGTCTTCTGGTCTCCCACCACCTCGCCGTCTCCCACTGTCAGGGTGTCATAGCCTCGCTCCAGGTCAAAATCCTCAAATGTCAGCTTGATCACCTAGACGAGAGCAGGGACATCGCCAAGACAACCGTGAACGACAGATGCTTGAAGGCTCCAGGTGCAGGGGAGAGACCCCTTTCCATCTGTGACTTTGAGTCCCCCTGTTCGTTAATCTCTCATCAATCAATCATGTTCAAATCATTCTTGGCAAAACTCCATAGCAGTGAAAAGCTGGACCAATATGATGTTTAACTTCTGTTTTCATCTCATTTTGGTTCAACATCTGTAAACTCTCACATACATTTAGGAGACGTTGGTTGCTTTGGTCATTTATTAGCTTAAAGTTATGTTAAATGTTTCCTTACTTTCTAACTCTCTCAAACAATCAAGAATCCCTTCTAGATGGTCTGCATGCCCCTTTCTCTTAACCCAGGCTGCAGATGCCCTGTTTCCAACACCAGTGGTTCTCAACGTGGGAGCCAGGACCCCCTTAGGGATTGTAAGACACTGACAGGGGGTCGCCAGATGTCTTCAAAAATATATATATATTTTTTTTTTTAAATGATTCCAACTTGTATATGTTACCCATTTCCATGGAAATATAAACATAAAATTAAATGAAGGAAAAAAAGATCGGTGATATCAGCGCATGTGTGTTTTATCAGCAGCTTTATTGCTAGCATCCTGGCTTACAGCAATCTCATTACAGATTAAAGATCTAATTTTAAAACTATTTATTTGTGCCACTTTTTAACGACTTTACCTGCCCAATTTGGCTACTACTATCTGTCACTTTTTTTCAATTTTGTGCAGCTTGTGTACATTTTTTGCCCATTTTTGGCCACTTGACACCAGTTCAGTCACGTTAACCAATTTTCATCATCGTTTTCACCAACTTTTGCCACTGAAAACATATTTTTTCCACTTTATACCAATTTCTGCCATTTTTTATTCCTGTTTCATAACCTTCTCAGCCCATTTCTTCCACTCTAAAGCCACTGTTGACACCTTTTAACCCTTTCCACCACTTTTCAGCCCATTTTTTGAAACTTTTGAACCAAGTCTTGCCACTTTCCACCTGTTGTTGCTTCTGTTGACCCAATATTGCCTCAATTAACCTCTTTTAATCACTTTTATGCCTTTTTTGTTTCATTTTCACTGCATTTCACTAATTGTTATGGTCATTTTTTCCAGTTCAACCCATTTCTGCCACTTTCCACTTATTTTTCTGCCTCTGTTCATCCATTTCCACCACTTTTTAATCCTATTTCACCACTTTTCCCACCCATTTTTGCCCCTTTAAACCAACTTTTGCCACTGTTAATCCTATTCAAAACTCTTCTTCTACTAATGTCTGCCACTTTTAAGCCACGATAGCCTCTGTTTACCAGTTCTACCAGGGCTGAACTATTTGGGAAAATAATGTAATTGCAATATTTTTTCCCAATATTGCGACTGGGATTTATTATGTAATTATTTCTTAAGTTCTTCATCTCATGCATTTTACAACAAAAACAAGCAATAATTAATTCTATATGATAACATCACAAAATTAGATTAAACTAGTATTTTAGATTTTAGATTAAACTAGAACAATTTTTTAAAAAATTATCAAATTTTGATGATTTTTTTTACTCATTTTGCACATTTGACATGAACTGTTTGATTCATTTTTATATGATTCTAATATTTAATAGGAAAAACATACAAATACAATAACATTTTTTTGCAGTATTCTAAAACTATGGCTCTAGAATGATTGCATGCTATGTGATGCATAACATCTCTGCTGCAAAAAAGTTCTACACTGGTATTTTGACACAAATATCAGCTTAAAGAAATATTGCACCTTCTATGATCTGAAAATCACAGCAGGCCATATTGCGATTTAATCTAATTTGTGATTAACTTCCTAGCCCTACTTTCAACCACTTTTTTATGCCAGTTTTTGTCACTTTAACCCATTTCTGCTACTTTTAAGATCCAATTCTGCTACTTTTTTAGCCAATATTTGCATTCTTTTCATTTTAGCCATTTTAACCCATTTAATCCTGTTTTTAAGAAAAGGTATTTACATTTTTAAGAGCAGCTCAAATTGATACAAAAAATATATATATTTCGTTGTTGCTTTGATAAAAGTGGCTATTATTCAGGTAATAAAATGAAATATGGTTATCACAGCTTAACTTTACAGTAGACTGTGATTTTGCTGACCTCCATGGCCCCTAGTTTGGCTGGGCTCCAGAAAGTTCTCCCTTTTACCCCTCCTTATGGACGGCCTTATCTGCACATGACTGTTCTGAAATGTGCATGGCTGTCTTCAACCACCAGTCGGGGTCCCCGGTCTCTGGCACCTTTATTTTGGGGGTTGAAAAGGTTGAGAACCCCTAGCTTGGATCATTAAACTTACAATGACTTTATTGGATTTCTTGCTGAGAGTTTTGAAGTTATCCATACGGTGAAAAGAGTTCTCAAAGAAGTGGGACAAAACTTAAAGACTTTAGATTCTAACTTTAAAAATGAGAGGGAATACAGATATTCATTTCATCTGCTTTCTCTCCTGCAGGTAGGAGTGTGGTAAAAAGGTGGAGAGGTTAGAAAAACAATAAGTACAAACCTAGCCGAGTGAAGCAAGAGACAACTTTAATAAAGCAGAAAAAACAAATAACTGTGAGTTATCATTTGTGCAAAATGTTGATGAGTAAAGACAGAAAAAACAGTAATTTTGAGGACTAAGATATAAATAAATAATAAACAAAGCAGGGGACTATCTTTGTCTCCCTTTTTAAATTGGCTGCCAATGATTTCCTCCAAATTCTTAATGTTTTCAGAGGACCGAGAGAGCCCGGCCTAATGAAAAAGCTTATATAAATGCAAATTGCATTCTGTCCTATGTTAAACCCAGTGCCTAATGAAAATTGCCAAGGTGAAGAGAAGAGATGGATGGCGTGTCGGCAAAATAGGTCAGATCACTCGATAGAGTTTCATAATGCAAACTCATCTCCCATCTGCCAGCCAACAGGTGGGGCACGGAGAGAGAGAGGGTAACAAAGAGAACAGCAACAATATATAGATCCTTTAGATGGTCTCCGAATCTATGTCTGACATTTTGTTGTATCAGAACAGAAATGCTCGTGTCCCTGCTGCTGACGGATGACCTCTTAAAAGACTGTCGACTAAAAACAGCTGCGGAGGTACTGTCAGGATATCACGGAGGAGCAACACCTGACAAGAACCCACATTAGTCAAAGTGTCAAAAGGTCGCATTTAGGGTTGTGAAGAGCTGTGTCACCTCGCTTTGGCAGTGCCGCGTCTGTCTCCTGCCTGACCTGAAGTCTCCTCTGGCCGAGCCTATGCGTACGGGCAGGAATAGAAGCCCATTACACTCTAAACAGAAAGAACAGCCACACTCCATCTTCATCTGAACCAGGGACAGAGACAGTCCAAAAGAGCACTGTCAGTTTCTGCAGGCTCGACCCAGGGCTGTCTGTGTGAGCCTGTGAATGCAAGGATTTGGTCTCTGTGCATTATATCCCACTGCTCCCTCTGCCTTCTTCTCACCTCACATAGCCTCCTCTTCACCGCAATAGTAGAGCAGATTTGTGCCACTGATTAGTTTTGAGTTCAGAGAGGAATATTTGGCAGGAAAGCAGCTGGGTGGCCTTGAACATAACTCCAAAGTCAATGGTCTGAGCGGCTATGACACTTTCATGATATCCTCTGAGCATGCACTGAAAACCTCTCCATTACTCTTCCTCTCTGTTTTTACTCTCCTCTCCACAGGTGTTCCTAACTACTCTCTTTGTCTTCTGCTGGCTCAGTGCCAGGGTTCTTTTCTGTTGTTTCATCGTCCTTATCGCTCACATTTTTCTGTGAGAGAGCTTCTGTCATATGGCGGGGCTCAATGGCCCTCCCAAAAAATGTCCTGCAGACATTATAAAAAAGCGTTGTGGGTATCAGGAAGGAGATTAGCCCTGTCTTTGCAAACAGACCTTGTAGCTTCTAGTGCCTCAAACCCAGTACACACTAGGGCTGAATGATTTTGGAAAATAATCTAATTGCATTTATTTTCCCCAATATTGCAATTTCAATTTGATATGTGATTAATCCTTAACTTTCTATTAATCCTAAACAAGGGTTGAATAATAACTACATATATATATATTTGTATCACATTTGATACATTAAGGCATTTTGGCAACTGATAATCCACTGTAGGGCTTTTCTTATCATTTATCTGCCTGTATTAAAAATATTTTTAAGTAACTTTTTAATCATTTTGATTAGATAGAGGTCCCATAAAAGTGTGTATCAAATATGATACTATAGGGCATAGGGGTTAACTGCATTTCATACTTTATAGCCATTTTTCTAGTTTAACCCATTTCTGACACTTTCTACCATTTTTCTGCTTCTGTTTATCCATTTCCTCCACATTTTTTAATCCTGTCTCACCACTTTTTCTACCCATTTTTGCCCCTTTAACCCTTTACCTACTGCCATAGCGCAGACACTATGTTTAATATTTCTGTAGTATTATTACTGTAACTCTGTCAAAGTTTGTCTGATCAGAAAAATTCCAAAGAGTTTGGAAAGCTGAGAACTGTGGGCATGTGCACATATATGGCTCATTACGGTACTCGCAACCATATGACGTGGGCATTCATTGTAAGTTTCATAGCAGTTTTGTTTTTTCTTCTTTTAAACTGCTGACAATTCCATATAATGTGCAATAATCATTAACCAGATGTTGAAATGTTCAAGTACTCCTGGGAAAAGAGACCAAAGCTCTCAGACTTACAGCCATTACAACAAAATATGTCCAAATCACCATTTTAAAGACCCTGTGAAGTGAAAATAAATCTGTTTTAAGGTTTGTTGTATGACAGGTCAGTGTGTTATGAACCTCCAGGTCACATTTCAACCAAACAAAACATCTCTAGGTTTTTAAAATTAAGCTTCAAAATGATGAAAAGTGAGGCAGTAAAATCTAATCCAGGATGGTGTGGGCGTGTCTGTTGAATAAGGTGAAGCCACGCCCACTGAGATGAACTGCTCTGTGATTTTATATTGTAGTGTTAGAGGGGCGGGGTCATTTCCACTGTGGGCTCATGACATCATGAGCCCAAATATTGGGCCCTCCCACATGAAACCAAGCCAGGAAAGAGGTGAAAAACTTTCTAACAGTCTAAATCCAGAATTCAGTCACATGTAGATCTCAGTGTCTTCACATGTTTACAGCAACCATATTCCAACGTATCCAGAGTGTTTAGACCCAAATTATGGATTTCACTTTACAGGGTCTTTAAACTCAATAGATCAAGGGTTGAACCAACTTTTCCCAGTGTTAATCCTATTTAAAACTCATTTTCTACTAATCTCTGCCACTTTTAAGCCACTATCGCCACTGTTTACCCTTTCTACCACTTTTGTTATGACAGTTTTGGCCTCTTTAACTCATTTCTGCTACTTTTAAAATCCACTTCCAGCACCTTTTTGGCCAGTATTTGCAATTTTTTTTCATTTTAGCCATTTTAACCCAGAAGCCCTGGTCGCCTACACCAGTGCTTCACAATGTGGAGGTTGGGACCCCCTGAGAGGTTGCAAAGGGGGTCGCCAAGTGCCTTTAAAAAAAAAATATTTTTTTAATGATTCTAAATTGTATATGTTACCCATTATGATGGAAATATAAGCATAAAATTAAATGAAAAAAATTAGATTAGCTGATGATATCAATGCATGCCTGTTTAATCTGCAGCATTGTTAAAATAATTCTTTTAAAGTGTCTAATTCTGATTGCAAATTGGATATGAATTATTGCACTGAAGGGTTTTTGTCATTCTTATATTTGATGAGAAAAAGTACAAAAATGAAGAATGTAGGATTTTTGTGGACTATTGAATGATTTCATTTGTCATGCATAACATCTCTGTTGCAAAAAAAGCTTAAAACAGGTATTCTGACACCAATTTCAGGTCAAAGAAATGTTGCACCTTTTACAATTTAAAAAATTGCGGGAGGCCATATTGTGATTTAATCTAATTTTTGATTAATTGCCCCACCCAACAGTGAAAATATCCTGGTGAAGGTGAAAAAGCAGTGCTGTGCTGCTGAGTCTCTCTCTACCTTGGACGTCTCCGTTGCTGTGATCACCCAAGTACAGTTTGCATTGTTGTCATACTGGACCGGATAGTTTGGAGAAGTGATGACGCCACTCGGCCCTCTCAGCTGGCCTCCACACATCGGTGCTACAAGGGGAGACACAAAGGAGAGATTTTAAGTCACTGACAGAAAAAAGCAAACATTTTGTCATTTGTGAGCCACAAAAAATGTGAAACCCCTCCGGGGATGCTTTTAAATTCACAAGTCATGATGGTGTTTGGCTGCTAGGAGTGTGGCTTCATCCTTCAACGACCTCAGCCTCCACCTGTTGAAGTTTCTTATTACTCTTACTTGCAGTTGTAATTCCCTTCTTGTGCGCTGTCAATATTTTATTGTGTTCTTCACTTGCTGTTGAAAAAAACCCTGTGGGGGGTTAACAACTTCAAGTCAATCTTTACTGAGTAGCATGCACAGCATCCCAATGAGCAGTGCTGTCAACAGAGTTACTGTTTAAAATCAGTCTGTTTGGCTCATGGTGCCTTCAGTGTTCCCAGACTCAACAGAAAGCTAACATTGCTTTTGAAGGTTCAAGCTCTTTGGTAATCTTTTTACTCTTTAAGAAAGATCAACAAGCTGTGAACCAAAGAGCTATCTTAAAATAGCTGCTTGGTTAATTCTTGGTACCAGACTGCAGCTCCATTTAAATTCAATTAGAAAGTCCTGTGCAGTGGTTCCCAAATTGTACGCAGGAGTTAGCGCTGTTGTTTCACAGCAAGAAGGTTCCTGGTTAGCTTCTCAGTAAAACCCTTTCTGAGCGAAGTTTGCATGTTCTTCCCGTGCATGCGTGGATTCTCTTCAGGTTCTCCGGCCTCCTCCCACCACCAAAAACATGCTCGTCAGGTTGATTGGTGACTCTGAAATTGGCCATAGGTGTGAGTGTGAGTGTGCCTGGTTGTCTGTCTCTATATATGTGCCCTGTGACTGACCAGCAACTAGTCCAGGATGTACCCCACCTCTCGTCCAATGACAGCTGGGATAGGCTCCAGCCCCCCCCTCCCAAAATGTCCACAAGCACCAGTGTGCAATGTGGACATGCCATATAATCAATACAGGCATTTCTCTCACCAATCAGTATCTTTCAGTTTCTCCAATGTGATGGCTTTGATACCACACTTCTTTGAAAATGAGTGTCATATAACAGGGTGATGACGTATTTATGCTTAGGTCGGGCTGGAGTGGCTGAGTGCAGGACAGCAAAGGACAAGAAACAGGGAACCAGTGTGCTTCAGCGTATTACGGGGCAACAGACCCCAGAGTGAGTGAGTCAGTGGTATTTTTGTTGACTAAATGTGTTAACCAACCACCTTTATTTCTGAGAAAGACGAGACTAAAACTTTTCTGCCTCTCAGATGTAGAACTGCAGGGATCCCAGGTTTTGCAGGATGCATTGAATCCACAAATATGATGAGGTACCACATTCATTTGGTTCATATCCAGCTGTGAGTTCTGTTTTGAAAGTTTCACTGATGGGAAAATATAACATGTAGACCAATTATTCTTCTTTGGTATTTCATCTGAAAAGAGTAGCAGAGCAAACTAAGCTTCAAAGGACAATGTGACTTTTCTGTTAAGGCCTAAGGGTGCCTGCATGGCAAAACTGTTAACCACCCTTTCAAATTAAAGCAGCGTTCCTAATGAGTAGTTTAAGGGGACTGAGTTTGTACCTGTCTCAATACGTGGAGTTTTACCGGAAAGTTTCCAAAAAGGGGCTGAACAAGCCACCCCGATTTTAATGAGTTGCGTTTAAAACAGTTCCTTTGGGTGTTTGAGCCCCACTCTCTGCTCCACCCCTCCCCTGCCCACTCGCCCCTATTAAAATGCAAGAAGAACTTTGGCAAAGTTAAGAGGAGAGTAAAGAAATTAATTTGAGTTGTGCTGACAGTGAGGGTGACCTTAATGAAAATAACAGGGAAGAGAGGAAGCCCGGTAAAGCCGTCATATCCGTCCTATTTTTTTTATAATCACGGGGATCATCGTCTGTATTGATATGAAAGTGCAGCAGAACACCGAGCAATAACAACGTGACGTAGAAGAATAGCTGCAGGTCAGCGTGACCAGAAAAAGCGTCTGAAAGAAATTTGCTAATGATACTGCTGTGTAATGATGACTAATGCTAATTTTGGATACGGATCTTCCATTTTTCCTGGATGATGTTTAATCTTCATCCAGGCAGAAAAAAGGCACAGCACCAAAGGTTAAATGAGGATAATAGAATGTGATATTCTTAAAGGGCAATCTCACCGACATCTCTGAAGATGATATTTCAGTCTTGAGTGTTTCTGTACATAAAACAGAAAGCCACCTGAACGAAGCCTGAAGTCAAAAGGCTCAATTAATGAGTTCATCTTATCTTTCTTATTTTTACTTCAGAGAACAGTAGAAGTCAAACGTGTCAGAACAAGAGCTTCATCACTGTTGTTGGTGACAAAAAAACAGCAGAAGACTTTTCTGGAATACTGGCAGCTGACAGTATCAGAGCTCTACCACCCCTGTAATCCCTCCGAGACCAGCCAGGCCCCCTCCTTAGCACTGGAATTTAATTTAGGTAAAATTGGATCAGTCCAAGACAAAAGACAAGAATGGGGGCGTGTGGTAAGCCGGATTTCTCAGATCACATTAAATGAAGTGGAGTAGCAGAGATGGCCTATAGGTGATCTTAAAGAGGATGGAATGCTGCAGGTGATTACATTTGAATAATCTGTGTGAGATTGAAAGCTTTTATTGAGGACACTGAAACAATATGGCTCGCACATCCAATTAAAACAAAACTATTATAGCATTTAGCTGAAGCACATTCTATTTTCTATAGAACTTCAGCCTCAACTCCACATGGTGACGGCGCCAAGATCTTACAGAATGTGACTAACAGTAGAAGCTCGCACCGCCACCCCTTAACTCATAATTATGACTTTTAACCTCATAATTATGACCATTTATGTCATAATTTTGACTTTTTATCTCATAATTATGACTTTTTAATCTCATAATTGACTTTTTATGTCGTAATTGTGACTTTTTACCTCATAATTGTGACTTTTTACCTCATAATTGTGACTTTTTACCTCATAATTGTGACTTTTTATCTCATAATTGACTTTTTATCAGTGTTTATCTCTTAATTTTGACTTTTGTCTCATAACTATGACTTTTTATCATAGTTTTGAGTTTTATATCTGTTACCTTTGACTTTTTATCCCATAATTATGACTTAGGATTCTACTTTTTCTTTTTTTTTTCTTTAAGAATTGCCTTATTTCATATTTTCCTTTTCATGTGGCATAAATGGGCTTCCGTAGTTCCGTGATGTAACAGAACCTAATCTCTGGTGCAAACATGCATCAGTCCTTTCAGGGAGTGACATTAGCTCAAAGCACATCAGCATTGTGCATAATTTTGAAATGTGGTACCTTCCACTGTTTGATAAAAAACAAAAGACTTACACTGATAACACTGGGTTTATTCTACATGACTATTTTGTTCTTCATGTGCACAGATCAGCACTGAAAAATGCCCCCAAACTTTGTAGCAACTCCTGTTACTTAAAATATGAACCCAGCGTTAAAATCTGTGTTGAAATCAGCAAAAGTTAATTAGTTAAGTTAATTAGTGGGCTTAATGAGCAGACAATTATGATGCATTCAAGGTCAGCTCAGTAAAAATGACAATTAGTAAAACATTAAGTTTTCAAATGTCACATCAAGAAGATTATTTTTTGACAAACAATGTCAATAATTAGTTAATCACTATCAATCAAAAATGATCTTGTATATCTGTTTTGTAAACACCATACCTCAACAATGCTTTGAGGTATTTTCTTCAAACTTTGTATGAGTGTTTGTTTGTACTCAGTGATGGACTGGTTAGATTTTGGACATTATAGGTCAAAGGTCAAGGTCTCTGGGCCTTATGTTCATCCTGTAACACTGTCTAACAAGGATGCTTTAAGGGATTTTCTTCAGCCTTTGCACAAATACCATCTCTGATTCAAGGATCAACAGATTACATTTTGGAGGTCAGTGCTAAAAGCCACACCAGCCCTCCTCCTTGACTTTACTTTACTTTCAACATTTTCAATCGCACACTTTGCAGAGTCATAGCAGCATATGGTAGCTATTTAATCATGTATTTGTTTCCATCAAAGATAGGGCAGTTTAAGAGAAACTGAATATAACATCTGTGCTTGGCCACTGCAGTAAGGACTCAGCTCTGGTGCATCAGGCTTACACTCTAACATGTGAGCTTCAAGTTGGCCCACTTTACACGGCAGTCCCGTTAATCTTATTGCAGCCACTCACTGTACACAGCTGCTCCCTGCAGCTAAAAGAATGTGAACATAAACAGTGGGGCTATCAGCATTCATCCTGGTTAAATCATGATAAAGCCCACAATTAGTGCATCTTTTTATTGTGTTCATGTTTTATTGTCCCTTTCAGCACACTTTGGCTAAGCCAATGCAACGTCTCCCTGCAGCCACACTGATGTAAAGACACCTTTACGTCTTATTTGACTTTAAAAACCTCAGACAGCTCAGTGGACAAATCAAACATCATCTTTACCTTGTGTGATCAAACATATTTTCTCTTCAATCCCCTTTTTCTATGGATGAGTTCATGCCATATTTCTTGATCTACTCCAAGTTCCTTTTTTTTTTTAATATATTAATAAAAGCAGACACTGAGCGTGCTGTCACACCAGGCCCAGTTGTTTCAACACAAGCAACATCAATCCATGCCTGGGCCCACTTACATGTGTTCTCGGTCTGATACAGCAGGTGGCGGAAAGTAGAAGAAGCTACCATGGCAACCACTCAGGTCATAACCTGAGAGAAGTGTTTTTTTTTTTTTTTTAAGATTTATTTTTGGTAATTTTTGTGCCTTTATTTGATAGGTGAGGACAGTGGATAGAGTCGGAAACAGGGACGAAAGCGGGGGAGAGACATGCGGTAAAGGGCCTCTGGCCGGATTCGAACCCGGGCCATCCGCGTACATGGGGCGTGCCTTTAACCACTTGGCCACCTGCGCCCTGTTTGTTTGTGTTTCAACCTGGCTATAAAACCCATCCTGCCACCATGGATGTTTTTTAAGATGTCAGCAGCATCATCAATCTACACATCTATGTGCTGTTGAGTGGATTAAATGGGCTCACACTGCATAAATACAGCAGTTTTTGAGGTGACAGAAGACTTTTATTGCCTTTGGATCTCATGTCACTTGTGTTCATCCGTAAGGTGAGTCATAACAGACCGCTCATTGACTGAATTCTGATGACTGCCTCCTTGTTTGAGGAAAAATGTGATCATATTGCAGCGCCATGGAAAGAGGTTTAGTTTTCACGATGGCGTCATATAGCTGATACAACTCGCAGTTGCCCTCACAACTCATCCAAACTGTGCCAGAGTCCACTTGAATCGCACCTGAGACCACCTCCCCAATTAGCCTGGGAACAGTTCATGAGCATTCACACTGACCAAAGCGAACCGGACTTTAGGCTCAGGTGCACTCAGATCCCCTAATGTGAAGCCACTAAAGGGTAATCCTGATATAAGATTTTAAGCCTTTCACTTCCCAGATATGAGACTGAAATGTAAACTGAAGAGGTTAAAAGCTCTGCAAAGCAAAGGAATAGTTCCTCTTACATTTTAACAATACACTCATTATAATGTAAAACACTGATATATGAAATAAATGAAACTCAAAGAGATTGGTCAGATGTTTAACTGGTACTTTGCTTTATCATAACAATCTTGCTAATGGAGAAGAGAACAGTTAAAAATACCAGGGCTCAGGCTCAAAGCGCAGTGAGTCATTACTTTGTTTCTGCCAACATGAGCTACATAAGTCAGAAATTGCATAAAGCTTTGCACTGATCAGAGATGCTTGAATTTGTATTTCTCTCAGCCTGTGCTTTTAATGTCCTCAACAATGTGCAATCTTTTGAATTTACGAGGAGAAAGTTTTACAGATTACACAATGTAAGATAAAAAAGCAATGCCTTTCATCTGTATTTCAAGGTTACTTTGCTTGGCATTATTTTCATCTTCAATCAAATATTTCAACCGAGTTAAAGTAGATTAAATTTATGTTGCTGCAGCAGGAAACTGAAGCTAGGAAGCACATGATTACCAGGGACAGTCAGATTGTATTTTCCTGCTTGTCACATAACGGTCAGAACTGTAGAAGACATGACTGATGGGCAGCACAACGCCAGCATGGCTAAACAGCAGGAAGCAAAGAGCGCTGGCTGCAGGTCAAAGTCAGAGCGGTCACAATAATAAAACGGTTAACACAGAATCAATACAATAAAGAAAAAGGCGGAAACGATGTAGGAATCAACACGAAATGGGAGCACAAATACAAGAGAAGACATCAATGTCAGGGCATCTGGGTATGAGAATTGTAAATGGAGGTCATACTGGGACTACTAGCATAACACATGCGCTTAGATTGACAACCCACATGAGTCCTTACCTCTGCAGATGGGCCGATCGTCACTCCAGCCTACATAGCTGTCTGTCACTCTCAGACAAGTAATGCTTTTTGAGCCCTGCAGTTCATATCCCTCGTCGCAGGAGAAATGCACCGTGGCCCCTCGCCTGCAGTTAAATTACATAGAGTGAGAAAACATCCACATCAACAGCATTTCCTGCAGAAATCACTGTGTAGTGCGAAGAGTGCATGTCAGGTCAACAAGCAAAATGTGTGTATGTATATTTTTGAGACTCTGGCTCTGATATCTAAAAGTTCTGCATCGTGGGTGACGGATGTCGCCCATTTGTCTGTGTTACACTTTACCACTGATAGAGACAACAGCTGGGACAGCAGTGAAACTCTAATCCCTGCAGTAATATCAGCCACAGAGGCACGCTGTTATTGTTCAGTGGTTTAAACTAAAAATACTCCAGTGTGCACATTTCTATCTAGTTTAAAAGCAGACTTTACAAGGCATGGCATTTGGTTATATGCTGTACTTTTTTTCTTACCTGTCACTGTGGCTGGTGGATTAATAAATCTACAGTCATCACATTTTTTTCCAAGCCACTTTTATTTTAACGATCAATATAATGTAATGAGGTTTGAAATATTAATCAAGGCTTATACAGACATGTACGAAAGTATTGGAACCCCTGGAATTTTTCCAGAAAATACACCATTTCTCCCAGAAATTGTTGCAATTACAAATGTTTTCGGTACACACGTTTATTTCCTTTATGTGCACTGGAACAAAACAGAAAAACATAAGAAAAAAGACAAAATTGACATAATTTCACACAAAACTCAGAAAATGGGCTGACAAAATTATTGGCACCCTCAACTTAATATTTGGTTGCACAGCCTTGGGAAAAAATTACTGTCACCATTCACTTCCTACAACCATAAACAAGCTTCTTACAACTCTCAACTGGAATTTTGGACCACTCTTCTTTTGCAAACTGCTCCAGGTCTCTCAGATTTGAAGGGTGCTTCTTGCAACAGCAGTTTTGAGATCTCTCCATAGGAGTTCAATGGGATTTAGATCTGGACTCATTGCTGGCCACTTCAGAACTCTCCAGCTTTGTCTCCAACCATTTCTTGGTGCTTTTTGAGGTATGTTTGGGGTCATTGTCCTGCTGGAACACCCATGACCTCTGACGCAGACCCAGCTTTCTGACACTAGGCCCTACATTGAGGCCTAAAATCTTTGATAGTCTCAGATTTTATGATTCCTTGCACACAGTCAAGGCACCCAGTGCCAGAGTCAACAAAATAACCCCAAAACATCTTTGAACCTCCACCATGTTTGACTGTAGGTACTGTGTTCTTTTCTCTGTAGGCCTCATTCTGTTTTCTGTAAACAGTAGAATGACCTGCTTTTCCAAAAAGCTCTACCTTAGTCTCATCTGTCCACAAAATGTTCTCCTAGAAGGATTGAGGCTTACTCAGGTACATTTTTGCAAACTCATGCAAGTCTTTGCATTCTTTTGCCAATTTTTCTCTTCTGTCCACATCCAGGGAGATTAGCCATAGTTCCAGTGGAAAAAAGAATTTCAAGATCTCTGGAGATGGTCTTGTAACCCTGAGATTATTCAGATTTTTCCAGAATTTTGCTTCTTAAGTCCTCAGACAATTATTCAGCATACCAAGAGATTTTGGACAATTCCATGCTCCCAACTTTGTGGGAACAGTTTGGGGATGGCCCCTTCCTGTTCCAACATGACTGTGCACCAGTGCACAAAGCAAGGTCCATAAAGACATGGATGAGAGAGTTTGGTGTGGATCAACTTGACTTGCCTGCACAGAGTCCTGACCTCAAACCCACAGAACATCAGTGTGTGACCTCACAAATGTGCTTCTGGAAGAATGGTCAAAAAATCCCATAAACAAACTCCTAAACCTTGTGGAAAGCCTTCAAAGAAGAGTTGAAGCTGTTACAGCTGCAAAGGGTGGGCCGACGTCATATTAAACTCCATGGATTAAGAATGGGATGTCACTTAAATTCATATGCGAGTCAAGGCAGGTGAGCAAATACTTTTGGCAATATAGTGGTATGTGCTAATGACATGCCAATTCAGTGGTAATCTAAATTTGTACATCTCTGTAAAAATGTATTTGCATGAAACTGCAGCTGACAATCTATTTAAACTAAAACAATTAAACTTGAGCCACCTTTCTTTAATGCCAACCAATACCAGAAACACATAAAAAGATTGCTCTGACCTCATTAAAAAAAAAAAAAAAAGAAAATCCAAAGTTTTCCTCTCCTCCTGACAGACTTGCAGCTGTTACTGTGGCAAAGTATTCACCTTAATTGTGAATAAATCACTTTGAAATGTGGTTCTTGTTGGGCTATACTGCTAACATGAGTGCAAGTTAAGGCGCTGTAGTTTAACCTACATTTAGATGATTCAAAAGGTGGACGGTGCTACTCTGGGATGACATGCATGAAACTGCAAAGATAAATCAATGCCTTATAGAAAGGGAATCTTGCCTGGAGGTCATCTGGCACTAACCATAGCTTCACCAGAGTAACTGAGAAATCCAAGCCCAGAGGCAGACACCACCACCAGCAAGGGTTCTGAGATTGCATCAGTGGTGAACTGGGAGATCATTTTGAAATAAAACTGATATAAATTTAAGAAATTGCAATTAAGGAAATGTGGCTTTCATGACATTCTGATGTGCACTAATTAGTGTCAGTTGTCAATCATTTCATTAGTAAACTTAATCAATTAAAAACTAAATTAGATTTCATATCCAGGAGACATTGGGAGTAAAAGTAATTAAAACACTGGTTTAATTGTATTTTATTGTATAAGAAAGCTAACAAGGACTTTCAACACTCAAAGTGAGCTTGAAAGCTCCATGCTTTATTTTGAAAGTTCATTAAGTCACAACAGAAAAATTAAGCTGATTTAAAAACCACAAAAACACAGATAAGCATCTTCTTAACCCAAATTTAAAGACCCTGTAAAGTGAAAATGAATCTGTTTTTAAGTTTTATGTATGACAGGTCACTGTGTCGTGAACCACTAAATCAAATTCAGTCAGATAAAACATCTCCAAGTTTGTAAAATTAAGCTTCAAAATCATGAAAAATGAGGCAGTAAAATCATCAGTTGAAGTAGCTGAAGCCACACCCACGATCCTCTCAGGTTTAAAAAGTGCTACAATCTGAATTTTGACCTTAATATCAGAATGTAGCTGCCTGGCTCTGTGCCTGAGAAGAGACAAAGTCTGTTTCTGCCACAAATCTCTTTTATGATGCTTTAAATCATCCATAGACCACTGTGGCTGATAGATTTGATAAATTTACCTCACAATGAACAAAAAAACAGCATTTAACTGACTGTTAACTTTCAATAAAGGCAGTGACATCAGCTAACAACAGACTGGACTGAGATGAACTGCTCTGTGATTTTATATTAGAGCAGTGATACTCAACGTGTGGCTCTGGAGCCACATGTGGCTCGTCTGTGAGTATTTGTGGCTCTATATGTCTTAATTTTTAATATATTTTTCCCCCAAAAACTTTAAAAAAGGGAAACTTTTTTGCCATTTTTTACAATTTTTTGCCATTTTTCACCCCATGCTGCTTTTTGCCATTAAATACCACTTTTTTCTTACTTTTTTGCCCAGTTTTGCCACTTTTTGTTTTTGCATTTTTGCCACTTTTCGTTTTTGCCACGTTTTTCACTATTTTTTTTTCTCCCATTGTTACCCATTTAAGCTACCTTTAGTCATTAAATACCACTTTTTCCTAGTATTTTTTCCCCATTTTCACCACTTCTTTTTGCCACTTTTAGCCCATATTTGCCCTTTTTCACCATTTTTTGCTACTTTTCACCCATTTAAGCTACATTTTGCCTGTAAATACCTCTTGTTTCCTCTATTTAGGCCCATTTTTGCCAATTCTTTTTGCCACTTTATCCTATTTTTGCCCTTTTTTTTTGCCATTTTTCACCCATTTCAGCTACCTTTTGCCACTTAATTCCCATGTTTCCTATGTTTTGGCCATTTTTGCCACTCTAGACTGCTTTTTTCTCATTTAAGTCATTTTGTACTCATTTTGTTGCCACATTTTTGCCACTTTTATTTTATGCTACCTGGTACTCCTTTTTTGTTACTTCTCACCTATTTTTGCTACTTTCTGACCCTTTTTCCTCTTTTCCTTCCCCTTTTCACCCCTTTTCACCCATTTTTGTTGCTTTTTGGCCATTTTTGCCACCTTTCACCACTTAGATTGTGGCTCTTGCAAAGGTATTTTTCAACAATTTGGCTCTTTGGTTGAGCAGGGTTGAGTAACACTGTTTAAGAGTGTTAGAGGGGTGGGGTCATTCCCTACTGTGGGCTCGTGACATCATGAGCCCACATAATGGCCCCGCCCACATTAAACCCAGCCAGGAAAGAGGTGAAAACTTTCTAAAAGTCTCAATCCAAAATTCTGTTACATGTACATCTCAGTGTTTTCACGTTTACAGCAACCATATTCCAACATTTCTAGAGTGTTAAGACAAAAACTTTAGATTTCACTTTATAGGGTCTTTAAGTGTCGTTTAAGTTGTTTGCTCTTACCTGAAGTCTGAGCCTTTCCGTTTCCCCCGATCTGGAATCCCTGGGTCTGGACACATGTTGTGTCCCTGTGCTACACCCATCTGAGACACTAACAAGAAAAGACAGACAAGAGGGAGAGTTGAGGATGACAACAAAAATTTGATCAGGCTTTACTGGTTGCATAAAGTAGTACTCTAACACAGTAATAGGGTCAGATTATGTGTTCATAAGTCTTCTGATGTCTTTTAGAAACTTTAAGAGATGTTGCAGAAGCAGACTGTTTGAAGTTTTCTTTCTATCCTGATATTCGTCATCTGTCACTTAACCCAGCTTTATATTTCCATTAGGAATTTACAGAATGTGATAAGGGCTTATAACAGCTCTATCCTTCTCTTATTGTCTCATGTAAAAAATTTTATGTCGATTGTATCAACTCCACACAAAATAAAACAAAACTAGAAAACATTTAGTTTCCTGCTTAACTTTTATTGGCATGCACATCCTCTCCAAAAGGGATCTTTATTTTATTCATGTCAGTGGGTGGAATACTGTGAAGGGTAAAGTGCAGCATGCGGTCAAAAGGATTAGACCAGGAGAGACCGTTTGACCGGGAAGGGTGGGTCAAATGTCTGTAGGGGTAAAGAAATGCGACACCTGCTCATTGGCCAGGATCCCAGATTTAAAAAAAGAAATAGCTGGTGAATAGTTTAAAAAAAGGCTGGCAGGTTTCAGCAGAGGGAGAAAAGGCAGAGAAATTGAATGATAGAAGGAAACTAGATAAAAAATGAACATATAAAAACACATTTTCAATGTTCATTTCTTTCCATTAGAGGTTAGAAGTAGTCAAATTAGTTAAATGGAATACTGGAAATAGAGATATGGAAATTGAAGAAGGTAAAGCAGAATTACAGGCATTAAAGCAATGCAAATTACAGCAAAGGATTGAGACATAAGGTTTGAAAGCAGAAGATAAAGTGGGAGGTTGAAGTGGATAAAATGAATAGTGAATGGCCTTGAGGCAGGATTATCATTAATGCACCCTTTTCTGTTCGACAGGTTTTTCTGAAACCCTTCCATATCTGTCTCTTTGTGTCAGCTGACACATGTGTCGGGCTCTTAATGCTACAGATGTTCACACAAAGCTAACCAAAACAATGAATTCAGCCAGAAGGTAGGAGAGAACAAGGGCAAGGATGACGACCGTGGCACCGATGTGATACCCCTGCCGCTGGAACGTCTCTAGTCCACACTGTGAGCCCTTTGTGTCTGAGCCTCTTGTAGCCGGCATCGCACCGCTGTCTGGCCAAGGATGGCTAAAAAAAAATCATGAATGACTTTGAAACGGAGTTGAAACCTTCTCCAATCGATAAAAGTACACGTTGCAGAGGGAACAGTTCTTCTGTTTTTAAAAATCTGTGCAATTTGCTGACCATGTCAAGGTTGTTTACCTTGCGCATTCACCCTTCAGTCACTTATGAATCTAATTTTTCTGCCATGAAACTGCAAGTTCAGTTCCTACAGCAGCTTGTCCTTGGGCCTAAACCTAAACAGAACTGTGGGCTCTCATCATTACCTGCATGAATCCACAGTGCAGCGAGAGAAAAAGTTTGTGACAGGCTGCGATGAGGTGATTAAACGATGTCACGATTAACCACAGTTTAAAAAGTCAAGGTTAATTAATCCCAAAGGCTCCATAACTCCATGTGTTTCTGTTCTCACATGCACAAAGCGAGCAGAACATTACTTTTCAGCTTAAGCTGCACAAAAACAGAATAATGTGACACCAGCTGTGGTGTTTCAGCAGCCCAGCTGCCTCTTAGCAGCATAGCTTCTTAAGCTATGCTACATTAGCCGTATGATATCAGAGCAGGATGCTTCATATTGACCAACGTGTAAAGAAGTTAAAATTTCACCTGGGCATTTTAAAATAAGTTTGCTGCAAAGGAAAGACTTGATGCTGTGACTTTTATGCCTTTGATTTATTTAGGTAAGGTTCTGTACATGCGTGCATCTTTCCAATGTTCAAATCAGGGCTATTCAATTGGTTCAGAATGGAGGCCACTCCCTGAAAAAGCTTCTACATGAAAGGCCAGTGCTGCGAAAATTATTATGATTGTTATTGCCACTAATTCAAATATTAAAAAACAATAACCTGAGTAAATACAAAATGCATTTCTTTTAAATGATGATTTCATTTATTAAGGGAAAAAAGCCATCCAAACCTACCAGGCCCAATGTGAAGAAAGTCGTTGTTGCCTTAACCTAATAACTGGTTGTTCCACTCATGGTGGCGACAACTGAAAGCTAGCATGTGGAATAACTGGTAAAGAGCCTTTAATACGGCTGTGGCAAAATTTTGGCCCACTCTTTTTGCAAAATTGTTTTAATGCAGCAACATTGGAGGGTTTTCCAGCATGAACGACCTGTTTAAAGTCATGCCACAGCATCTCAATCAGATTTAAGTCAGGACTTCCACAAGGCCACTCTAAAACCTTTATTTAGGTTTTTAAACCATTCAGAGGTGGACTCGCTGGTGTGTTTGGGATCATCATGTCCTGCTGCATAATCCCTGTGCGCCTGATCACCTTCTCCTTTAGGATTTTCCGGTGGACATAAAAATCCATGGTTCCATGAATTACAGGAAGTGGTCCAGGTCTCCTCTGGTCACATAATGAATTGTATTTACTTAACAGAAAGCTCTGGATATGTGACGCTTTTAAATGGTATGTCTGCAGGGCAGAAAGTGTGATTTTATAGTGGAGCAGAGCTTATAGACGTGGAAACGACAATTCTCATCAGCCCTTGCATACCCACCATGCTTTGTGCTCCACTTGCTTGCTTGATTTTACAGCGCAAAAATGACGAATGCATGGCGTAGCAAGGAAGAGGCGAGTGACTACGTTTTTTTGACTACAGAGGCTCCAATGACTTTTCAATCTGACGTGTGGAAACATTTTGGCTTCCTGGTGAAAGTGACGGACAAACAAAAGACAGTATGCAGCGCTGCCAGACTGCAGCGGCACACCTCATGGGGAATACGAGTAACATGGGGAGCCACTTGATAAATCATCCATCCATTTAGTGGTGGACAATGAAGGTTTTAAAAGGTTAGTAAACACGCTGGAGCCAAAGTATAAAATAGGTGTAACATTGAGAATGTTTGAAAAACTAGACTTCATGCAATAGGTATGCTGTTTTATAAACAAGGTCCAGCTGGAGCAGTTTTTATTTTATAAAAAGAACTTTTAGGTCTCCCATACTCCATCCTATTTCCTTAATGCCCTGTTTGTTGATAGAGCTTTCAAAACATTGAATCATCTCTAAGACTATGCACACCTACGACATGTTTTTTGCACATATTGTTATATTTAAAGTGCAATCGTTTCATAAATGCCATTCATTGTTATGTTTTTTTTTATTTTTTCTATACTTTTTTTCATTTCTAATAAATACTGTACCGCAGATCTGTCACAGAGGTAAATACTGTATTGTGAGATTTTAAAACCGATACATTCCTACTCATTTTGATACTCCCACCACTAATTTAACACTAGAACCACCGTGGTTCTCTACATACCTAAAACAGCCAGCAGGTCAGATTTACCTGTCATTAAAGTGCCTTGATTTTCATAAATAGCACTGATCGAGGACTGTTAGTTAACCACTGACATTGAACAGCTTATTAACCACAGATAGCAAACTAGATCATTGTTGGAAGATGATCAGTCACATAGAAAATCGTCTTTGGACTGATTGCTAATCCCAGAACTTTCTTATCACCAGATCTTCTTTATCAAAAGCACTGACATTACTGTTAGATATTAACAATGGTAAATGTCTTTTTTCCCCTGTTGTATTCATGTTGAAGGTTGATCTATCGACTTCTGGTTAGGCATGGTTACAATAGAGAGAAGGTATTTCCATTGCACCATCTATTGATTGCTGGTGTGAAATAAAATAGTGGGAAAATCAAGGCTTTCTTATGGGGTAAATTTGACCTGCATGGTGGTTCTAGATATAAATGCCCATTAACACAATTTGTGTTAAGGCATAGATTTTTTTATGACACCAGGTGTTCTAAAAAAAAAAAAACTTTTAGGAAAAGTCAAAGACTGACAGTCTTTACAACTGTGTACACATCAAGTAAGATACAATTAAAGAACAGCCTTGGGTAAATTTTACCCATCGGCAGTTCTAGTGTTAAACAGATGGCCCACAAAGAAGATACTTTTAATTGCTCCATAACGAAGATGAGACATTACAGATGATTTTTACCCATGTATAACATTACATTGTCTACATCAGTGGTTTTCAAACTTTTTCACCCAAGGCATACCTAAGGTTGAGCCAAAATCTCAAGGCTCAACATATTTAAATGGATACAAAAAAGACTTTTTAAATAATGTTACAGTCAAGATGGCCTATAAAAGGTAGATAAAGGGGAGAGCTTTCTGGGGCCCAGCAAGCAGGGGGTCATGGAGATGGCAAAAGGTGGCAAAAATTGGTTAAATGTGATGAAAAAACATGGCAAATTGGGCAAAAAGTGGCATGACAAAGTCAGACATGGATGAAAATTGGTAAAGAAAAAAAATGGCCAAACCATGGGTTTGAAATTGGCAATAACTTGTTGAAAGTGTCAAAATAGAGGCAAAAATGGGTTACAAGTGGTCTAAAAGGATTAAATGTTGTAAAAAAAAAAAGTGGTAAAATGTTTTAGAAGTGATGATAAAGGGTAGAATAGGGTAAAAAAAGTGGTAAAACAAAGGCAAAAGTGGGCAAAAATTGGCTAAAAGGTGGCATAAATGAGTTAAAGTGTCAAAAAGGTGGCAAATAAATCACAAGTGGCTAAAACGTGGTAAAAAGGGTTAAAGTGGCTAAAACGTGGTAAAAAGGGGTTGAAAGTGATGAAAAATAATGGTAAAAAATGGCCAAACAATAGCAAAATTGTGTGAAAATTGGCAAAAGGGTAGCAACAATAGGTTAAATGTAGCAAGAAGTTCCAAAAAAAGTGGCAGAAATGGGTCAAAATTAGTAATAAGAAGTGACAAAAATGTAAAAGAAGCAGCAAAAATGGTTTAAGTTGTCAAAACAAGTGGCAAAATGGTAGAAAAAAACTGTTAACTTGGTTGAAAATAGCATAAATAAATTATTTAAACACCGATTTCAACCCAATAATAGCTTGCTATACTTTTCAGCTCTTAATGAGGTAACTGTTTGCCAGGATGCTAACACCAATGCTACTGATCCAACACACATACACTGACTGGGGAGGTCCCATTCTCTGGGGGTTTTCAGGGGTCCAGCCAGATCTGTGGGCAGGCCTGGTTCCAGTACTTACCATAAAGTTGAAATAACAGTGTACAAATCCCCATGGCACACCTAGACTTGCCTTAGGGCACACCTAGACTTGCCTTAGGGCACACCTAGACTTGCCTTAGGGCACACCTAGACTTGCCTAAGGGCACACCTAGACTTGCCTTAGGGCACACCTAGACTTGCCTAAGGGCACACCTAGACTTGCCTTAGGGCACACCTAGACTTGCCTTAGGGCACACCTAGACTTGCCTTAGGGCACACCTAGACTTGCCTAAGGGCACACCTAGACTTGCCTTAGGGCACACCTAGACTTGCCTAAGGGCACACCTAGACTTGCCTTGCCACATCCTTTGAGAGCCACTGGTCTACATTGTCAGTTCAGAAACAATCTTGTCATTCCAGGTTTGTTACTTACACACTGATATCTTGTGGTGGTTGTCCTTGCTGGGCAGCATCTTCACACCTCGAGACTTTAGTTCTGTCATCTTTTTAACTGTAAAAGCAAAACATAAGCATTTTTGAAGATGGCAGAAATTGTGTTTGTGAAATCCAAAAGTGTCTGCAGCAGTCAACATATACGACCCCATGCAACATTATCCACACCCACTCCAGTGATGCTCTCTGCAGCTTTACCAAAGCAATTAAAGATTTCAAAAAAGCCAGCACACACTAACAGATAAGAAAGTAAACAGGTAATACTTTAATGTCTGTCTGAAATTTGTCATTGCAATCTAATCAATCCTCACATCACAATTACATCTCATGCTGCAAAAAGAAAACGTGATTGTGATCCATTTAAGTGAAAAAGAGAGCAAAATAATTCATAATTTCGTTGCAATCCACTAGACGTTAGGTGTCAGGAAACATCATCACTGTAAGTAATTAGGATCAGAGGCATGCTATACGAGGAGCCAAATCACTTTTTTATACACAAGAAAAAGATGAGGATTAAATTATTGAGTTTTATGATAATTACTGGCAAGACAAAAACAAAGTAATCACAGCAAAGTAAGAGGCTCATCTGAATGCATATTTATTCACCAATTTCAAAACCACCATCAGCATTGTCTGTGCACCCCTTCACACTCATCCTATCTAATTATTCTGACGCTTCCTGACAATGGAACTTTATTTGTTTTGCACAAATGTGCTCGGTTTCAGCTGCATTGAAATTCAATCCGAGTCGTGTCAAAAAGTCTGTTTTTAATGTGTCTGCAAGAAAAGTCACAAATGAAGAAGCTCCCTTCAGGTAGCATGATTAGCATAAGAGGAAAATTGGTATAATCTTGTTTGTAGTATAGGAGCTGAGCTTCTGGGTGGAGAGTATTTTTTAAGGGGCTGTTTTCTGACACCAACTGAAATAAAAGTAGTAAATTAAATAAATAAGGCAAAAGAAGATATCCAATTAACAGCAGTCTCCTAATTGGAGTCAGTGTTTAATCTAGTTAAAGTCTAAATCTCTATTTTTCCTGATTTCCTCAGGATAGCTGGAGTGACATCCTTGGAGATCACCTTCTATGTGGGGGAACTCATCATTTTTCTGTGCACATCCCTTCTCAGAGCTGATCCTTGAACCTCTAAGAGTGATGGGATGGAAAATGGATGCACAGGAGAGACAGGATTTTGTGTGTGTAAATGTGTTTGTGCACAATAATGTGCCTGCAAAGACTGTTTCTTTTTTCACAACTGTTCTGCCGAAAACAGTGAGATAATTTCATATTCTGAAAGCTCCATTTTTTTTTGTTTGTTTGTTTTCATAAAAGCGATGCAATGAAATGAGGCAAATCATGAACTAATCTGCTCTATGAACCCGATCCATGTTGTCTATCTTACTAGCTCTCCCTTTTTCCTTTCAGATTTGAAGCATATTGATGCTCAGTTTTGTCTTGAAAGTTTTGTGGGTCTGCATAAAAAAATGAGTCCCACTAAAGTCATTGCTGTCATTTATTTACATGTCAAAATATCACGGTAAACTGCCAATCATGCGGGTATGGAAATGCCATAAAAAGTTCCTAAAGTGTCCAAAAAAGTGACAGTTTATGATTTGAGAAAAGCGATTCATTTCAGGTCTGTCAGCTAATGTCTCTGCCTGTGCACATGTGAGAGCTGTATTCTGATTTTGACATGAGGAGTTCAGAGGATCACAACATTGGAGAGTCTTCCCTGGTGTAAAAATGTGCATATATGCACAGGAAATATCCTTCTGCACATGCCACAAAAACTATTTAAAATATCTGAAAGTGTCTGTGTGTTACCTTGGTACTGGGCGCTGAAACCTCTCAGCTTGTGGTTCCCATCTGAGGTAAAGTGCAGTCGCAGCCAGTTCTTGCTGCTGATGATGGGGGAGGGGAGGTTGGGGCCGGTAAACCTGTGGACACACAGATGGACAGATAAGAGGGCGGATCAGGATATTGGCATTTAAGCACATTAAATGGAGCACAATGCAAACTGTTGTAAAGATTCATAAAGTCTTAAAAATTCGATTAGAACCTGAAATCAGAGATTAGCTTCAGTCTAAGGCAGTGGTTCTCAACCTTTTCAGCCTGCAACTCCCAAAATAAAGATGCCAGAGATCAGGGACCCCACTGTACCTGAAGGCCATGAACATTCAAGAATAGTCATGTGCAGACAGGGCCGTCCAGGAGGGGGGGTTAAGGGGAGAGCTTTCTGGGGCCCAAACTGGGGGCCCATGGAGTTATTAAAAAGTTACACTGTGAAATCTTTACTCTTTTTTCTTGAATGATAACAAGTCTTATCAAAGCACGAAAAATCTTTTTGAATCATTTGTGCCATAGTATAAAGCCATCTTAAAAATAAAACTCCGTTTTTGCTTAGCAGGATTAAAATGAGTTAAAAGGGGTGAAATTTAGATAAAAGTGACAAAATAGGTTCAAATAGCAAAAAAAAAATAAACATAAAAAGAGGTAAAGGTTGTTAACAGTGGTAATACTGGCTTAAAAGCTGCAGAATTTGGTAGAAAATGTGGTAAAATTAGATTAAAAAGTGGCAGTTATGGGTATAAAAGGGCAAAAATGGCTGGAAAAGATGGTAGAAGGGATTTAAAAAGTGGGAAAAATTGGTCTTAACTGGCAAAAACAGGTTACCTGAGGCAGGAAAATGGTCAGAAATAGTTTAAACTGGAACAAATATGGCCATAATAGTTATTGAATGTGGTTCAAACAGGTGAAAATGGGAGTAAAGTGATGAATAAGGGTTAATTGTGGCAATAATGGGCAACAGAGGAAACTATGGGTGGAAAGAGGTAAGACTTTGTTTTGTAGTGACAGAGACTGCAGAAAATTGATGGAAAGTGTGAAAAAATGGGTAAGATTTAAAGAAATGGGCAGAAAAGATGGTAAAATGGAAATAAAAAGTGGCAAAAAATGGGTTTAAGGTGTCAAAAATGTGTCAAAAGGGGCAAAAATTGTTTGGAAAAAGTGATGAAAACAGGTGTAAATGTGGCAAAATTGGTGCAAATTGCACAAAATTTATGAAAAGAAACAAACTGGAAATATTGGGTGAGAAAGCGGTTAAAAAATGGCACAAAAAACACTTTCAACATTAGAAGCCAAAGCCAAAGCCCAGTTTCTGACTTGTCAGGGGTCCTAATCTGCATACCTGTCTGCAGACTTACTTTTTACGGATGTTTCAAACATGACTTTGATTTCAGCCTAAATCACATCTCTGACCATGTTTTATTTTACATTTCCCAATGTATGCATATATTTTCATTTAAAAAAGATAAAATATACGATTTGAAATCATTTAAAAATAATCTTAGGTTTTTTAAGGTATCTGGTGACCCCCTCTCAGTGTCTCAGAGTCCCCCACGTTGAGAACCACTGGCCAAAGACCTGAAATGACGCTCATCGAGACTGAATAAAAATCATATACTCAGTTTGTGCAGCAAGCAAACATGGAAAATTTTATCGGACAACTTCTCAGTAAATGTAGGCAAACAATGATTTAACAGCAGACATCTCTACTGCAAAAACAAAGACGAGCATAGATACGGAGTCTTGTCTCGCCCTCAGCTTCCCCTGTACAGCAATGAGTATTGAAAAGAGAGCAACATGGAGCACGCAGATGGTCGAGTGGTTGAAAGCGTGCACCATGTACGTGGGCGGCCCGGGTCGAATCCGGCCTGTGGCCTGCAGCCTGTCTCTCCCCACTCTTGTCCCTGTTTCCAAGTCTATCTACTGTCCTCCTCTATTTTATAAAGGCACAAAAAGGCCAAAAAATAAATCTTTAAAAAAATCAATTAATAAAAGGAAAGCGACACTCCATCCATCTCCCAGATCCTTCCTGTTAGAGATACATTTGTCTTTGTAGTTTTGATATGCGTATGTGTTAATGTGTGTGGTGGCCGCTGGGGCGGCTTTAAATGTTTCAAGAGTGGCCACCAAAAAAAGAAAGCTTGGAAACCTGTGGTCCAGCATTCAGTAAACGTATCAGTTAATCAAAGGCAGCCTCATAGGTACTGTTCACTGAGAGTACGATGTGTTCCTGTGTGAGAGCAGACCTTTTGATATGAATCATGAGGATTGATGCACACATCTCTGCATTAATTGTGCTTCTCTGATTACATTATCGGATTTCTCAATCATCATTTATTCTCTGCATCAATTTACATCACGAGGAAGGCTTGTGCTTGCTTGTGCTTCAGTTACATACCATAAAGCAATAATGCAATCCATCAGATTTCCAATAAAGTCAAGCCCAATGGCTGGCATTGTATTATAAAGGCTGTCAGAACTTACCAGTCTTCCCTCTGATTGTCTTGTTTGTTTATGGTAATTGTTCTGATGTTTCAAAATTAATGTGGCCATGAATGTGAGATGTTAAAATGCCTCACCTTTAAGATCTATTAAAGGGAGGGTCTGGTACTCTGGGGGACCTTTAATGTTAACGACTCTTAACCAAACGGTGACCCAATAAAAAATGAGAGTTGGAAAGAGCAGCACTGGCATTTACAGAAAAAAGAACACTCCGTTTATTGCTTTGAAAAAGCAAAGGTGAATTATACTTCACAAACACTTATAGTGCCTCCTGATCTGTATGCTAATGAGGGCTGTTGCTTACTGGGCACTTCTGCAGTTGTTAAATCCAAAGTCATTTGGGGACACATTAAGTTTTATCTTGAGACACACTGAAACAAGTGCACACCCACAGCCATGCACACATGCACACACTTTTACGCTCCAATTTGCATGAATTTCAATTCCCCATCAGTAAATTACATTTACCAACCATGTCCACCTCGTCTCCCACCCCTGCACATCTGCCGCCTTCTACAGAGGACTCCGATACTGAGGAACACCTCTGACCACCACTTACTCATACCGAAGCAAAGGAAACATGCAGCAGGGGGAAAAAGAGGGGAAATAAATAACTGCATCAATGAAAAAGATTTACATAATATACTGTACTGCAGTGGTTCTCAACGTGGAGGCTCCAAGTCTCTGAGGGGGGTCTCCAGAGGACTTGGAAAAAAATAAGAACATGTTTTACAGGATTTCAAATTGTATATTTTATCATGTTTTATGGAAATACAGTGCTTAACAAATTTATTAGACCACCTGTCTCAGAGACCATCCAGCATCATGTAGCGCTTTAATACGGACTCTTTCATTATCAGTGAGCTCTCCACGTTTTACCATTTTGAACAGGAATGAGGAATTTCAAACTGAATTCACCCAAATTTGAGCCGGCTCACTGGGCTTCTCTGAGAAGTCAGAAACAAATCAAGCATAACATTCAACCACTAAAACTATTTTTCTGTTCAGGAATGCAAGTAAATAACTATAATTAATCAAGAAATAATAATGTGCTTTATTATTTTTTTCCATTTTTTTTGTAAATCAGTACATTTGAAAATTCATGGATTACAATAATAATTATATTTTAGCATTAAAAAAATAACGTGGGTTAAAGAGCTTCTACATATTGGTGTATTAACCATTGCAGAAACATACAAAATGATTTTGGTTTTACCAATTTTTACCATTGCTGTTAATTTAGGGCAGCTGTGCCATAAACCTTACTTTAGACAGTTGTTTAATAAATTTGTTAAGCACTGTATATACATAAAATTGACCAATGCAAAACAAAACACAGTCATTTAGTAAGATTCCTGTTGAAATCAAAGACCGAGACCTGCCATTCTTTGGGTCCTAATGCTAAATGCATTTATTTGTGCCACTTTTTAACCACTTTTCCCACCCAATTTCAGCACTGTTTGACACTTTTCATCAATTTTGAGCAATTTGCACAGACTGTGCTTATTTTTGGCCACTTGTAAACCTGTTTTCACCACTTTATCCCACCAATTTTTGCACTTTAAACCAATTTCTGCTGGTATAAATTACATTTCACCAGTTTTTCTACCCATTTCTTCAACTTTGGGCTTTTTGTTTTAACTTCTAGACTCTTTTCACCAGTTTTCTTCCCATTTTTGCCACTTGAAAACAAATTCTTTCCACCTATCCTTGCCTCTGTTTATCCATTATTGCCACAACAAACCCTTATTCACCACTTTTTACAATCATATTGTCAATTTTAACCACATTCACTAATTGTTATGCCCATTTTTGCCAGTTTAAACCATTCCTGCCACTTTATGCCTTTGATATTCCCTCAGTTAATCAATTTTTGCCAGTTTAATCCAATTTTTCCCACTTTTTAAATCCAACTTCACTACCTTTTCCACCCATTTTCACCCCTGTAAACCTGTTTCTGACACTTTTCAGATCTAATTTCAGCCTTTTTTCTAACAAATTCTGCCAATTTTAAGCCAATATGACCTTTTTTTAACCACTTTTACCATGTTTTATGTTCACTTTTGCCACTTAAACCCGTTTTTGCCACTTTTATCTAAATTTTACCACTTTTAATCAATTTTTATGCTGTTTAAGTAAAGGGATTTATATTCTTTTTTTTGTTGGCTTTATAGTATGGCACAAATGAATAAATTTTTTTTTTTGCTTTTAAAAGAGTCAATATTATTCAGGAAAACATTTAAAAAGTATAGCCATCACAGCACATCTTTCTTTTTTTATTATTTTTGGGCTTTCCGTGCTTTTATTCAATAGGAGGAGGACAGTGGATAGAGCTGGAAATGGGAGAGTGTGGGGAGAGACATGCGGCAAAGGGGCCACAGGCCGTATTCAAACCCGGGCCGCCTGCGTACATGGGTAGCGCTGTAGACCGCTAGGCCATCTGCATGCCCACAGCACAACCCCTGAGCGACTCCATGGGCCCCCAGTATGGCTGGGCCTCCAGAGACCCCCCCCTTGTTTTGAGGGTCCCTAGCTAAGAAATAGTAACCTCTGAATGCAGATGGATATGCCCGTTTCTGTGTTTCTCACTGGCGAATCCATCTTGCAAAGCTCCCATCTGAACTGGCCGTTTGGTTAGAAAGTGACAGGGCCAATCAGCATCGAGGGGCAGTACTTGCGGGGGTCGTGACCTAACCAAGCAGACAAGAGGCCAGTGCAGATATGGCGGAAGAGATTAGCATGGATGCTGCTAAAGCGCCAGTTTTATCGGAACTTGACAACATTTCTTTGTTAAAAGAAGAACAAAGAACAGCAGTGAGTTGTTTTCTTTTCAAGGACGACAAAAGTCGAGTACTGACATGTCTACAGTCGCCATGTTTTGCGTTATGCTGTTCTCTATGGAGTTTACCGCTCAGTAGGGGCTATGATGTCATGTGTTTTGTTGCTCTGATTGTCCCGTAAAGATGCGACAGACAGAACGTTCATCCAATCACCCTCCATGTTTTTTTTCAAAGGCTCTGCCCTTTCCCAAATGCTGTCTATGGGAGGTTAACCAGATGGATGTCTGAAAACAAATCCAACTGCAGTGTCAGGTTAAATAAATATTCCCTGAAAGCAAGAAGCATTCGATTCTGATGCCACAGCAGCAAAAGTATAAAAACCTTTCAGCATGCGGCTCAAACCAGAGAAGAGAGTGATGCACTGTGAAAAGATAGCAGGTCTAGTGGGGGTGTTTAGTGGAGCTGACTGACTGCACCGCAGAGCTCTCTTAGGATCAATTAAAAACATGAAGTTTTCTGGAAATACACAGACTTTCTTTGCTTTTTATGAAAATATTCAACCATTTATTTAGTTCCAACTGAAGTGGGGCAGCATCCTCATCATGCACCAGCTGAGTTAAAAATGATGGACGCTCACCTGAAGGAGAGACAGAAAGAGTTTTGGGCAGCATGGAAGGGGGAAAGTTTAGCAATAAGAAAGACAGAGAACCATAACCTCAGCAAATTCACTTTTGCAGCCACACTGAAGGTAAACATCTGACAAACGGAGCAATGAGGAGAGAGGAAGACGTCAGTGATTAAATCTCATGTTTCACTGCCTTCAGGGCCTCTGTCAGTATATAGCTGCTGAGGCTTCCATCCTCCTACCTGAAGGTCAGCGATTCCTTGACCTCGACCCTTGGTTAAGAGATTTCCACTAAAGAATGCTCTTCTAATCAGAGCAGATATGTGAAAGTTACAGAGGGTCAGAGGTTAAACCTATTTTCTAACCAAGCGGAGGAGCTTCAAGACAACGTTGAAGGCTTTGATGAGAAAGGTCAGTGTTTAAAGAGTGTGAAGGCGTGTGTCTGTAAAGGTCGCTGTTGTGAGAGTTCTGCAGCTTCTAACTGAAAATCAACCTGACCTGCCATGCGATAAATGATTTTGACCTGGAAAAGACATCTCAGGTCGCTTTATAAGACAATAAAGACAAATCAAGTCTCTATTAGAAATAAGGATAATTTCAGAATACTAAATGTAAAAATTAACAATTTCATTTATTGTATTATACAAGCAACACACAGTAGTACTTCACAAGAAGTAGGGATCGGAACAGATAAGATTTTATTGATATAGATTCAGTTCTTTATCTATTAGTTAGTGTGGCTAACATTAGCAGCTAGCTCCGCCAGCCTTTATTCCTCTTTGCAGAACTGCACCATATCACTTTATTTCCAGTTACTAGGGGTGAGGGAAGAAATCGATTTCCTACAAAAAAAAAAAAAAGAAAAAAATGTAATCTGAACCGTGATGATTCAAAATCTCCTTGTTAAATTAGAAAAATTTGAAAAATGAAGAGTAAAAACAATTAGATTAAAGGTATAAAAAGTGTTTACATTTCAAATTTTCAATTTTGCATCTCACAATTATGGCTTAAAATTATTGCTTTGACTTTTATGTCATATTTTGACCTTTTCATTTCATAATTTTGACGTTTTTTTCTCACGTTTTGACCTTTTCAACTCCTAACTTTGACTTTAAATAACATATTTCAACATTCAACACTCACAAATTAGAATTTTATTGCATATTTCAACCTTTTGAACTCAGGATTTTGAATTTCATCTCATTATTTTGACCCTTTAAACTCATGATTTTGACTATTCTTTCATATTTTGACCTTTGGTAGTCATGATTTCTAATTTTACTCAAATGATGACCTTTAATACTTGTGATTTTGCATTTGTATCTCATATATTTGCCTTTTAAATTTAGTTTTGAGTTTTTTAACCAAAGGTTTGCTTTTTTCATCTCAGATTTTGAGCCTTTTAATTGTTCATTTTGAATTTTTTAAATCCCAACATTAATTATCATCTGTGGCAAGTTTAATTTCCCCATGATTTGTTACAGGTGAAAATGAGGTTGACTGTTTAGTTTAATGTTGACCCTGTTCGGCTCTTAGGTTATACCTAAATTCAGAATCCTGCTGTGATTAAGTTTGACACCCCTGTTCTAAATCAACAAAGGCACAAAAAAGTCAAAAAATAAATCTTTAAAAGAGCATTATCGGCCCAGATTTCAAGCCTGTGTTTTTAAAAAGTGATAGGTAATCAGTTTAACTGACTCGTAAATTTTAGGATGACTATTTTGATAAACAAATTGCAACCCTTCACCCTCTTATGTTAGACGTTAAACACATTCACTCTGGGTAAGTGCTCTCAAGACATTTCTTCTAAATTTAGGAATAACTAAAGACGAGATCTGTTCTCTTCCTGCGTGCATTTCTCCCTTATGTCCAAACAGAGCATAAGGCAGAGATGCAGACGTGTGTTACACCATGGCTTTCATCGATAACGCTGAGAGCAGGACTGATAAAGTGAGCTGGCGTGCCTCAGGAGACGCTTTATCACTTAAAAGAAGACGCACTGAGGATGCTTGTGTTGTTTCTGGCACACGTGCTTCTGAAGCTGAGCGACAATCATGACGAGTGCCAGAGTCACCTTTGGCTCCGAGTAGAAAACACCGACAGCCAATAATCCTTGGTAGTGCGTCTCACATCAACAAATGCAGCACATGATCCCCTGTAGCAGAAGCCTCATGCATACACAAGAGCTACAGAAACCCCCGTGCCAAGAGTTTAATGCAAACTGCTCTTGTGTTAAGTTACTCCTCTTTCACCACAGGGGACACATTAAAACTTCCCTTTGGATTGAAGGGCAATTTGAGCTGGAATCATCTCCTATTAAGACACAACAACCACTATGTGCTGCCTGATTCTGATAAACTGCAAAAGAGGCAGAGGATAAGGAAGAGATGGGTATGCCACTAAGGATTAGATGATTTACACAGCCCTGAATGAGGGATGAGCAGACCAACTGAAATATCATGTTGACCCTAAGTCCCCTCTGCTTTTTCCCATTTCTGTGTACACCTTTTTTTTGCTGAAATCATTAAAGTTTCAGGATGAAAGTGACCGTAGGGAGCAAGAGAAAAAGTCCTGAGCTGGCTGATGGAGGTCTCCTGAAGGGTGTTGCAGCTACTTCCACAGTTCCTTTTTCGCCTCACCCCCTTCTTGCTATTTCTCTCCCCGTGTCTGGCTGACCATATTAGATTTTATGCGGAATTGTCTTGAGAGCGCAGTGTTAAATCAGTTTCCATTTCCAGGCCCCAAAGCTCCCCTCAGTCTGAGTCAGACTTCTGATGATTGTCCAAGAAATGTATTTTGGGCGAGCCAAGGTGATGGAGGCAGCCAATGGTGATCTTGACTGAGGGGACTGAGCTGTGAAGCATACACTGACACAGACTTTTTTTTTTTTTCAGCGGCTAGGCACCGCTGCAGATCATTTCATTCCATTTGCATCGAATGTTATCAAGTTTAAGGAAAGATCCAGAGCGGTTCATGGTTACACAACAGCTCTGTGGGTATCTGCAGTCGGATTTGCAAATCCCCATTGCTTAAACTTGTCTTTTCACTGTCAGATTATGATTGAGGGTGTTAGGAAAACACAAAACCAGTGAAAAAATCCATTTACGTAACACCGGCGCTAAGATACTTTCCATAATGATGTGGTGTGACTCATTAAATTGTAAATGCCTTTGAGGGTTTTGAACAAAGGTCGCCATCATCAGGTAATTCAGCAACCCTTCCCGGCGGAATTTTCTCCTTTATATTCATCGTTTCATGTCTGCTGGTTTTTGTTCAAGGGTCAAAGTGTGAAATTACTCAGTGCATAATCAGTAATGGGCGGAGCTTTGGTGTCAAAGGTGTGTAGCTCCGCATCAGGATCAAACGCTCTAAATCACTTCTCAGCACATGCATTCATCGAGCTATACCATCTGATGACCGTGTCCGTGCGTGGGCGTTTGGAGGGGGCCGATTCTGGACGGAGAAAGTTTCCGTTAATTGCAGCCACTCCGACAGATCAATCAGAGCTCTGCTCAGTATGCAGGTCCTGCTCTGTACAGCAGACCAGAGGTCACTGTGACTTTAGAGCCCAAACTTTCAGCATGTTAATGAGGCTGTGTGAATTATAGCTCAGGTCGCGCCATCCAGATGTACAGCCGGACACCCTCACATCGGCGGCAAACATTTACAATTGCAAACACGTATGCAGATACCAGTCTCTCTCGCCTTCTCTCGCACACATACATGCCACATCCTTCTGAGGTAAATCTAATCAGTGTGGAGGACCCTTAGGCCCTGAATGGCGGTATTAGAGTCCTGATTGTAGTGGCTGTGACCTTCAGATGTAACTGAGCCCAGACGTACACCGGGGGTTTACACAGTCGCTTTTTTCAGACAACACTGTACATTCATTTCCTCAAACACCCACCACCCAGGCAGTAAAAACCATCAACCTCCCTCTATAAGTTGAGTATAAAGTGAGGCCTCAGGGCGGTCGTGTCCCTCGGGTGTGTTGCTGCACTGGACTGAAGCTGAGAGCACAAAAACAAGGAGTAGCAGAGGAGGTTAAAACCTGCAGACCCATCAGAACCAACATGTCTATTTTCCCCTTAGACTCCCATGTCCGACAGAGCCAAAATGTCTGTTCTTCTTCCTCTTCTGCCCGCATGTATTATTCATGCACAGACCTCTGGCCCCATCAGAAAGCCTTGTTAAATCTTCAGAGAGATTCCTTTCTTACTCTTCCCACAGCTCATTTCTGCCCCCACAGAACACAGAAAATAAACGCTTATTGAGAGGAACTTCCTTTTAGGAAGAACAACACAGCATCATCAAGACTGAATTCAATCGTTCTGCAAACAAACTTTTATTTCACTTTTTCTGATACACCAGCTGTTAAAATCAGAGAACTCTATGGTACAACTTTCACATAACCTTGCTGTGATCCTGCAACTTATTATCAGGCGTCAAACGCACGTTTCCTCCTGCATCCAGACTTAGATCTATTTTTCAAAGGCAGAGCAATCTGAGAGTGGCTCTGCTGTGATTGAGGATATACTCTTTTAATTCTAATACCAATGCAAATGAAAGCTAATCTTATTGGCTACTCTGCCATGCTGTTTCATTTCCCTTCACCAAAGAGAAACATATAGTAGCCACACAGGCTCAGCCTGAGAAAGTGCAGGCACATAATTCACATCCAGCAATGTGTCATGTCTGCGAGGGACATCAGCACAGTTTAGGTCATGGCAAAAATCTGTCAAATTAAGCGTGGGAGCAAAGTGAGGAGGAGGACTGTCAGAGGAATAACAGGTTCAAGTGAGGGCAGTAACAGTGCCGGATGGTGCTGATAAACCGGACCTCGATGGCAGTAATTGGACCCGTATGAACGCAAAACCGAACCAAAGTTCTTAAGAGTGCTTCTGGAAAGGTCCAAAAAGGTTTGAGGCAGTGTTGCCAACTCCTTAATAAGAGTCCTAAAAGTTGCCAGAAGTGGCTAAATGATGCCATCACTTAATTTACATAATTGTCTGTATGCATTTAATTGTAATGGACGCTGTAGGAGAGAGGAATAACGTCAGGAGGGAGACAAAAAGTGAGTAAAAAAAACCCTAAACATGTTTAGAAATATTTATATTTATTGTATTCTTTAAGTTTAGATTTCTTAAGATCGGGGGGGCAAACTCAAGGCCTGGGAGCCAAATCCGGCCTGTGGAACAGTCAAATCCGACCCCTATTATTAAATCATATTTCTGGCCCATCAGTATGAGCGCTGCAGATTTCCTCAAGTATAAAAATGTCAACTTATCCTTGAGGATTTAAGATATCCTTGTTAAGTCACAAAATCTGCAAAAGTAAGGAGTAAAAATATTTAGATAAGAAGTCAGGAATGTGGGAAAAGAAATTAATTTGTGTTTTAATATTTTCAGTTTTGCATCTCACAATTAGGTCAAACTTAGGATTCTGACTTGTTATTTCCTACTTTGAGCATTTCAACTCATAATTTCGACTTCTTATATTACATTTTGAGCTTTAAGATGAATGATTTTAAATTTTAAGTCACATTGTGAACTTTGAAACTAATTATTTTTTATTTTACCTCATATATTCAACTCCTAACTTTGACTTTATAATCCCATAGTTGACCTTTTAAACTCACAATTCAAAAATTTAAATCATATTTTGCACTTTTAATTTCATGATCATAAATTTAACTTCATATTTTGACCTCATTGCAGTATTCTGCATTGAGGTCAAAACTCATTGCAGTATTCTTTGTTCCTGAAAAAAAATCCCAACTTAACCCATGAAAGCCTGAAAACACAAATTATAGCCAGATTTTTTTTTTTTTTTTTTTGTAACTGAACTGTTTATTTATCTTTCTACTGAAATCCAAAAAATCAAATTTTCCATAAAATTTAGCATACATATTTTTTGTATCTCATTTGATACATTAGGTGTTTTTGGTAACTGATAATCCTGGGTCTTCCCCGAGGCCTCCTCCCAGTGGGACCTGCCCGGAACACCTCACCAGGGAGGCGTCCAGGAGGCATCCGGACCAGATGCCCGAGCCACCTCATCTGGCTCCTCTCAATGCGGGGGAACAGCGGCTCTACTCCGAGTCTCTCCTGGATGGCCGAGGTTCGCACCCTATCTCTAAGGGAGAGCCCAGACACCCTGCAGAGGAAACTCATTTCAGCTGCCTGTATCCACGATCTCATTCTTTCGGTCACAGCCCACAGTTCGTGGCCAAAGGTGAGGGTAGGAACATAGATCGACCAGTAAATCGAGAGCTTCACCTTTCGACTCAGCTCTCTCTTCACCACGACAGACTGATGCAGAGACCGCATCACTGCCGATGCCGCCCCGATCTGCCTAAGTCCCACTGGGAGGAGGCCCCGGGGAAGACCCAAGACACGCTGGAGAGACTATGTCACTCGGCTGGCCTGGGAACGCCTTGGATTCCCCGGGAAGAGCTGGACGAAGTGGCTGGGGAGAGGGAAGTCTGGGCTTCCCTGCTTAGGCTGCTGCCCCCGCAACCCGATCTCGGATAAGCGGAAGAAGATGGATGGACGGTAACTGATAATCCACTTGAGGGCATTTTAATCATTTATCAGGTTGTATTCAGAAGTTTTTTTTAGTCATTTATTGATCATACTGATTAGATAGAGGTATCATAAAAGTATGTATCAAATATGACACAACAGGCTTTCAGGGTTTAAAATTCAGAAAACCCCCATGTGAAGAATCACAATTCAGTTAAAAACATGATTTTCAGACCCTGATATTAACCTAAGAAAATTTTAAGTGCAATCTAATGCTTCCTGCACCAAAAACTTCCCACTGATTAAACAGAGAAAATGACTTTAAGGGATTAATAAACAAAAAAGCAAACAGACAAGCGGACTAAATGAGCCAGAAACATACACAGGCAGCTCAGTTCATGGAAGTAAAGAATTTAGTGCTACTTGTTCTGCAATTGATCCCAGCGTCAGTGTGATTTATTACTTCTGTACGAAAAGTCAAGGTGGATGAAGGCAAAGTCACAGAGGGCAAAACAAAAACACTGAACTACTGCTAAATGGACTGAGGAACACGCTGATGAAGAGTCGAGTGGCTGAGATTACTGAGTGTTTGTCTTCAGCACAAATTAAATGTTTGACTATATGATAAAGACAAACAGACAATAATAAACTATCTCTCCAGTTTTACCTTCTGTTTCATTTCTGTTAAAGAGAACACCTAAACACCTTCACCTAGGGGAGTTTTCAAAGGCAGCAGATATGCACACATCTATCACGTAAAACCTTAAAACTATACGTGCACTTCTCAATGGGTGTAATCGTCTGCAGGCGGTATTGGATCTGTGGTTAACGGGAGAAAAACAAATGAGTTTTCAAGGTCACTCTTAAAGCGGCAGTGATAATTGAGGCCTCTCTGCAGATCCATCAACACAACAGTAAACAAATGCCAATAATATCCTCGGGCCCATTACAGGGAAAACATCCTTCTCCTCTCTAGGAGACTAGAGGAGATAGAGACGGACAAAAAAGGGGAGATAGAGAAAGCTAGCATTACAGTGTGATGGAGAAAGGAAAGGCAGAGAGGTAGAACACTCAAGTCAGAGCTATTTTCTTAATCTCAACCTATTATTTCAGAGTAGAAGCATATTGCGACTGGATATCTTTGTGAGAGACAGGCATTACAGCAAAGTCATCATTCAAAAGTCACTGGCAAATTGTCATAGCCCCTCATTCGCATTAGCCTTTATAAACCTGAAATCACAGCCATGCCCAAATGATTGGTCTATGAGGTTAAAAAATGCACCCATACCTACACCATCTATACCTCCTACCTTATACTGATCACAATTAATGGGACCCACATGTGTCTGCCAGCACCCTGTAATACTCCAACACAGTTTTCGTCCAGATGCTAAAGGGTCTTTATCAAACATATATGCAGACTGGTAAATTGAAATCATCACAATCTGAAAATTAAATCTTCATTTCTGTGTGTCTCCTTCCTTGATCACATGACCCCAGGCATGCAGTCAAGGTTTGCAGGACTGTAAGGCCGACGGCTCTATGCCCAGACAATCTGGAACAGACGCCGAGTTTGTGCTGGTGACGGAAATGTTGGACATGCACTGGAACCTGAACCTGTGGAGGAACATTATGCTCATTGATGAGTCCAGATTCTGCCAAAAGCAGCTGGATCATGGGGTTAAAGTGTGGAGAAGACACGTAGAAACGCTATGCCGATTGCTCAGATAGAGTAACATCTTTCGCTGGAGGCAGTGTGATTGTGTGTGACAGCTCCCTCACTGGAAAAATGAGGCTTGTCATCATTGGAGGCAATCTCTATGCAGAGAGATATCAAGATGAGATTCTGCAACCGGTGGCATTCCCATATCTCCACAGTCTGGGACTGAACTCTGTCCTCCAAGATGGCAATGCTGGCCCCCACAGAGTGGGGTTTATCAGAGACTACCTTCAGAATTTGGGAGTGGAGAGGATGGAATGGCCTGCCAGCAGTCCTGACCTTAACCCTGTTGAACTCTTGTAGGATGTGCTGTTCATGCCAGAGTGACCAACACAACCACGTTGGCTGACTTGCGACAAATGCGTTGAACGGTTGAAGAATGGGATGCCATCACACAGCAGTGTGTGACCAGCATGAGGAGGAGGAGCCAGGCTGTTGTGGCTGTGTATGGTTCTTTGTTAAATTAATACATATTTAAATTAGCTAATATGTCTTGTTTCTTCAGACTTTAATCATCCAATCCACCAAACAAGAGTCAACGGCAGAATCAGCTGATTGGCATGGGCAGAAGATTTGGCAAATCTTTCATGGGTGCAACCCACATATTCAGCTCTGCTGCTCATCCCACAAACACATATTCCTTTAATGTGGCACCATAGCCAGCATGTCCATGTGGGCCCTTTATGGGTTAGATGCCAGTTACAATATGAGTCCCATGTGGGTTTGTCTGTGGGTTCCATGGTGCCCCCCCAAAGTGAACTGCAAGTGTGGATCAGCTCATGTGAGTCCCATGGATCCTCCTTGTAGTAAACATAGACAATCACAAGGATCTCTACAAGTCAATGCTGACTCAAGTTAATCCAAGGACTGGCAACAATGACCATCACATTTGGATGCCAGTGACTGTTAAAGAGCTTTATTCCAACCAAGTATTTTATGATAATTCAAGCCATCTCCAATTAGCATCAAAACACAAAACCAAGTTGTGCTATCAACACTTTTTTCATGTCCATCATTATTTAAAATAAGTTCAAGACTAGAAGACAGACTGGGAGTGTAACAGCTAGTCGCATATACACGTACAAACCAACAACATTGTTAATCACTGAGTTCGTCCACACTGAAGCCACTACAACAGGGGTCATCAAGTACATTTTTACATGGGCCAGATTTTTGTTCTGACATGAACTAAATAAATAGTTTCGTCTAATAACCTTGTATTGTATTTGTATTTCCTACTTAGGCATTAACAACAAGATCAGCCCCTACCATCTACACCACAGCCAGCCACAAGAAAGCAATTCAGATATTTTAGCTCCATCTCTGGGGTTTCTCTGTTGTTTATCACTGGGTTTGACACTAATTTGCTGTGTTCTGATTGGTGAAAAACACATGCAGGAAATAAATCTTATCTTTTAAATTTCCGCAGAGAAAATTTCACTCTCCAAGATCCTTAAATGGAAAGTTGATTCAAAATACTGCAGATTTAACTAGGGTTTGAATGACGTCCATGCATCATATTTACTAATAATGGCTGACCTGTGGATTTCTGCAAAAATGCTTTGAAGGTAAGTCCTTCCTGATAAAACTGTTTCAATACTGATTGATTTAGGGTTGATTTATTAGATATAAGTGCAACTGATCACCTAAAACCCATAAAGTTCCTGATTTTAATGGCCTTCTGGGGGCTGGATGGGGAGCTTTGGGGGGTCTGATATGGCCCCCAGCCTGCCAGTTGATGATCAATGCTCTACAAGATAAGTGTGTCGCTTTCAGCCTGATTGACAGATTTCCCTGTGGTGTGTTAGGAGTGAGCACTAAAAGATTCTGCTGGAGTCATAAGTCATCATTCAGACAAGAGATAAGCGTTGATTTTCTTATGTCCAGTATCCCTTAAAATAATTGTGAACAACACCAGTTCAACTGTCAGCCTAAGCTGGACAAGTATGCTTATTCTGGATGACCTCTCTCTCACCCCCCCTCTTGTGGTTTGTTTATATGAGCTGTTAGTTTTCAGAGGGAGTCTGAGATGATGTAGTATGCGAGTAGACAGGTGAAACCATGCTAATGATATTGAACCTGGCAACACTGTCAAATCTCCCAAACACAGCAGGAACAATGTGATCCCTTGATAGCAGAGCATCCTGAAATAACTGCATTGTTATGTGTGGAGAGAAGCATCTGCTGGGGTTTTTGCAAGCATATCTGTTTTCATTTATTCCTGCATGGATGTTTTTGGATACACAGGCAAAGTATTCCCCTGAATGCACACGTCCACAGAAAACAAATGTCACATGCTAGTTTACCGTAGAGATGATGCGTGCATGATCAATCATTTAAGATTAGTTGAGTTGACTTTTTGTACTTGTTTGACTGCAGAATGATGATCAGACCAGTGTATTGTGATTTTTATACTGGGGTTGTCTGAGCAATGCCCTTTCTGTTACATATTTGCTCCACTTTACCTTATCTTTAACAGAAGTAGCATGTCAGACCACTGGTAGTGTCAGGAAACGCATACTTCATTATTTTTCTTTGAGGATCATGTGGTCATTAAATGCATGCATGATTTACCAGGAGCCCATTAGTAACAGCAACTTACTGGCATTCATAAAAGTAAATGGCATATAAACCTGTGTTGCATTACGATCTGCTCCTGTGCACTTTTTATAATGAAGGCAGTGAATACTGCAGTGTCAGAATTTCTCTTATAAAAAATAAACCCCAAGGCTCCGACATATTATAGAGTATTACAGTAAATAAAGGTCAAAATAAATCGGTTAAGCAAGATAATTAACAACATAGAAGGAAAAAATGCAATTAAATAATGACCGTAAAGTCAGTTGGTTTTAGTTTAAGAGGCTTCTTGTAAGAATTAGTCGGATTTTTTTCAATTTACCTGTAACAACTTTTAAGATCGTTGCAGAAATAAAAATCTGCACACCAAAGTGTTTTCAAGATAAAAACCCATGTCTTCACTTGTGCATAACTAATGGATTAAACTACTTCCATCTGCATGGCTCAGTTTTTCTCACAATCATTTAAATTGCACTGTTTTAGCACCAACAACCCAAGAAATGAAGCTCAGCAAGCTGGAAGACTGTTTCTGCTCATTCACTCATTCACATCCTTCCCTTTTCCACTGTTTCTCTCTTCCTGCCCTGGTGATCAGCTGGTTATGGGCGTTCACCCTCCTAAGACCTCAGCCAATCAGATTCTGCCACATCCTCATTTGACCAATCATCAGACGTGTCAGATTATAAATCTGTCATTCTCTTTTTCACAGTCAGCCTGTTGTTTTCAGAGTGGATGCTGCAACCCTCCTCCACCCCAGCTACCTCCATTCAGTTCATCAGCATCTAGTCCAGATCCTCCTGCTCATCACATTCTGCAAACCTCAGTCTCCTCCTCCATGCCACTTCATTTGGTCCTTGGCCAGCTTCTAAAAAGTCTACTCCTCATCTGATTCTGCATTTCTCAACACCCCCATCAGTGTCTAGACTCCATAGGGGGTATCCTATCACTGAAGCTAGCCATAAAAGTTTAAATCAAGGTAATCAGGATATTTCTTACAAGAGACTTCGCCCAATTTCCCAATCACAAAAACAAAATATTGTCATAAAACTAAGCAGACTTATTTATGCGATTGGTAAAAAGCTCAAGTTCATCACCAAAAAAGCAAGTAAGACCATGCATTTTCGATTGTGAGTTGTTAAAGTCTGGTTTTACTTTGTAACATTCCCCAATGCTGAGTTAAGTAAAAGATTAAAGCTCTACCTCACAATAAAAGCAACACTTTGATTAGATGAAGCATTCACAGCACAAACAAGATCCTCTTGTTTCACTTTAGGTTTATTAAAATCCTTCAAGTATCATAGAGGAGAAGGAATGTATGCTTCCATGCTTTATGAGGGAAATATATTAAAAGATTTGCATCGGTCCTTTCTGCATACTGATGTTATTCAGCGATCTAAAATGAAATCAAATAGTTCATGCAGTTCACATTTAGGCTGCACAGTGTCTCATTTAGCCATTGAAACCACAGTGTGTAAATGTGCAATAGTTAGATTGCTTTGATGTGAAAGTTTGGAGATCAGTCGGTGTCTTCCAGCCCACTAAGAAACTGTTTGATGCTTTTAAGCCGGATGGGAGTTATGACTGGATTTCAGACTGATCATCTATTTCAGCAGAGGCATAAATTCTTACTGCCCTCACTACTCCTAGTTTCTATGTGCACATTTACATATCAGGATTTTTGTTGTACTACAGGGTTAGGGTCAGTTTAAGTAGTATCACTACAGTCTGATCTGCAACAATGTGACGCTTTAGAATCATTCATCCAGAAACATGTAGCTTTAGGATGGACTGGTTTAAATCGATAAACAGAATGGCATGTAGGAATGCATGGGGAACACAGCATGAGCATGCTTCAGCAGCCGAAGTATATGCCTTATGTCTCATGATTAAATGGCATCATCTATGGTCCAAAGAAGAGTCTTTAATTAGGCTGTTAGACAAACTTTGATCAGTTTTCATGGCCAAACACCAGACGAAATTCCTCATGTAAGCTGGGTTCCACTACTACAAAGGTGAGGAGGTCTAAGCCAGTGGTTCTCAAACTTTTCAGCCCACCACCCCCAAAATAAAGGTGCCAGAGATCAGGGACCCCCACTGTACCTGATGGTGGTTGAACACAGCCATGCATATTCAAGAATAGTCGCGTGTAGACAAAGCTGGGGACCAGCCATACTGGGGGACCACGGAGCCATTATAATGTTATGCTGTGATATCTATACTTTTATTTTCACCTGAATAATAACGACTCTCATCAAAGCAACACATTTTTATCATTCATTTCTGCCCGTATAAATCTGTCTTAAAAATAAATATTCCTTAGAATAAAACTGGTTTAAAAAAAAGAGAAATTTAGATAGAAGCTGCAAAAATGGAATAAAGTGGCAAGAATGAACATACAAAGTGATAAAGGGGGCTAACAGCGGTAATATTGGCCTAAAACTAGAAAAAGTGTGAAAATCAGATTGAAAAGTGGTGGAAATTGGTTTAATGGTCTAACCTGGCAAAAATGGGTTAACTGTGGCAGAAAAAAGGCAGGAAGGGGCAGAAATGGTTTAAACTGACAACCAAGGGCAGATCAAATAGTGCAGGGGTTCCAAACTTTTCAGCCTGTGATGCACCCCCCAAAAAAAGGCATCAGAGATCGTGGACCCCCATCTCCCCTTGAGGGGGATAAAGCGCACAAAGCATCATGGAGAAAACTTGCATTTTAGGTCATTTTTATAGATTTTACTTGCATTTAAGCACAAATATTACTCAAGAACTATGTTTTCATGATGATTTGGATTTATTTTAACAATATTTAAAAAAAAAAATAGTTCCTAGATTATATAATAGATTATGATTGTAAATCATATAAAATTTCTTTTTGTTTTGGGGAAAGCATCTCTTGACCCCCACTCTGGGAACCACTGAATTAGTGAATGTGGTAAAAATGGGTGTAAAAAGAAGTGAATAAGGGTTAATAAATGTGGGTTAAAAATGGTAAAAAATGGGTTAAAAATGGCTCAAAAGAGGCAACAGCAGGTAGAAAAAGGAAAGGAACTGGAAAACCTAGACTTGCCTAAAGGCACACTAGTGTGCCTCGCCACACCATTTGAGAACCACTGGTCTACATCAATGGGATCTCCAAAGCAAATCAATATAGCCCCAACAACAATTTGTTTTTCTCTTAGGACACGTAACGTGATGGCATAATAGCAGCGGGTCTAGACGGTTCTCTTTGTTGTATATTTACAGAGATCTTACATTAATACACCGTGAGCAAGCACTTGGCAACAGTGGCAAGAAAAAGCTTCCTTTGAACAGGCAGAAACCTCTGTATTGATTATGTAGCGGAGCAACAACGCCTGAAAAGCATGAGCAAATAAGCCTGCAGTTTTTTCACTGGCACTGAGCTCCTTTCATCAGACCACTTCAGTTTTTGTGTCAGAGTGATGCTAACAACCCCTAAAGTTTAGCTCTGTGAATGTCATTCATGAAAATGAACTTGGGAGGCTGATTCTCTAAATATCAGGACAGCTTAGCTACATATGTGGCTGTTGTGGTGGTGAAAACCTCAGAAAAGCTGGGACAGGGCAGTGAAAGAACCTACTCATCACCACGACAACATGGACACCTGTTGCTCCTTCCTTCACCTCCTCCGTCCACGATGCATTATTTTATCAAGCCAAGAAATTTTATTAAGATATTACAGATTATGAATCATCATTGGGTATCGAGGGAAATATTCATTGTATTATTATGTATTTTCTGACACTTCTATGTCTGGAAATGTGGGGGGAAGATGGCTTCCTGGTGGGAGGAGAAGAGGAAGAAGGAAACAGGCAAGAGATGAGTAACTCTAACAATACATGAGAATGAGTCACCCTGGCACCGAGGGCTGCCAAAACTCCGCCACAACCTCTACTTTCAGAGCCTCTTCTTCCGCATCGTCCCTCCTGCTGTCCACCCACAGTACCTTTTTCCCCAAAGAGCCCCTCGTGTTTGTTTTCTTTTAATTAGTTTGAGGGTCGCTGACAAAGCCACTCTTTTGTTCACCCGTTCAAAGACTCTTCTAAAAGCATGAACTGAAAAGTGTTGGATGCAAAAAGGGATAGAGACGGCCTTTATTCCACTGCTGTGTTCTCTGGTCCTTTGTCTGCTTTTCACAGTTTCGTTTTTTTTAGAGATTAGCGTTTTGTTCTCTCTCTTTTTCAGTCACTATCTGTAATCCCTCACTCTTTCTTACTCCACTGTGCTACGCTGCCTGCTTTTGGGACAATATGAAATGCAAATGGATGCCACGTTTGAATCATCTGCTCTGCATTGCTCCTTTTCAAACAAAGGAATCTGAAGCAATGAAAGATCTGGATCAGGATTGAGCGTGCCTGGTATGTCCCAGAGTTTGGGTCAGAGATTTAGGGGTTAGCACATAAACAGTTTGGCAAAGAAAATTAAGACTGAACAGGAGGACTGGCAGAAAAATGCCAATCTCATATTCTGATGTGGGACAGCTGAGAGAGGGATGGTGTGAGGAAGGCACTTAAATTATTTTGAGATGGCTGCTAAGTGTCGTGAACATACAGCCTTGTAATGAATGACTAAAAGGGTTGGGAATTAGGGATACATGATATTGATTTTTTGCCGATGTGCTGATACAGATTCATGAGAGCTGATAACAATATTGATAACGATATTTAAATAAATTCCTCTGACCTAAAATTTCAGTCCTGTCAACAGACTTTAAGGCAGAGGTGTCAAACTCAATCACAGCAGGGGCCAACATCTGAATTTAGGTCTAACCTGAGGGCCTAACAGTGTCAACATTTAACCATAAACTGTCAACCTTATTTTTTTCACAGGTAACACATTAAGGTGGAGAAAAACTGATGATGAAGGATTCTGAGATGGTGCGTTGTCATGCATGAAGATCATTTTAATACGCAAGACACGGTTCTTCTTTTTGTATCATGGAAGAAAGTGGTCAGTCAGAAACTCTATATACTTTGCCAAGGTCATTGTCAGACCTTCAGGAACCCTAAAGGGGCCTACCAGCTCTCTCTCCATGATTCCAGCCCAAAACATGACTCCGCCCCCTCCTTGCTGACATCGCAGCCTTGTTTGGACATGGTGGCCATCCACCAACCATCCACTACTCCATCCATGGTTGCACGGCACTCATCAGTAAACAAGACTTTGAGAATGAAAACCCTGAGACACAACACCATCCATGAGTTTCACTGTCAAACAACAAATTGAATGTTTATGACACTATACACAAATAAGTGTGTGAACAGAGCAGGGACTTTGCTCCTGGCAGTATACAGTACTTCCAGAAGGGATTTTGAGCCTTTCATTTAAAGTGACATGGAGGTCATGCTGAGGGTGACAGGGTATAAAAATGAAGCACCAAAATCTTTGTTTTGGTACTGACAAAGCAGGCGTTTCAATTTCAGTGGTTGTAACACATGCAAAAATAGATTTATGCACATCTAAAGGGGCTGCACGGTGGCACAGGGGTAAGCAAGACGGTTCACTTCCTGGTTAGAGCTTTCTGTGCCAAGTTTGCATGTTCTTCCCGTGCATGCATGGGTTCTCTCTGGGTACTCCGGCTTCCTCCCACCACCAAAAACATGCTTGTTAGGTTAGTTGGTGACTCTAAATTAGGTCGTAGGTGTGAATGTGAGCGTGCCTGGTTTTTTGTCTCTATATGCTGGCCCAGCGAATGACTGGCAACTGGTCCAGGGTGTACCCACCTCGCCCAGTGACAGCTGGGATAGGCTCTAGCCCCCACGATCCCCAATGGGATAAGCAGTAAAAATATGGATGCACATCCAGATGGCCAATCCCGTCACCAAATGCCAAAAACACACAAAATGTTTCACACCCAATCACACATGAAGTATTGCAGGTGTGCTTCTCTTTCAATCTGCTTAGTGTAAACTTTTATTTCTCCTTCAGCGTGTCACACTCAAACAGGCCAGGTAAATTAAGCCTTACATTTATCAAAGAAAAGTGGAAGTGGGCCAACGTCTCTTCCATTATGTAGCAGAGAAGCAGAGATAAGGCCTGAGCTGATAGTGCCTGATCTCCTCTTCCATTAGCCTTTATTGGTCCTCCAGTCTAAAACCATACGGGGGAGATAACACAAGCTCGTATAGTGTTTTATGGTAACATACTTGATTTAGCTTTAAAGGTATTAATCTAGTCCATGTGTTTCTTTATTTCCTCTCATCATCCTGCCTGATGTCGAGAGCAGGAGATCACAGGTAAATATTAAAGTCATCAATCAAGTAGAGTGGAGAGAGAGAGCACAGAATACACCTTTAGGTAGAAGAGGAGAGCTATCTTTTATACGTCACCCATGACCGTGACCGATTTGTCGTAAAACCGCCATCCAATTAAAAGCGGTCTTTCCATCTGCTTCCTCCTGAGTCAGCAATGAGCTTTCACCCCAGACCCATCCCCCTCACCTTACACAGGATAAATCCATGGCTCCTGCTCACTGCAGGTGTTTGTTTACAGCACAGATGATTGAAAGCACAGATTAACTCCCAGAGTTAACATGAGGAAATGTAACAGTTTGTGTTTCTCTACATGTGCACATTTGAGACAAAGATGGTTCGATCCACATGCCATAACTTCTTGTGGGAGTGCACTCAGACGATGTGTAAACACGAGGGTTACATTTAAAGACTACAGTCACCATAACAGCCTTCTCTTTTTATTGTTAAAATTACAAGAAAAAATATGTGGAACAAGAACCAAACCATAAAACAAGCATAAAAGGTTATTGTGAAAGTACAGCACAGCAGAGTGACTCCATTTCTGCTGTTTGGCTGTCCTTAACTGGTTAAATATAGCTTCCTATGAGATAGCAGTAATTGCTTGCAGAATACAGATATCAAGCTTTGACCATGGGTCACTTTGCCCCTCAGCACCATTTTCTGGGACATGTTATTTGCTTGTTTACATTATCCATCTTCACCAATTACACAGAGAAGCCTTAGGCAGAAAAATAGGAATTACTGCAATTTCAGTTCAGCTGAGGACAGTTCTGTCATTTTTAGCCTTGCAGTGATTTAAAGCACAAAAAAGCAGCAACGTCAGCCTTAAATTTTGCCTTCTGCTGCCATTCTTTTTTTTTTACCAAGACAAATTACCCGCTGTGACATAAAGGCAAAACACTTGACCACACATAAGAGGATGTATTTTCAAGGACTGGATATAAGGGTTTATGCCAAAAGTAAAAACAAATACACAAATATTATTAATTATAATAATAAAAATATTATTACTATTATTATTATCATGAATCCAGGACTTTATGCTACTTTTTCCTACTGTTGTGCCCCTTAATCTCAGGTGCATAATGAACCATGACTGCATTCTGTGAACTGCTACACCCCAACTATTTACCCAGTTTAACTTTTCAAATCAATGCATGTCACTGGAAAAAAAAAAAAAAAAAAAAAAAATCTGTCACGTGCAAACAATGGGCCCGACCCTTGATGTTCCTAAATATGCAATTGACTCTGTTTAAAGTCCCTGTAAAGTGATAAAAAAAAATCTTTATTTTAGGTTTGCACTGTGATAGACCACTGTGTTATGAGCTACCAGGACAAATTTCAGTCATGGAAAACATCACTAAGTTTATAAAATTAGGCTTCAAAATTGTGAAAAATCACAACGCAAAATCAGAATCTAAGGAATGGTGTGGGTGTGACCATTGAATGAGCTAAAGCCACGCCCACTCACAAGAAATTCAATCCTCAGAGAGACAGGAGTTAGGGAAACATTTACTGTTTTCTGCCACAAATTTCTCTGTTATGATGGCTAATAGATTTGGGAAATTTACCTTCACAATAAACAAACAGGAACTTAAAATGAAGAAAGTGACATCAGCTAACGACAAACTGTACTGAGATGAACTGCTCAGTGATTTTAAATCGACGTTAGATGGGCGGGGTTATTCCCCAACAAGTCTGGTGATGTCATGGGCTCAGGATTTTTATCCTGCTGGAATAAAATTGGATGCTAATTATAATGATAAATCATGAAAGTATCTTGAATATGTGTTTTTGTGATCCAGCTCAAGCCATTCTCAGAAAATCCTCTTTCACTGTCACCAGTGACTGCTGCCCTGCTGTGGGATATATATAAATAAAATCTGGGTCTATGGAGGACATTGCAGTGGCTGCATTATGCGGGTAGACATATCACCCCATCCTCATTCCCTCACCATGTGGATTAATGAAGGATTAATGGCCCGTGTCATTAGGCTGGGTGGCCACAGACTGGGCTGTAAAACCCTGGAGATTCTTTCATTATAATATACTGTCAGAGGACAAAAATCAGGAGTGAGCGTTGCTGACGATACAAGTGCTATTCTGTTGTGTCCCAGAGGATCCGTCAGCATAGAGATCTCTGTCAAGTGGAAATTTTAGGAAACGATCACATCAGACTTTGCCTCTTCAACCTTGAATATCATCCACGGTTGCAAGGCGTGGTGACAAAGCAGTTTAAACATGCCTTCATTTTACAACAATTACCACAGAGTCATTAGAGGGGAAATACATAAATCATCCCACTGACATGTACAGTGCAGTGTGCATGCACAACCACATCATCAGCATATACACACACACAAACATAGTCAATCATGGGAAAAAAAAGCTGGGCCACAAAGGCATTAAAACACAGTCAGAGACACACACTCAGACAAACACTCTCTGTGGAGGTTCTTACTGTTAAATTGTTAAATGACTAGTATTAATCACCGTTCTCTGTCTCCGTGGTGATTATGAACACATTAATCAGCAGCATGTCTGCCAGTTGGAAATGAGCAAGCCAGGCAGAACGAAGGATGGAGGAGAACGAGTGAAGCGAGAGGTGCAATGGTAGAGGAAAAACACTGGTGGGATTAAAGCTGTCTTTTCTCTTGTCGGTAACATGGAAACAAAGTTAATGCCAATGGGTGGAAAGAGCAAAGACAATGAAGAGCTAAGAAAGAGCAACTGCTCAAATATAGACACATTAGGGGGGTTGAATATAAAGTCATGGACCAAACTATTGGCACCCCTGGAATTTTTCCAGAAAATACACCATTTCTCCCAGAAATTGTTGCAATTATAAATGTTTTTGGTATACACATGTTTATTTCCTTTATGTGCATTGGAGCAACACTAAGAAACAGAAGAAAGAAGCCAAATTTGACATAATTTTACACAAAACTCAAAAAATGGGCCGGACAAAATTGTTGGCACCCTCAACTTAATATTTGGTTACACACCCTTGGGAAGAAATAACTGAAACCAATCACTTCCTATAACCATCAACAAGCTTCTTACACCTCTCAACTGGAATTGTGGACCACTCTTCTTTTGCAAACTGCTCCAGGTCTATTAGATTTGAAGGGTGCTTCTTGCAACAGCAGTTTTGAGATCTCTCCATAGGTGTTTAATGGGATTTAGATCCGGACTCATTGCTGGCCACTTCAGAACTCTCCAGTGCTTTGTCTCCAGCCATTTCTTGGTGCTTTTTGAGGTATGTTTGGGGTCGTTGTCCTGCTGGAACACCCATGACCTCTGATGCAGACCCACCTTCTGACACTAGGCCTTACATTGTGGCCCAAAATCTTTCGATAGTCCCCAGATTTCATGATTCTTTGTACACAGTCAAGGTACCCAGTGCCAGAGGCAGCAAAACAACCCTAAAACATCCTTGAACCTCCACCATGTTTGACTGTAGCTACTGTGTTCTTTTCTTTGTAGGCCTCATTCTGTTTTCTGTAAACAGTAGAATGACCTGCTTTTCCAAAAAGCTCTACCTTAGTCTCATCTGTCCTCAAAATGTTCTCCCAGAAGGATTGAGGCTTGCCCAGGTACATTTCTGCAAACTCCAGTCTGGCTTTTTTATGTCTCTTTGTCAGCAGTGGGGTTCTTCCTGGTCTCCTGCCATAGCGCTTCATCTCATTCAGATGACCACGTATGGTCCCAGCTGACACTTTTGCACCCTGAGTCTGCAGGACAGCCTGAATTTGTGTGGAAGTTGACTGAGGATGTTTATCCACCATTCCAACTATCCTGCGTTGCATTCTTTTGTCAATTATTCTCTTCTGTCCACGTCCAGGGAGATTAGCCACAGTGCCAAGGTTATAAACTTCTTGATTATATTACACACAGTGGACAAAGGAATGTCAAGATCTCTGGAGATGGTCTTTAACCTTGAGATTGTTTGTATTTTTCCACAATTTTGCTTCCTAAGTCCTCAGATAATTCTGGGCTCTTCTTTCTCTTCTCCATGCTTGGTGTGACACACACAGGCACACAACACAAAGGTTGAGTCAACTTTTAGACATTCTAACTGGCTTCAGCTGTGATTTCTAGATTGCCAGCACCTGTTACTGCCACAGGTGAGTTTAAATGAGCATCACATGCTTGAAATAAAATGATTTACCCACAGTTTTAAAAGGGTGACAATAATTTTGTCTGGCCCATTTTTTGAGTTTTCTGTAAAATTATGTCAATTTTGTCTTTTTTCTTTGGATTTTTTGTGTTGTTCCAATGCACATAAAGGAAATAATCATGTGGATACCAAAACATTTGTAATTGCAACAATTTCTAGGAGAAATGGTGTATTTTCTGGAAAGATTCCAGGGTTGCCAATACTTTCGTCCATGACTGTAGCAATATTGGCTTATACAGACAGAATTTGGTAGAAAAAGTAGGTAAGTTAGATCAAAAAGTGGTGAAAATGGGTTTGAAGGGGCAAAAATGAGTGGAAATGGTGGTGAAATGGGATTTAAAAAGTGGGAAAAATTGGTCTTAACTGGCAAAAATGGGAAAAAGGGCAGGAAAAAAAAGCCAGAAAATGGCAAAAGTGGCAATAAGTGAATGTAGTTAAAATGGCCAAAAATGGGGGGAAAAATGTGGGAATTAATGATTAATGCGGCAATAAGGGTCAACATGAGCAACCATAGGTGGAAAACATCTGTTTTGAAGTGGCAGAAATGGGCAGAAAATTAGTGGAAAGGGTTTAGAAGTGAAAAAGTTTTAAGAAATGGGTAGAAAAGTGGGTTAAATGGGTTAAAAAAGTGGCAGAAATGGGTTTGAGGTAGGACTGGGCAATTAATTGCAAATTAGATTAAATCGCAATATGGCCTGCTGCAATATACAAATCACAGAAGTTGCAATATTTCTTTAACTTTGAAATGTGTCAAAATACCGGTTTAATAAATCCATTTTTTGCAGAGGTTTTATGCACATTACGTGAGTGTCATTTTCATATAAAAGTTGACAAAAATCCTCCTTTTCATGTTTTACATTTATTTTTCCTAATCAGAATGAGGGATATAAAAATAATAATGTCCTTAAACAATGCAAACGAAATCACAATTGCAATACGAGCAAAAATAGTGAACCCCAGCTGCAATTAGCTGGAAGCCAGCTTCACCTCCTCCACCCCAGCTGCCTTCTTTATAGCTTAAAGCTTGTTGCAACCCCTTATTCAGATTCATGCTATTATGTATAAATTAATTAATTCATTAATAGTATTAATTGCTTCTGAAAAAAAAATCATTGTTTTCAATGCACATAGTCTTAATTATGGAATTATTTATTTCGTAAATTTGTCAAAAAATACTTAAGATTGACCTAAAAATAATCGCACATTGAATTGAAATCACAATATTGGGGGAAAAAAATCGCAATTAGATTATTTTTGCAAATCGTTCAGCCCTAGTTTGAGGGGTAGAAATTGGCGGAAAAAGAGGCAAATATGTGCAAATTGCGCAAACTTGATAAAAAGAGGCAAACAGTGGCAAAATTGGGTGGAAAAAGTGGTTAAAAAGTGGCACAAATAAAAACTTTCTTCATTATAACCCAAAGAATGGGAGGGCCCAGTCTTTGATTTGTCGGGAGTCCAGCCAAATCTGTTAACAGGCCTGTGTGCAGACTTACTTTCTACTTTGATTTCAGCATTATTCTCGACAAATGACTGTGTTTTATTTTACATTTACCAATTTTCTGTGTATATTTTCATTAAAATAACATTATGATAACTCAGGGTAATAGGGAAGTATCTGCACCACCTATCCAAACATGCACATTCTCCTTCACGCCTACTGTAGGTATAGCTGTAGGTATTTGCACCACTTTTAGGTGACAGCAGTCTGCCTCCTGTGCACTACATCGCTCATCCCCCGTTCTCATCTCATTTTACTCGCGGCCCACTTTTAAGCTGTCACAGCAGTCATCTCCTAAACAAACAAACTTTATTTGCATCCCTTAAAATAGCTCCACTGGAAGTGTGCAATAATTGATGTTCATTTCAGCTCCGACATTCAGAATGGTCAGGTAGTATAATGAGAATTACGACGGCAACATGAGTTAATTGGGACAGGAGTAACCTGATGGCAGCACAATTGCCGCACTGTCGTTAATTTCTCTCTCATTAATACTGGAGCTGCGAGCAGGATGCACTTAAGAGGAATTGAATAGGTTGTGTGGGTGGATGTGCAGATGGAGTGGCTTTAACTGGAACCATATCAGTGAATTATTCTGTTAATTTACAACATATAGTGCACTTCTTCAGAATCAGAGGAACTGTATTCTGAAATCATGCATCGTCATCAAATGAATGAGTCATGCATTAGACACTTCGACTGTATATCAGTTATCTTCACCAGCATGTAAACTCATTAGTATGTAGCAAAGGGAGCAGCTTTACTCTACATAGCCTTCACTTGCCTACTGATGTGTCACTGCTGACAGCTGAGAGTCACAGAAAAGCAGAGGTAAACTGAGGTGAAGAACGAGTTATGTGAGTCTTCCATTAAGCTCCTTTATCCTCTGACTTAAGAGAGAGTAGTAAAGACTAGAAAGCAGCGTCTGGAGACGAGGCAGCAGAGTGATAAACCCGGCGTTGCTCAGTTTGTGAAGACATGATGGTACGATGTCAACAATACAGGACAGCAAGGTCTGCCAAAGAAAGGCTGGTCACAATAAAACTAATCCAGAACTAGCAGCAGAACACCATGGAGAGAAATTCACATCAGATGACTCATCTGTTTCAGCAGTAGAAAGATCTGGTACACAGTACAGCATGTACTTGAGCTGTCTTATATCAAGGCTACAGAATGGTAAAAAAATCTATCTTTCACGCGTTTGTTACCTCTAGGCTATCCGGGCATCAAAGACTGAGTGTGCTGCAGCCTTTCCATGGTGAATGTGATTACAGTTGCTGTGACAGAGACCTTGTGTACGCTGTCAATCAGCATCAGTCTTTCCCTGACAGAGAGAGCCTGGGGTTTACAGTCATACGGGGTAAAGTAGTGTAGTGTGCTACTCTGAGTGAGAGGGACAAGGCCCTTGGGTGGAACCTTACCTGGCACCGCTTTCCTGAAGTGAAACGGGTCAAAGTCAGCAGACAGTAATTAACAAAGACAAGGACATTTACAATGTCCCTGCATCCAAGTGCATCTAATCTCCCATGGGAGGCATGGCAAATATTAAAGTTAAATGGAAAAAATAGTCAGAGGATCATCTCTTTAGCATGGAGGAACAAAAAAAGTAACTTTCTTCCTTTAATGTACTGAAATAATTAACCTCTTAACTGTGAACTTATGCACATAAAATATAATCTAAACAGCATCTATGTGGACTGTTTAGATTTTCTACCGCGATGTTTGTTTTTCTAACGCTTTCTTATTGGGATTTTTAAGCTCAAGGACAGTAGACAGCAGAAATGCAGATATAAGGGACAGAGAGAGAGTGGAGAATGACATGCAGGAAAGGAGCCACAGGTTGAATCTGAACCCTGGCCATTTGCTTTGAGGCGGCATTACTCAAGCCTGCTAAACCAAAGAGTCAAATTGTTGAAAAATTCTTTTGCAAGAGCTACAATATAAGTGGTGAAAAGTGGAATAAATGAGTTAGAGTGGCAATAAAATAAGTAAAGGGGGCAAAATGGTCAAAAAGGGACAAAAAAAAGGGCGAAAAGTGGCAAAGTAGGCATAAAATGCCAAAAAGTGAAAGGGAAAAGTGATAAAAATGTGGAAAAAAAGTGGCAAAAGGGCAGAAAGTAGCAAAATTGAAGTGAAAAGTGATACAATCATGAGTTACAGATGGCAAAAAGTGGCAAAAATATGAAAAATGAGTGACAGGGGACTAAAACGGGCAACAGGCAGCAAAAGGTAGAAGAATGGGCAAAAAGAAGCAAGTAGTGGCAAAAAATGGAAAAAAAAAGTGGCAAAAGGCAGCTTAGATGAGTGCAAACTGGAAAGAATAGCAAAAAAACAGGATAAAAGATTCAAAAACTGGGAAAAAAGAGGGCAAAACCTGGATAATAGTGGTAAAAAGTGGCAAAAAGAAGAGACAAAAGTGGGCTTAAAGCAGTAAAAAATGAATTAAAGGTGGCAAAAAGGCAGAAAGTGGCAAAATATTGCTGAGAAGTGACACAATCATGAGTTACAGATGACATAAAAGGTCAAAAAGTGGCAAAAACATGACAAAAAAGGAGTGACAAGTTACTAAAATGGGCAACAGGCAGCAAAAGGTGGAAGAATGGGCAAAAAGAAGCAAGTAGAGGCAAAAAAATGGGAAAAATGTGGCAAAAAGCAGCTAAGATGGGCAAAAAGTGGCAAAAATAGCAAAAAACAAGATAAAAGAGTCAAAAATTGGGCAAAAAGAATCATAAAGAGGTGACAAAAGTGGGCTTAAAGCAGTAAAAATGGATTAAAAGTGGCAAAAAAAAATTGCAAATAAGGGCAAAGAAAATATAAAGACAAAAAATAAAGGTTGACAATTAAAGCCAACTGTAAAAGTGTGGGAAACAAACTGATTAACGTGACTTGTAATGGATCATTTCCGAGGTCAAAGTTTCCATTTTTGGAGGTTTTCTGGGGAAATAATATTTCAAATTAAAACACAAAAGAGCCACAAAACATCACAAAAGAGCCACATGCTGCTCAAGAGCCACACGTTGAGTACCACTGCTTTGAGGACTTCAGCCTCTGACTAAGGGAAGGGTATGAGAGATCAGCACGCGTGCACTTGATATGGCACTCAGTATTCACGTAATGTTTCATTAATCACACATTGCATAGGTGCAGTAAATCTATCGAGCGTTACATTTATAGTTAAACTTTTAGGGTTTATCCAACTGAGCATGCTTAGTAAAGAATAAGAAGAAGCAAGAAAATAAAAAACAGTAAGCCGATATGACATCTACAGTATGACTCAAAGGCAGACAGTCCCTCTGGCACCAGGTAGCACCCATCATTTGTGATGATACTAGTGTGGAGATTAGCCTGCTAAACCGTAGACTGGATATACAAACTCATTCAGAGCAAGCTTCTGGCGTTTGTCAAGCCAGAGTAAAAGCCACCGTCACAGCCAACAACATTACAAGAGTGGAAGAGAGAAATGAGAAAGGAGCAGTGTGTCAATGAAGTGACTGTTACAATAGACGCATGCACAGATCTCTCCATGGACACGTCAGCTAGCATGTTTTGGTTTGTGAGGGAGGTCAGGGTGATAGCCAAATAAAGTTTGTACTAGGAATAGGTGAAAAAACGGTTATACGATACAAGGTATTTAAAAATAGCCACGGCATTGCAATTACTGTCATGAAGACGGTGCTGCGTAATGAGCGCATTTTCAAAATAAATGCCTTGGTAGAATGTGTCCATTTCCACTAGCAGCACCACTGCCTGTGTGAAAAGATGCTTTAAAGGTGATTAAAGAACTCTTAATGTTAATCTTGTTGAGCTAATTTGACAAACAATTAAAATGCGCATGTATACTGGCGCATATAATGGCATGCGCCATGGCACAGAACTGCTGGCACCGCTGTATGGTCTTCTCTAGTCAAACTGTTAATCGTGCACCAGTGGCTGTAATGTGATCCAAGACGGCGTGAGTTTAAAAGTCTTCATTCTTCTCTCTGGGTTAGATCAGTGATGAGAAATGATCAAGTTTATTAATAATAGCATGTGCTGCATCCTGCAGCAACAACACACTTAAAACCATCAACCGTTTTTAAAAAATGCTTCAACTTAAGAAAGAAGAAGCTCCACTAGTTAAGTTATGGCTAGAAGAAACAGTAAAACTCTCTCACTTGGCGAGAATTAATTTTTACTGTCACATAAATCGAGGCACTTTAAGAATGTTTGGCAGCACATTGGAAACACAAATCTCACTGATAACTAAAGGCATTGTGGTTCCATTTAAAGTGATATAAAAGTAGAAAAGTCCCAGGGAAGAGGGAGAGACACAGGAGTAGTTTTGCTCCTTCTGATGGTAATATTTTCTTTTGTTTTCCTTCTGTCATTTCCGCTCTTTTTTAACCTAACATGCCAGATGGATGTGTGAAACACATCCATCTGGTAAACCTTCCATAGACAGTGTTTGGGAAATGGCAGAGCCTTTGAAAAAAAAAAAAAAAATAGGGGGTGATTGGATGAATGTTCTGTCTGTCACATCTTTACAGGCCAATCAGGGCAACAAAACACGTGACATCGTAGCCCGAAACTGAGTTGTGCCACTACCGAGGAGTAAACTCCATAGAGAACTCCATAATGTGAACCATGGCGACTGTAGACATGTCAGCACACGACTTTTGTCATTTTTGAAAAGAAAACAACTCACTGCTGTTCTTTGTTCTTCTTTCATCAATTCAATAATTGCACCAGCCTCTTGTTTGCTTGCATATGTCACGACTCTGCCCCGCCCGAAAATACTGCCCCCTTGACGCTTATTGGTCCTGTCACTTTCTAACTGGGTACAAACGGTTCAGACGGGAGCTTTGCAAGATCGATTCGCCAGTGAGAAACAAGGAATCCATCTGCTTTGCAAGGTTAAGTATGGGGGGCTTCAAGGGAAAGTAGTGGGGAACCATTGCCCCGGACCACAAGCACCCTGGTATTTGTATGTGTGGAGTAATGTTCCAGCAAAATCCATGTGTTATATGAAAGTAAAGGCATACTGAAACACTAGAATATGTATCAGAGAATTAAAAGGAAGTTTGCAAACATTTCATAGTCTTGAACAGCAGCTGCTGCTTTTTCATTTGATGAAATGACTTCAAATGAAAAAAACAGTACGTGTATAAATGTGATGATATATCTTCCTTTGTAAATATGACGCCTACTTTTTTTGTTTGCCAGACATTTAACAGCATTATTTGTTTAACAATAGACAAATCCTTAAACTCAGGCTTTTTTTATCCCCATCAAACTACTTGCATTTCTTTTTCTGTCAAATGCAGAGACATCTGGATGCACAAATTACATACTGTGTGTTTAAGCTAGCATTGTTGTAGCTTTTCTTGAGTGCCAGACAGAAAAAAAGGCAGACTAATTCCTGTTTGCCTTTTTGTCTACTGGGCAGGATGCAGGAAATATTCCCTGCTTACTTTGTCTGAAGCTCCATCTGAAGACCATGTGTAAAGATAAGCACTCTGACAATGCCAGCTCTTAGGTGGAGAAAAGGTAATCAAAAGGCATTTTATCACTCTGAGCAAAACGTGCTTTCGTGCTGTCAAGACAAAGAGTAATGTTACATCTCATTATGATATGACATCCCAGAAGTAATACCCAATGGAGATCATTAACCACCACTGACAGGTACCTCAGGTGTTTCAAATGGCAGAGATTTTGTTTGTGCTCTCAGGTTAAAAATAAGATAAATGACATCCATTTGCCAGTATCAAGCTGCTTTAGAGAGATCTGTTAAAATCCAAGTATGATAATGTATTGATTGTGTGTAATATATACCTGCTAAGACAGACATTATCAGACATGCAGTAGATTGATATGAGTTTATGTACAAAGGAAAGGCTGTAAGATGGATGCTTGTACAGATACACTTCTGTCTTCCTTCACTCATAAAGAAAGCTCAGTAACAACAAACAATCCCAACGGACTCAATTAGCTACAGTTAAATAAATAGTGGGACTTTAATGCCCCGTCTGTGAGCACCCACTAAAAAATATATTTTGTCTCTGTGGTTGTGTGAAGGAGTGCACGCACATGTGTGTGATTTTATGTTCACACTTGTGCTGTCTGGGGATCTGCCACAGAGCTCCCCGAGCAGCAGTGTGTGCTCGATAATTAGCCTCAAATTCACCACTTCTGCGAACACGAGTCTGGATAGCAGAGGGAGGGCCGCCTCAGGGAAAGGTGAATGCTGCAAGTGACTATCATCCATTACCGAGCGACAACTGGAACACCCAAATTAAATAAAGAATTAGAAAATAAATGAAGCCGTATTTTATGCAAGTTTACTCTGAATATTCTTCTTTTTTTAAATCAGTGAAGAATCAGAATCAGAATCAGAAAAATCCACCACCCCCCCTTTCTCCACCTTTCAGAAAATTTGTGCCAAAACAAGCCATTCTCAAATTTCCCCCTCATGATGTCATAAGGGGAGTTAGCCCCGCCCCTAGGTTCGGTTGGCCCTCCCCACTTGGAAGAATGTTCCGCCCTCCTCTCTTGATCCTGGCAGCTGAAAAAGGATCAGGAGAGCCACACTCATTTCCTGAGAGGGGCGGAGTCGGGGGCGGGGTCAGACAGCTCATTAACATTTAAAGCTACAGTCACAGAAACAGCTCTGAGCAGGACTGAAATGGAGGGTTTTTAGACATGCAAAAATCCAATACTGGATTATAAACTTGTCTTAAAAGGGTCAACTATGTGACCTTTAACACATTATCTGATCTGGGATCATGTTTAAGGGTATAAAGCTCCTTCTATGACCTGTTGAATCCCCACTGTATGACTGCGAACGTTCTCTCTGTCTCAATCACTGTTTGTGGCACTAATGTGTTTCTATTAGACTGATGTCTTATTATCAAAATCAAGTCTTGTTAGAATGCTTTGGGATGCCGAAGGCTTTTAAAAAATATGCTGTAACAAAGATGTGTGGGCACTGAAATTTAAATAAATCATAAATGATGTACCCACGCAGAAGGGGGAGAGAGGGGGAAAGAACCAACCAAGAACCAAGAACCATTTCTGCCACGTTTTAATGCCATTTCACCACCTTTTCTGCCCATTTCTTAACACTTAAGCCATTTTTTTCACTTCGAAACCCTTCTGCTACTTCAAAACAAATTATTCCCCCTTTTCACCCATTGTTGACTCTGTTGACCCATTATTGCCACAATTCACCCTTATTTACCATGTTGTGCCCATTTTGCCAATTTTAACCACATTCATTAATTGCTTTTTTCCTACCCCAGTAAACTATTTTTGCCAGTTTAGACTCACTTTTTCCACTTTTTAAATCCAATTTCCCCACCTTTTACACCCATTTTTGCCCCTTTAAACCCATTTCAGCTGCTTTTAATCTGATTTTCCCACATTTTCTACCAAATTCTGCTACTGTTAACCACTTTTACCACTTTAAATTTATTTTTGCCATTTTGACCCACTTTTACTCTGTTTAAGGAAAGAGATTTACATTTTTAATATGGCTTTATACTACGGCACAAATTGAAAAAAGTGTTGCTTGATAAGAGTCATTATTATTTAGGAAAATAATACAGTATAGCTTACACACCGTACCTTTGTAATAACTCCTTAAGTCCCCAGGTTTCTGGGCCCTAAAAATCCTCCTTTTCACCCGCTTAAGTCTGAAAGACTGGGCCCTCCTGTTCTTTGGGTTCTAATGATTCAAGTATTTATTTATGATGCTTTTTAACCTCTTTTCCCACCCAATGTTGCCACTGTTTTATACTTTTCATCTATTTGGTGCAATTTGTGCTTTTTTTTGCCACTCTTTTATTCATTCCTTCCACTTTTTAACCCCATTTTACCAACTTTTCCTCCCATTTCTTAAAACTTATGCCATTTTTTTTCCAATTCTAAACCCATTTCCACCAACCTTCTGCCCGTTTCAGCCACTTCAAAACTTTTTTTTTTCCACTTCCTGCCTATTGTTGTCTCTGTTGACCCATTATTGCCCCAATTAAGCTTTATTCACTACTTTTTTTTGTCAATTTTAACCACATTCCCTCATTGTTATGCCTTTTTTTGCCAATTGTTGCCAATTTCTGCCTTTTTTATTTGCTCTGTTATCCCATTTTTGCCAGTTTAGACCAATTTTCCCACTTTTTAAATCCCTTTGCACCATCTTTTCAACCAAATTTTGCCACTTTGAACCCATTTTTGCCACTTTTTAATCTGATTTTACCACTTGTCTTCCAAATTCTGCCACTTTTAAGCCAACATTGCCACTGTTACTCACTTTTTTGTTTGTATTTTCTACTTTTACCCATTTTTACTTTGTTTAAGAAAAGGGTTTTACTGTTTTTAAGATGACTATATGGCAAAGATTAAAACATATGTTTATCCCATTTATAGCCTTGTTTGCACATGAATATTCTTGAACATGCATGACAGGGTTCAACGGCCTTCAGGCACAGTGGGGGTCCTAAGTCTCTGGTACCTTTATTTTTGGGGTTGAAAAGGTTAGGAATCCCTGCTTTAAACCAGAAAGAGCGGCTGTATGCACACACTGTGTTTAATCATGGGTCAGGTGGGATTGGGGATTTCAAGGTTTTTTAAAAAATAGAATGATTTAGGTGTCTAATCTATGAAATGTTTCATGCTGCAGGCGGAGATGGCGCTACAGTCATTTTCTATGGTACAGGCTTGGGTGTCTTGCACTGGCTTGCATGTTTTGGTTCTTTTTTTTTGGATTACAGAACATGGAAACAAAATATTTCAAAGTCAGTAAGAACATAGTTAAACAATAATAGGCAGTAAAGTTACCCTGCCTATGGCCAAATGTTATTCATACTATTTAGACATTAACCTGTAAATATGTGACCATGGATTAAATGCCTACCAAACGCAGGCGATGAAAATCCCTCAGCTGGGTCATAAATCTTTAATCTGATCTAATCCTGTTCTCTTCTTACAAGGAAATTCAATTGCTTGGCTTTGGGGAGTAATGAACATTTTTTATTTATATTCCACGATGTATACCCCACAGATCTGAGTGAAAAATGTTGCATGTTAATAATAAATGAGCCAAATCTGCCTGTAGGACACAATGGTAAGCTTTAGAAGTTGACAAGGTTAGTTTTGTTTAACTTTTGTAATAAACTCTACACCTGTAATGTAGTTTCTTTTCTACATTTTACTGATGTTAAACAGTGTCTGTAGCCCTTTATCCTCTAGATGTCCTGCTCAGCTTTGTTTCCTGTCCTCCTCTTACCCCTTCCATGTTGGTGCCAACAGTCGCTGTCCTGTGTGTCCGCTCTGCCCCCCCCCCTCTCCTTGCACCTTTGATGTCAGGACCACAGCTAAAGCCTGAGCTAATCTGCTGTGGGGCTTCCTGAGCCCTAACCAGGCCAAGGGTTGGAAGCTAGAACATGGCACAGGGGCAAAACAAGGAAGAGATGGAGCAAAATGTGTGAGTGGAATACTGCAAAATACACAAAACAATCCCCTTTTAAATGCACCGTTTATATGATTAAAACCGAAACGAATGAAGGGGATGTTTTTCTGTCAGGACAGTAACCAAGCTACCTGATTTAGCAGCATGGCAGTTCACAGTGGAAGCGACTCTAAAAGCCTTTCAGGAAGGGATAAATGCTATAAGATGGCTTACAGCTGGACAATTAGAGATCCTGAAGGAAGGGTGTGCTACCAAGGGAAGCATTGCTAACAAGTAGAGAATGGTTTATCCTATAATGAAAAAGAGAGGAGGAGTAGGATAGTCCAGCTGTATACAGTTTAATAATGAAAGGATGCTACAGAGGAACTAAATGTATTAGCTTTGGTGTAGCCAACAGCCAACCCTCCCATTCCCTCCCCACAGCTTCCTCGCCAAAAGAAGAAAAGGCTAAATAATCCCTCAGCAACACTATTTATCTGCTCGCTGTGTTGTTACTATTTATAGCCCAGTTAAGGGCTAAAAAACGCCTTTTTCTTCACCTCTGATACAAAGCATAGAGATACCCTTCAAAGTTAGAGCTCGGCTAACAGGATCAAGCCTGTAAGTAGAGTCAAGCGAACAAAAAAGGGGCATGAAAGAGAAAGAAGGAACGCAGCTTTACCAGTCAGAGGTTATCCAGAAACAAACTCCTTTTTCTACTTTATCACAAGAGGCGCATTTAAGTTGAGACCTCATTTTCATTTACAATGCAAAGAGAATTCATAACCATATCAAAAAAGTCAACTTCAAAGAGCTCTGGCACTACTTTATGCTGACCCGATAATTTCACAAAAGCTGTCTTCCAGCTACAGCCAGTGATAATTTACACAGACATCCTTGTCCTACATGCAGTACATTATGCATATGTTCTAGTTATTACGTCTTCATCAAGGTTTTTATGTATTAGTATTAAATTCTGTAGATTCCATTACAAACAGGAGGGATAGTAAGGTTTAAGAACAGTCATGTGGAGACAAGGCTGCCCATAAGGACGGCAGAAAAAAAATGCAAATATTGGTGCCTAGCCAGCATGTCCTTGTGGACTCCATATGGGTTATATGTGGGCTACAGTTTAGGTCCCATGTGGACTTGTCCAAAGGTTCCATGGTGGCCTCATCTGTGATTGCCCATGTGAACTTCAAGTGTAGATCAGCCCATAAGAGACCCAGATAGACCCCATCCAGAGATCCTTGCGATTGCTCATGTTTACTACTACTACTAGGATCTATTGGATCTCTAGGGGCCTATGTGGGGCTCATATGGGCTGATCCACACTTGCAGTTCACACGGGCAATCACAGGTGGAGCCACAGTGGAACCCACAAACAAGCCCACATGTGACCCATACTGTAGCCCACATACATGGGGCCTACAAGGACATGCTGGCTGGGAGGTGGTGAAATTGGAATTTTAAAGTGGCAAAAATGGGTCTAAGTGGCAACAACTGGCATATAAAGTGGTAGAAGGGAATAACAGTAGCAATCATGGCTTAAAAGTAGAAGACACTGGCAGAAAAGGAGTTGAAATGGATTTAACAGTGGCAAAAATGGGTTGGAAAGGTGGTGAAATAGGAGTATAAAGTGGGGGAAATGGATTAACAGAGGCAGAAAAATAGGCCAAAAGTGGCAGAAATGGGTTGAGCGGGCAAAAAGTGGCCATACCAAGCAGTGAAATGCAATTAAAATGGAACAAAATGGGCATAAAAAGTGGTGTAAAGACGTTAATTGTGGCAAATATTGGGTCAACAGAGGCAACAACAGCTGGAAAGCAGCAAGAATTGGTTTAAAGGTGGAAAAAAAATGGGCTGAAAAATAGGGATGCACAATATTATCGGCATCAAAAGATATTAGCAAAAAAAGGTGATTATCGGTATCAGCAAATATCAACATTTTTGCCAATATTTAAATCTGATATTTTGGCCGTGAATATTAGCATATGTGGATTGTAAATTTGTGCACAAATTGCACAAAACTGAAAAAAGTGGCAAATAACAGTAGCAAAATTAGGCACATAAAATTGTTGAAAAGTGGCACAAATAAATAGTTTCAAATTTAGAACCCAATGATAGTGTGAAACATTATTAAGCTCTTTAATGAGGTAACTGTAAGCCAGGATGCTAGCAACAATGCTACTGATAAAACACTTGTATATTGATAACACTAATTTATGTAACTATTTCTTTATTTAACTAACAGTATGCTTACATTTTCATCAAAATGGCTGAAATATATGATTTGGAATCATTTTAAAAATATTTCAAGTTTTTTTTGAAGGCACTGGTGAGCCTTTTAGACTGGAACGTCTCTGTGCTGCAGTGTTAATGTCATTGACTGAAACTATTACTAATAATGTTTGTCGGCAGCCTTTTTTCCCCATGAGAAAAACTAGAATAAGACTAGCCGAAAATAGAGCTTTAATGACTTAAACTGACAAAAAGTAAGGTAAGTATTTGTATAAATGACCAAAACGAGACTAAAATGTATTTTAGTTTTCATTTTAAAATCCATGATATTTCTCCACTGTGGGTAAATCTGTCAAAATACAATGCAGCTGTATCTATTCTGCCTCTCAGCTGTAGAAAGCAGGGACCCCAGGTTTAGTAGGGTGCAGAGAACACACTACCATGATTTGGTAACAGATTCAGGCATGAGAATAAATGCTTGGACTGAAAGTAAAGACTAAAATGTGAGGACTTTTTATGGACTAAAACTAGACTAAAATGTTTTTCAGTTTTTCTCGACTAAAACTAAAAAGGGTAGAAATGACTGAAATGTGACTAAAACTAAAATGCATTTCATTCAAAGACTAAAACTAAGACTAAAATTAAAAATCACTGCCAAGTCAACACTGCCGTGCTCGATCTGGTTTCTGAACCTAATTCTGAACTAGGCGGCGCATTCAAACCCCAAAATAATTGGTTCTGAATCTGAAAGGTTTGTTCTCAGCTGGAACCAGAAACAGTTGGTCCTTTCTATGGAACCGTGACATCATCAGTGGGCGTGTCTTATTGTAGGTTGTGAAGATGAGCAGGAAATGGAGTAAAAGTGGTCTGCTGGGGAGACAAAATGTTTGGTTGTAATCTGGGCATCGACAGAGGAGTAGTTCAAGAAGGCTTGGATCACCTGACCAAATAGTGAATAAACTCAAGAAACTGAAGAAGGATTACTGGGACAACAAGACAGACTTGGGCACTATCAGCGTCTCATGACCCCCACGTTTAACATTCATAAAGAATTTAGGCTAAATATTAGACTTTACAGCTGTTGGTAGGTGTAAGCTAGAATATAAATCAAACACGCATTACCTGCATGCATACAAACCCACGGATCAAAAACAGCACCCATTATGCAGCATCCAGACCCCCTGTGTGTCAGCAGCATTCATTAACATGACAGAAGTGTGTAAACAAACCCTGAGTTGAAACATCACCGCAGGGTGAAGTGACCAAAGGACGTCAACCTGCAGAAATCCCCATCATGGTTCCCCTCCCATGCTGCTCAACAGTCTCATTTAATGCTTTAGTCTGGTTGTGCATGCATATGCAAAAAGGAGCCCACTCAGCATGTTTATACATGAGTGTTTGTACTGTGATACAATAAAGCCTCCAAAGCCGGCCTTCTGTCAAAAGATCAGCTGATTCACATCACCCATGCAAACAGCAAACTAATTAGCCATGCTGAGACAAATCACACAGTTTTTCCTGGTTCACTGGCCGTAGCACCTTGGGTAATCCTCTGTTATCTCACAGTTGGGGGGGGGTAGTGAAGCTAATAACAAAGTGATATTAGTAACACTGATCTGTGTGTGATACAGCTGGGCAGAGCTGGATGTTAATTCTGTCTGCATGGGCCCCAGACCAAGGTAATCCCTGTTTCAATTATTTTTTTCTCTTGCACCCCACCATCTCCTCTTGTTAATGCTCTTTAATCGGGCCATCTCATTAAAAAAAATAAAGAAATGTGCAAAAACAGGCAGCTTCAGTATTGAAACTGGCACAAGGGGGCGACGTGAATAGTCAAGGTGCACATGTGGCAGAAAATATAACAGCCTCTGCTTTAATCCTACAAAGACCAGTTATTTCAGAGAGTATACCTGTGTGGAAGAGCAGGTATTTAAATGTCAACACTGAACAGTTGTATTATATCAGCAGAAAGAGCATCTTCCCATTTTCGATAACTCTAACAAGAAACCAACAATTTGTTAGAAGTGCTTTTGCAAAGTCCTGTCAGTAGAGGTGAGAGAGGAGTCTATGCCTCCTTCTCTTTCTGTCTGTGGGGAGAGTGGGATTAAGAAAGATTGCAGCGCTGTGGGATCAATATGATGCTGACACCTCTCTGGCACTCTCCAAAAATCTCCACCAAGCAAAAACCCACTTACAGAGGGGGTCTAATGAAACACACAACTGCTGCCCCAACTTTACCACTGGAGAGGACCAGCTCCTGCTGCAACAGTAGTGATGCAGTCATTTCAACCTCCAGAGAGCCGAGCTTTTATGTGAAAGGCAATTTTAGTATCACTCTCCTATTTTGGATAAGTATACTTATCCATAATACCTTATCTTGTAAACAAGATAAGGTACAACATCAGCCTTGTAGTGAACAGTAATGTCTTTGAAATTTTATATATAAATTCCACACAAATTCCCAGAATTTCACAAAATTACCCCAAAAATTTGGGAAGATTCTTAAACATTTTTTTAAAGCATCCCATAAAAAGTACCCCCAAATTTTCCCCAAAATGCTAAATATTACGATACAAAATTTCCATCAAGAATCCGTGTACATTTCTGAAACCTTTCATGAGAAGTCCCAAAATATCAAAGCAAATTCACTCCAAAGATTTGTCGTAAATTCCCCAAAATATACAAGTACATTCCTCAAAATTCCACGAAAATGACAAAAAACATCCAAACAAAATCTCTGAAAAATTGCAGTTATTTCTATCTTTTTAAATAACATCCCCCACCCATAAATTCCCAATCAATTTTTCAAAAAAATTACAAATAAATGTCTAAAATTTCCCCAAAAAAGCCACACAAATTCCCTTTTTTTTTTTAAATTCCCCTAAATTTGGGAAGATTCTTAAACATGTTTTTAAAGAATCCCATAAAAAGTACCCCCAAATTTTCCCCAAAATGCTAAACATTAGATACAAACTTTCCACCAAGAATCTATGTAAATTTCTGAAATTCTTCATGTGAAGTCCCAAAATATCAAAGCACATTTACCCCAAAGATTTGGCACAAATTTCCAAAAATATACAATTATATTCCTCAAAATTGCACAAAAATAACAAAAACTCAAAAAAATAAAATATTTTTTTTTTCCATGGTTTAATTATTTTTTAAGAACGTCCCCCACCCATAAATTCCCAATCAAATTTTCCAAAAAATTACAAATAAATGTCCAAAACTTCCCCCCAAAACATCCCAAGAATCCAAACAGATATCCCCAAACAACATCCCAAATGGCCCCAAAAAAGGCCAAAAGATTTACAAAAAAATTCCCTTCAAACTTCAAATGAATCTCTCCAAGTTCCGAAAAAAAACCCTTAATGTTCATGGAAAAAACTATAAAACTTCCAAGCAGATTCCCTGAAATATCAAAACAGCAAATTCTCAACTTTAGGAAATTTCATAAAGTTTGATGGACATTCCAGACATGTCTCACATTATGCAATAATGTGCATAAAAATGGTTTACAGGAATCCTTTTTGAGTTTTATATATGTTGTGTTCTATTCAAAATAAGTGACATAAAAATGATAATCCCCTTCAATAAAGAAATGGGTATCAAATTTGCAATATGAAGAGCAATTACGAGTTAATTCAGTCTAATATTCATGAAGTAAAAGCATTAGTTCATACCCCCAGCTGTGGCCATGTTACAGCCACCTTCACCTCCCCCACCCCAGCTGCCTCCTTTACAGCTTAAAGCTTGTTGCACCCTCACATTCAGATTCATGGATTAATTGCTTCTAAAATAATTTCTTTGTTTTCAGTGCACATTGTCATTTATGTATCGATCCATATGGGGATTTCTCCCTGAAAAGTCAAAGCATGCTGCTTTACTAATCCAGGGAGCATCTTTAGAGCAGAGCCTTCTGCACCAAGTTAAAATGTCGATCCATTTTGCAATAAAATGGTTAAATGTATGATGAGTGTTCCTGATTGATTGCAGGTTATGATATAGAATGATTTATTGCTTGCATTTGTTGAGAAATGCATACGCTGAGGAACCTAATAAGAATTGCAAATTAAATCACAATATTTGGGAAAAAAATTGCAATGATTATTTTTTCAAATCAATCAGCCTTGTTATGTTTATCTTTTTGCAGTTTAGTGTAATGCTCTCTGTGAGTATTATGGACTTTTTATCATTGTATAACATAAAAGCATGCACATAAGAACAACTGAGCGACATTCTAAAAGTCTATGTTACAGTGTGCAGAAGCTACTGACTTATTTCTGTACAAATGAATGACTTGAACAGATTTTCAATCATGTTTTCCATGTGTGACAGAGAAATTCCTCCAGAGAGGTTGATCCAAACAAACATTTATAAACAGAAGTATAAAGATAATGAAACTGGGCCACAGTCCATGCCATCCCTATAAAGTTTTAAATCAAAACGCTGTCTCTCTTAGCTGTTTGTTTGGCAGCACAGCCGAGGCTTTTTACGGTGAGGGCTGCCATTGTCTGTCACCCTTTGCTTCCCTGCATTTATTTGATGTAGTTGAGACGAGTTTTTATGGAGGCACGCACGGTTATTGCCGGTCAAGGCACGTTCAGCACAGTTCATTGAGGTTCCTCTGTAAATATATATTCAGGTTGGCCTAATGTCACCTCATACTAGAAAAAGCCTCTGCATGATGAATGGGAAGAGGACGGATATTTTACTGCCAATCCTCTCACACACTAAAACATATACAGTGTGTTAGCACCAGGAGAGAAGTCAATCCATACAGTCCAAAAGTTAGTAAATATATTTTTAGATACACACCCACAACCAGCATTTATCCTTTATTTCACCTTGCAGGTTTGTCCCCTTTCTCCTCTGATCCCTCTTCTCTTGTTGCACTACTAGCCACAAATCTCAGCTCCCAAGCTTTACACTGAGAAATCCTATGAATGATCATGGCTCTTATTGCTTGCAGAGGAAAACTGTGTAAGCAGTGAGTCCTGAAATGTGAGAATGACTCAGTCTGTTGTGTCCGCTGCATCAACCGTCTATGCATGTCCCCGCGAGTCTGGAATGAGTCAGCCACTGAGACTAAATGAACTACATTTAAACCTGAACGCATTTTCAGGTGTTTTTATGTTTGAATATCAGGTCGTGCTAGTCTGTTCATCTAACAGCCTGGGCTTCTAATGCAGTTTAGAGCATTTAGTTAATGGTCCATTGTCTGTCTAAAGTCCAAAGTTATGCAATGAAAGAGACGGCAATACAAAGAGAACAGAGATGAGCTGATGTTCAGCAGTGATGCAGATGATACAGCAGAGAAATGAGTCTTTTAGTTTCTCATGATTCAAGCCATTCCAGTTCTGGTGATCACAGTTTCATCCAGAATCATTTTTTTGATTTAAATCGATTCCTGATCCACAACAAATTCCCTCTTTCTTTTAAAGAGGTGATTATGCAGCTAGCTTATGCATCTGGAATGTTAGCATCACTGTGTCATCACTGTTAATGGAGCTGTGAGTTACTTACTAAGAGGAAACTTGGTTCTAAAAGTGCTTAACCCTCGAGCTCCCAGCTATTTTTAACCTTTGTGTCTCTCCTGGACTTTTTGTCTTAAAAAGCTTGTCAAACATCAACCCAGTGGTGCACAGTCAAGTTTTAAACATCTGTTTTTTTCAGGACAAGCTGGGCTTCAAGAATATGCATGTTGCAGCAATATCACTTGAATTAAAAAACTAAAAAATATCGGTACCATAAAGACAAAAGAACTATCGGAAATGATAACTCAAATATTTTTATGTATTAAAGACAGTAAACATTAAAGACTGAGGGTATTTTTTGCACAAATTCTTCTCTCATCTCTTTGGGATTCAGGAATTAAAAATAATGATTCTGTGACAAAAAGTCTTCAACAGATTAACATTTTTACAAAAAAGTCCTTGCGCTTCTGGGAATTTGAGTCATTATTTAAAGTGCAGTGACTCTGAGGGACGAACAACAGCCTCCTTGTGTTTATTTCTCTCTTTATTATGAGTCATTCAGTCTCTCTTCTTCAGTGTACACAGTAAAGCCCTTTTCTCACCGCCACACAGCAACTCACAACTTTTAACCGCGGTGGTAGGACCCAGAAGCGGTTGCTGCCCACGTGAACGCGCACAGACTTTGCCCTGCCGCTTCAGCATGTTGAACTTTCTGGCAGCAGCTGCCTGGCAGCAGCCAATCACTTCGAAGGATGGAGACAGTGGATAGAATCGGAAACAGGGATGAGAGCAGGGGAGAGACATGCGATAAAGGGCCTCAGGCTGGATTGGAACCCAGGCTGTCTGCGTACAGGGGGTGCGCCTTAACCACTTGGCCACCTGCACCCTGAAACGTATTTTCTAGGGGGAATTATTTTGATGACGGAACCGTTTTTGCCCCTACAATTTATAGAACATTATACATGTTAAAATACAGAGATTGTGAGGTACTCTACGTGTTTTTGGGGAGGGGTGTGTGATGGACTTGTGGGTCGGCTTTGCCGGGATGTTCACTGAAGCACCTCTACGTCATTGCTGCCTTGTACCGCGGCGGCAGCAGCCGCTTTAAAAAACGCTCAGTATTTCGGAGGACTCCGCACGGCAGTGTGAAAAGGGCTTAAGTCTGTGTACATGTGCTTTTCAGCAAAGCATGACATGAGGACGGAACAGCTTCTAGCTTTGGTTGTCACAACCCAGCCACAATGCATTCTGGGATATAAGCAGACAATATGGCAGTGGGCTTACTGGCTTACTGCCAGAACGATTGAAAAATGTTTCCTAAATTGATAAAAACGCATCCAATATCAGCATTACTGGTGTGGATTCAATCTGTAAAGACTGCAGATAGTCAGCCAAGTTCCAGCCGTGCTATAAAATGTTCTGTAAGAGCAACGAAGGTGTGAAAGGCGTTGTGAGAGCAGTACAACGGAGAGCTTTCAATGGAAAAAAACAAGTGCCTTCTATTCAAAAGTTATTCAGCTTTGAATAAAATGTTTCTTCTTGTCGTATACGACAACTCCGTCCTCAGCATTTAAATAATATCAATAATAACTTTGACTCTGCAGCACATAAGAAGAAAGAAAACATGTTTTTTTAAAGCCTGAAGATGTGACCTGTAATCACATCCCACAAAGATGCCCATATAAGGAGGTGTGTATTATTCCCACGGCAAATTTCCAAGGGTGCACCTGTGGCATGGTCCATGTGAGCTCTATGGCAGGGGTGTCAAAGTCAAGGTCTGGGGGCCAAATCTGGCCTGTGGTACAGTTGTACCTGGCCAGCCAGATCATATCATATTTTTATTATAACTGGCCCACTGATCTGCAGATTTCCTCCAGTTTAAAAATGTAAGCTATCCTTGTTCTGTCATAGAAATTAGAAAAGTTAAAATAATCAGAGAAAAAGTCAGGAATGTGGGAAAATAAAATTCTGTTTTCATTTCATATTCTTGATTTTGCATCCCAAAGTTATCAGGCAATGTTATGGTTTTTACTTTTTATTTTATATTTTTGACTTTTTATGTTATTGTTTTTTTTTTTTGTTTTTGTTTTTGTTTTACCTTTTTTGAGCCTAAATTTTAAAATTTGAAGAAACATTTTGGCCTTTTAACTCACGATTTTATTTGATTTTTTTTCTCATGTTTTGACCTTTTTAATTCCTTACTTTGACTTTTATCCCATAATTTGGCCTTTTGTATCCTCAGTTTTAAAGCGTAAATAATATTGTGACCTGTGAAACTCAAAATGTATTCATTTTTTCTCAGGATTTGACATTTTTGACCAATTATTTTGAGATTTATCTGATATTTTGAACTTTAAAACTCATGATTTGAAATTTTTATCTCATGTTTTGACCCTTAAAAAATCATGATTTAAACTTTCCTTTTTATTTATTTACCTTTTAAAAACATGATTTTGAGTCTTACCGTACGTTTTTAAATCTCAAAGTCATTCATCATCAGTGCTAAGGTTTTTTCTCCCCATAATTCATTGCTGGTGAAAATGAGGTTGACAGTTAAGGGTTAAATGTTGGCCTTGGTCAGCCCTCGGGCTGGACCCAAATTCAGAATTTGGCCCCTGCTCTGCTTAAGTTTGATGTACCTGCTCTAAGGGTAAAGTAAAGTAATGTAGACTACTTCAGGAATGGCTCATACGCATGAGATCACTTTATACATCTTAAATATAAAAGACTATGTTCAAACTGCTGCTTGAAATGCACTAAAAAATAATCATATTTGTGATTCTGACCATTCCAGCTCCACTGGACAGTGAAATCTCCATCCACTTACGGTGGCTAAGGGACACATATTCTGCTCTTACTGCAGAATAGACACTCTTTAAAAGTCACTTTTTCGTGTTTGATCAGACATAAAATTGCAGTCACGTAATTGTAATGCTTAATATCACAATCATGAAATTCAGTGTGATTATAGGAAGTAAAAGAAATTGCATGATTGTTTGAACATACAGTTTAAATGTCCATCAAGTGGTTCACTGGCTCCCAATCCAAGGTCTGGAACCCGCTGGGGGAGGGGCACCAGGCTCTATCTGCTCTGAAGTTTTCAAAATAAGATTTTCACAAATGAACTTTTTTGTACCAACAAGTTTATGAAGGTCTTTTCTACTAAAAGTTTCCACTGAATTTACACACGATTCACTTTTTTTCACGTGGGTCCTGGAGGGTCCGTTTTTGATCTGAGGGCAGCTGATAGCATCCTCTGAGATTCTTCTGACTCCAATGAAATGGTTTCAGAGTACTGTGATGATAAACAGGCCTGCATTCAGTGGTTAAAATTTACACAGCCTGATAAAGAAAGCATGGCTTGTTTACAGAAATTGATTTCCTTATCTAATGGGATTAGCTCAGACTTTTGTGATTGTTTATTGTGAAATCTCATTTTGGGATAACAAAGAAGAAGAGATTTTGTGTGCATCCCTAATTATCATATCACTGATGAATGCAGAGCAATTACAAAGCTTTCCCAAAAATGATAACAAAGAAGAAGAATAGGGTTGATGTCTTTGTCCTCAAATTCTGTATTGCTTTGCATTATAATAATAATAATTATTATTACTATTAGAAGGAAAATCCCATTGATGTCTGCTGGGAAATGTAGCATTAATCACTGTCTCAGTGGTAACAAAACAGGAAGGAGCTCCTGCCCATGATCTCCATAGTCCGTCTGTGTCTCACCCTCTTGAGCAAATGATAGCCTTTGCAGTCAGTCTTTGGGTTTCCACAGCACGTGCCACAATCCATCTCCAGCACGCACCAGAAGTGCCTCTGTGCTCCAGAGAGACCGAGTTTCAAAATCAAACACCACCTACAGATCGCTGATAATTTTTTCTATCACTGTGCCGACATGATGTCAAAACAGGAGGCTAGAGAACAGCAAATCAACCTGGGACAAAGTAACATGCTGCTTGTACTCTGTTCTCTTTGGTTCTGGGCTCAGTGGGTGAGAAAGCAAAACCATGGTGTGACCATGCACTCTGGGGAAAAGCGAGTTCATTAGGACTGCAGCGTACTACTCATGCTGCAGAAGATGGTGTTCAGCTGTGCTTTGGCTTTCATTGATAACCCTTGTAAAATGCCACGTGATTGGCGATGGTTCTGAGATGAATATTATACTAGTCTGGAGAGATGTGAAGACTGATGAGTAATTCTCTCTGTTTAAATGCATGGCATGGGTGTATGGAAGCTCATTTCCAAGTCGAGTCATGATTATGTGAAAAAGTCATAACTGTGGGATAAAGAGTCAAACTTATGAGTTCAAAGGTCATTAATTATGAGTTTGAAAAGTCATAACTATTGGATAAAAAGTCTAAATTATAAAATCACAATTATGACATAAAACAGTTAAAAAATTTGATCAAAAGTTTAAATTATGAATTAAAAAGTCAAGATTGTGAAATCAAAGTCAAGATTGAGATAAAAAGTCAAAATTATGTCTAATTTCAAAAGTCATAATTATGAGACTAAAAGTTTAAATTATGAGTTAAAAAGACATTGTTATGAGATAAAGAGCAGAAATGATGAGATAACAATCCAAACTATGAAAATATAAGTCATAACTGTGAGATAAAAAGACAAATTATGTGGTAAAAAGTCAAATTTATGAGATAAAAGCCATTATTATAAGATACAAAGTCAAAACAATGGGATTAATAAAGACAAATTATGTGGTAAAAATTCAACATTTCAAGTTAAAAAGGCATAATTAGGAGATAAAAGTCAAGGTATTGAATTAAAAGCAGAAGTAATGAGTAAAAAAGTCAAAATTATGAGATCATAACTAATGATTATGAAATAAAAAGTCATAATTAAGAACTAAAAAGTAGAAATTATGAGATAAAGAGTCCAAAATATGAGATTAAAAGTCATAATTGTGAGATAGAAAGACAAATTGTAGGATTAAAATGTCAAGATTATAAGATGAAAAGTCAAAATTTTGAGATTAAAAATAATACGAGATAAAAGGTCACAATTACAAGAGCAAATGTCATAATCTTAGTTAAAAAGTCAAAATTATAAGACAAAGAGTCCAAACTATAAGATAAGAAGTCTAAATTGTGAGATGAAAAGACAAATTATGAGATAAAAAGTCACATTAACGAGACAAAAGTTATGATTATGAGATTAAAAAGTCAGAACTATAGGATAAATAAAGGAAAAATATGAGGCAAGAATTTAGAATTTCAAGACAAAAAGTAAAAATGATTAGATCAAAAGTCATAATAAGGAGGTTAAAAGTCAGAATTGTGAGATGAAAAAGTCAAAATGATGAGATTTAAAGTAGCACGAGATAAAAGGTCATAATTATGAGGTCAAAAGTCAAAACTGTTAGTTAAAAAATTGAAATTATAGGACAGAGTCCAAACTATGAAATTAAAAGTCAAAATTGTAAAATATAAAGACAAATTATGAGGTAAAAAGTCACATTAACAAGACAAAAGTTATGATTATGAGATAAAAAGTCATAACCATGGGATAATTAAAGGCAAAATATGAGGTAAAAATGTCGCATTTCAAGATAAAAAGTAAAAATGAGATCAAAAGTCATAATTAGGAGATTAAAAGTCAAAATCCTGAGATCAAAATAAATAACAAGACTAAGTCATAAATATCAGATCAAAAGTCATAATTATGAGTTAGAAATTAGAAAATGATGAAATAAAGAGTCCAAACTATGAGACTAGAAGACAAATTATGTGGTAAAAAGTCAAATTTATGAAATCAAAAGTCACAATTATGAGATAAAAAAGTCATCTCATAATTTAGAAGTAGGATTATTTTTTATTTGTAGAATTGCCTAACTTTCACTTTTTTTTTTATTGGCTGAAGCGGGCTTCATATGGCTGTGAGTTCATTTACTTCACAAAAAAAAAAAACCTCTTTGAAATGCGTTTCAGGTCCTGTGGGTATGTAATGAACACAATCATGTTGTTTTGAAATGATACATTGTTATTTCTCGTTCCAGGCTCCCACAGTCAGATGCAATGGCTTAGCCTTGAATGTGCATACTTGTCCTCCCTACCCTGCTTTTATAATCTTGTTGCTGTATTGAGTGCACTCTACCACAGACCACTGAGCTCTCTGTGCTTTTAGCTGACTGATTTCATATGGTGCTTTCTTTCAAAGACCCCCGTCTCCACTTCGCCTTTATGCTGCTCCATTTTGGTTAACTTGCAGTGTTGCAAAGCTCCGTGTTGTCCACATCCACGTAAAGATCAAGGCTGAAGGTACACAGATCCAGCAGAAAACACTGAGGTTGACCATGCAAGGCACTCAAAACCAATCCCCATAGAGCTAGCATTCACACTGCAACAGAAACCTCTCAAGCAGGCTTCTACTGGCAGCTCTTGACCTGGGAAGGAAATCAAGGACTCAAAGAGCGCTGTAGGATAAGCATAAGTAGAGCCATATAGAACAACCTAAGTTCAACTATTATTCGAACAAACATAACCTGATTTCTGACTGCTGAGGTCATTGACCTGTTTCACAAAGTCTGCCTTAATATAAATAACGACATCTAACTGAGGACACAGCTGGCATTTTATAAAGAAGAGGACAATTCAATTCCCTTGCTCCAGAGTCCTCAAGGGCAGAATTAATAGTTTAGGGGATTATCACTCAAGAGAAAACAGCCACAGAACAGTTGGCTGAGGGGATTATTCACATATATTTTCTAATTTTCTTAAAATGTCATAAAATACAAGCTACAGAGATACAGACGTGACTTATGTGTCAAAGTTCTACCATAAGGGGATGATTATTTTTATTTTTGCTAAAAATGAAGCACTTTAAAAAGCTCCAATTTGCAGGCCCGGGGGGTTAAAGTGCAGAACTTAAAATGTGTCTCTGTGTACAAATCATAAGCCATGAGTGCATCTGTGAGACTGTTAGAGGCGACAGATTGGATCCCACTGGTGCAGTGCTTAGTAAACACAACTAAAGAGGCACCCAGTCACGGCACCATGATGTGGGCCATTACCTCTAACCTCTGCATGTACTCGCCTCTCACTGGGCTGTGGGGGGAGATAACACATGGCTAGACTTGCTTGCAAAGACACACTGCTTTCCGGGCTGCTCGCCTCTGGGGACTTCCTTTATGGCTTGGACTAAATAATGCCTCGCAAATGGCAACACCTGCTGTTTATTAACATAAGACAGATGATCAATGACGGTTAATGACATGTAATTATTACCTGGAGTGAAAACACTAGTCTGCTTGAAAGGTTGATAGAACACTTTAGAGAGCTTGGGCCTGTATTCTCTAACTCCACGTCCCTCCTCCTCTCCAGATCTTAGCTTGAGAAATGTGACAGAGGGAGTAACAAAGTGAGTAGAGCTGGGGTGAGCCACTCTGCAGCAGGCACCAGGTGTTGGAGATAATGTTCAGCTGGAGCATTTCTTGGCGGGTGGCACAAAGTTCATCATAACTGAAGTTTTGATCGATGGCACGTTGCAGATTGAGCCCTCAACCAAGTGCTGTTGTTAATAAATCCTGACTCAAACAAACACAGTCTAAGGGCCTTGGTGGAAGGACTGGATAGACAGCTATTGATCAACCAGGCACATGCCGATAAGCCAAACTATGCTTTCAAGCGTGAATGGCTGGCACTGCAGAAATGAAGGAGGAAGTGAAGAATGGGAGAACAAGCTTTAAAGATAGCAGAGGTGGCTGTTTTGATAACCTTTGGAAGTTTTGGGATTTTTTTTCAAATCTTGCTGATACAGCTCACCAAAAACACTTTTTCAAAAATATTGCAATACTGTGGAGAAGTCCACTTTGAAAAGTCTTCCTAAAGCTTCATTCTCTCACCCTCTTCAGTGCAAACAACTGCAATCATGGGGAAGAATGCTGACTTGACTGCTGCCCAGAAAACATTCATTCATTCATTCATTCATTCATCCATTCATCAATCATTAACACACTTCATAAGGAGGGTAAGCCACAGAAGGTCATTGCTGAAAGGGTAGGCTAATCTCCGAGCAAATCAAAGCTTATTGATAAAAAGTTGACTCTAAGGTGGTGCACAAGCAACAGGCAGGAGTTCCCATCAATTATCTAGACCAGTGGTTCTCAGCTGGTAGGTCAGTACCCAAAAGTGGGTCACAGAGGTGTCTCCAGTGGGTCGTGAATGTGTGCCTTGGAAAAAAAAATGTGGCACAAAATCTATGATGTATGGCAACTCTAGGTGGACAAACATCCATTCATTCACTGTGATGAAGAGTAAATTTAGGTTCTTTTCACCGGATCTCAACTTTCTTATGTTACTGAAACTGTTTTTTTCCAAGATAAGGATATTATTTCTTGTGAAATTACCAAAATTTCCCGGCAAATGAAAGAAAACATACACTATATTGCCAAAAGTATTCACTCACCCATCCAAATAATTGAAAGCAGGTGTTCCAATCACTTCCATGGCCACGTGTGTATAATATCAAGCACCTAGGCATGCAGACTGAGCTGGGCTTGGCCCCTTAGTTCCAGTGAAAGAAACTCTGAATGCTTCAGCATACCACGAAACTTTGGACAATTCCATGCTCCCAACTTTGTGGGAACAGTTTGGAGATGGCCCCTTCCTGTTCCAACATGACTGTGCACCAGTGCACAAAGCAAGGTCCATAAAGACATGGATGAGAGAGTTTGGTGTGGATGAACTTGACTTGCCTGCACAGAGTCCTGACCTCAACCAGATAGAACATCTTTGGGATGAATTAGAGCGGAGACTGAGAGCCAGGCCTTCTCTTCCAATGTCAGTGTGTGACCTCACAAATGTGCACAAATGGTCAAAAATTCCCATAAACACACTCCCAAACCTTGTGGAGAGCCTTCCCAAAAAAGTTGAAGCTGTTATTGTTGCAAAAGTCATATTAAACCCTATGGATTAAGAATGGGATGTCACATAAGTTCATATGCGAGTCAAGGCAGGTGAGCAAATACTTTTGACAATATAGTGTAATGTACGCATGCATGCCCTTCTCTAACAATGTGCTTTTTAAACATTTAGTCATGTTTTGTTGCATCCAAAGTCTAAATTGTGGAATATTTTATTGAATAAACTGAAGGTTTTAAGTTTTGAGTTTGGGTCTCGACTTCTCACAAAGAGGGGGTGGTGGGTCCTGCTGTCCAACCAGTTGAGAGCCACTGAACTATACCCTTAATTCAAGTCCGGGTTGGGACCCAAAGTTGGGTCACGGGAGATATTTTTTGAATTCTCAAAATGTATTTGCTACAGTATTCAGTGTGACTTTTATTTCTGCAGTACACATTACAGCCACATGGGGGCTCTACCCTCCTAAGACTAACCCTCTCAACCATAATTAAACACAAAATAAGGCTCCACCAGCCACTGGATAGCAAAAGAGCTAAAGTCTTAGTTATGGATGCTTGGCTCATATAAAAGAAGTATATTTTCCAGACCAGACAACTACTGAAGGCCCAAGGGGTCAAGCATTTGAAGAAAGCCTGTAATGGAGGTGAAGTGGCTTCTTCCTGCCTTATGAACAGAAAGCGCCAGGCCAGGACCAGACTGAGTCTGGAATTAACTTAATTAAAGCTAGCACCAGCCATCAGTGGAAAACAGTTGTTGGGTTGCAATGGCTTGAATCTTTTAAAAAGTGGGTCTCCAGAAAAAAAGTTTGGGCAACACTGATCTAGAACATGGCGCTCCGCCATAGTCTAATTTGCCCCACCCCAACAGAGTGCGCAAACACACTGCACTGTGTGACTGAGCTTCACACACTCAAGCTACAGGAGATGAAGCCTTGAAGCATTTCAGGTGACCTTTTATATATCCAAGTAGGATCTGTTAATCCGTATGGATTTAGGCTGCACAGCTCGGCACTTCAATGCAGGGGTTTTCAAATGGTGTGGCAGTGCACACTGGTGAGCCTTGAGCCATATCTTAGTGTGCCATAGCAATTTTAAAACCATACATAATTAGAGCAAGTGTACAATAAGTTAAGTTCAGTCAGGACCACATCGTCAAGAAACATACATGATTTGCTGCCGTAGTTTTTCTTTATCAGTTGTTGTAAATTTGCACTTTTTGCTGTTATTCAGATGTGGCTTTTCAAGGAAGGAGGAGCTGGGGTGGAGGGTGGGGGGGGGGTGTAAAAAGTGGTTTGCAGAGGGAGCAGCAAAGCATAGCCAGGTTAGAGCATTTTAAAAATGGCAGCATGAGTGCGATTAAAAGCAAATCAGCTGGCCATCAGGGCTTGTGTGAGATCAGCTGATTTCAATTATACAGCAGTGCTGGACTGAGTGGCCTGCCTAAAGTACCACTATAGCCTCATTTTACAATAAAATATTCTAATAGGCAATTTTAAATAGATATGGATTAGGTCTGCCTTGAAATTTTGTCTTTACCTTAGGTGTGCTTTGGGCAAAAAAAAAAAAAAGGTTGAAAACCACTTCCTTAATGTAAAAGTTAAGATGCTAGCAAGCGTGTGATTGATAAGACTGAGCTTCAGTCAGATTTTTCATTTCACAGGAAATAATAACAGTATTTATAGCAGATATAAAACATGGTAAAAACTCTTTGCACCTACCAATAAAGCAGAGAGGTAAAAAGGCAGTCAGGTAAAAGATTTTCCGTTCTAGCTGGGTATAAAAAGTCTCTGATTTTAGTTGTTCGTCAGATAACGCATAATTCCCTCAGGAGTTGGAGGGAATACAGCCGCTATAAATGTCTCAGTTGCTGTGATTTGATTTATTCCTCAGTTAAATGGACTAGGGAGGATGACCAGAGTGTTAATAATGACAAATTATTTCTGTCTACATTGTAAACTTAACAGAAATTAAGTGAACAGAATTCTTAAGAGGATGGGCATGTCTGTATTAAAACTCCTGATATGTGCTTTGTAATACTCTAATATTTTGGGAGAGTTTTTTTGAATCATGGATTTAGGGAAGTTCTTTTTTTTTATTGGGATTACCGGAAAAATGAACTTTTCCATGATATTCTAATGTACTGGGATGCACTTGTACATTATAGCCATCGAGCCAATAATCCAACAGGTCTGACAGTCATATGTAAGGTGGAGGATAAAGTGCTAGAAAGGTCTACAGGGTCTGTGGTGTAAGACGACAGAGAAAGGACATTTTACAAGAAAAACAGGGATCTAGATCCAGCAAGATGAGATGATGTGATACATGCAACAGGAATATAAATCCTATAAATCCCCTCACAGCAGGATCTAGGAACTGTAGTTGTTGTTGTTTGTTTGTTTTCTGTCATCATCTTTTCTTGGCGTGCGTCGGGGCTTCATTACCATCCCTCACATCAGCAAGAAACTTCCATATCAGCCAATATTTAACCATATGCTTCTTCTATTGTAAAGCTGAGAGAAGTACAGCTTTAGATACCGATAGCACACATAGCTAGGAAGATATGTATGAGTCAACAGCAGTGAAGTCAAAAGCAAAACTTTCCACACAGCACTGATATATTTGGCTGCATCTCACAATCTAGAATCTATAAAACTTTACTGTACACAAAGCACACAGTTTTCACTTTGGTAAGATTACTTTTTTGAAGAATTTACTGCAGGTTTTACGATGGGAGCACCACTTACAGAAAATGACTATAGAATGTATAATGAAAGACTTCAGACTTTCATTAGACAATCAGAGCAAACTATCCACTCAGATGCTTTATGGCCCCTGCTAGAGAGAGAGCGAGACTGAAAACAAAAAGAGAGAAAGCAAACGCAAGAGTGGGGCCATCCTGAACGTGACCGGCGTACTGATGCTGCGCTGAATTACCAGTACAGCTGCAAACATTTCCTCTGCTCGATTACTCTGAGCTGACAGAATCAGGCTGTAACATGCAATACCGTAAGGATGCATTCAACATCCAATAAGAACGTAAGCACATTTCACTGTCACACAGTGGCCATTGCAAAAACACAAGTACGCAAAGTGCCGATGCATAAATTGCCAATACTCTGAATAGAAAATTTCTAAAAATAACTGCCTTGCAGCTCAAGCGTGCAATAGATGATGCGGTGAAGCAGGGGACCGCAGGGATCACTCATGGTGCTGCAAGGCAACAATAGATCACTTCTATGCATGCTCTCACTGTTTGATAGTAGCTGGTATGATTACCAATAGATTTTTACTAATGCTGTCAATAGATTAAAAAAATTAATCAAGTCGATCACATCACTATACTGTGATTAATCATGATTAATTACAGCATTTCTTTAGTTTTATTAATTTTTAGATTTTTTAACGTTCTTATTATCAATTGTTTATTTTCATTTTTTTAAACTTTATGTACAGTGCTTTTTACTAAAAAATGTTTTATTATTATTGTTATTATTTTATATAAATGAACATTTAAAATACTACCATTTACTTGTATTTTTGGTTGAGATAAATTAGTACAGGTATGGAGTTTAAATGAAGAAATATTAAACAAACTAGAGTTTTTAAAGTGATTTGTGGTTTGTAAATCAGAGTGTCTTAAGTCACTGAGCAATAATAATATCTATAAACTGCAGACGAGCCCAGCAGACAAACACATCAGGTAGAAAATACCTTCTGCTGTAAAGTGAATGATCAGGTGTGCTGTTACCCCGAGGTAGCTGAAGTCGCTGACTGAAGTCCAGTGGTCTGTCATCAGTGTAATAAATGTAGCTCGGGCCAGCTGCTCCACTTTAGTTGCCTTTTTAGCTGTCATACGGTTCACGGATTCTTGTGGCAGTAGTTCTCTGTGGTACGGGTCATCCAAGGCACCTGGATGATGTCTTGAAGCCCCTTGTCGTCAACGATGTCCATGGTCTGCAGTCTCTGGCGACCCATTAGCAATCGCATTAGTTAGCTTAGATGTTGTAGTTTTAGGGACAACTCTGGGTCTGCTGGACTGCACCTGTGTATGTTGACGTCACGGCTTGGTTCTGTGTTGTTGTTAGCGTCTTTGCTAACATTAGCAACATTAGCTCTCATTGCTTCATTGTCCTTAAGACTCGTTGTGCCTCGGTGTTAAGACAGTTCATCACTGCAGTATGTACACACAACTATTGTTTCATCCAGACTTCCATCAGGCAGCTTTTTAAATCCAAATTTGCAGTGAAGCAGACCTGGGTCTGTCTCCTCACTCATCACTGCTGGCTGCGTTCGACCTGCCTTTAACCCTTTCACCCCAGGGATGTAAACATCCACGCAGGAGGACTACGGGAGGAAGTTGTGGTCAAACGTAGTCATATGATTAAATTGTGTGTGTGTGTGTGTGTGTGTGTGTGTATATATATATGTTTATCTATTTATTTATTTATTTTTTACGCGTTAAGCTTTTCAGATTAATCGGGAGCGTTAACGCGTTCATTTTAACAGGCCTAATTTTTTTAAAGTATGGTGGTATGCATGCACACAGATAAACAAATCCAACGTTAAAACATTGAAAGTAAAATCTCGTGAGCCTCAGCATGGAAAAACACCTTCATGAATCACTTTCAAAGCACAGAATGAAAAGTTGAGTCATTAATCCCACAAAAAATGAAACACATGAATTTCTATCTTCCATTGGAAACTAGAGAAAACAGCCCCTGGACTTAAAAAGTAGTTTGGAAAACCATTCACTGACTCTCAGGTGAGTCAGCCTAACAGCCAATCAATATAGATCTAGAGTTCAGTACTTTCTCCCAACTATTCTTTTTCTCTACACATGCCTTCTCTTTAAATGAGGACAAGATGACATATCTTAGGACTACCAAGAAAATCCCAGTGCTCGATAAATGTCAGCGTCTCAGGTCTATGGGGTAAAGGGTTAAAAGAGACGAGAGAGGATGGGAGGCAGCCCAGAGGGATCTGAACTCATCGGGCTCTCAGATCTCTCAACAGGAGGAGGTAAGTTGCATTTACCAGGGGAGCTTTGCATTGTCAGCTGGGTCTGTGTGAAAAGAGAAGAAAGATCGCCCTCATGGGAAATGGAGTTTGCAAAAGTTAGCAGGAAACAAAATGTAGACTTTGTTATGGAACGCTTTTTGTAAAATCACTGAACAGGGATGCACTATTTTTTTTTTTTCTTCTGCAGAATGTACAACAAAAAGAGAAGTGCCAAAACTCAGAGCTAAACAGCAACCATTCCAAGGTGGTGCAAGAGTTGTCTCCAGGATCTCAAGAGAGCGCTATTGGTAGATAAAAACACACCAAAAAAAAAAAAAAAAAAAAAAAAGCCAAAGAAGATCACAAGTCAAACAGCTGTGGGATCCATTTAGCAAAACATTGCAACGTGACTGCTGGGCATTATTCACATTCCCTCAAAGTGTATGGTGATGGAGAGGAAAGTCAATATGGATGCAAACAGTGTAAGGGTGAGTAATTTCTTCTCCCGGGCAAAAGCAATACCAAACAAGTCCTGAATGGAGGTTGAATCTAGTGGCCTTTTTTACCACATCTTCCCACTGTGATATCCAATCCCCACGCACATCTCAGCTGCAAGTCTCCAAGGCTGTCTTCTCACGTTGCCTCTCCAGAATACTAAGTCTGCTGATCAACCCTCTGCATGGCAGGGTAAACATGAACCTGTGAGCAAGACTGGATTTATACTTGCGATGCAGCTTGTGATGGTTGTTGGTGATCTTTATTCTTTTGATCTCCAAACACACACAACAAGAAAGCAGGGAGCACGCAAACTTGACCTGCTTTCGTTTGAGCTGTTGTGAATCGATCAGGGAAGTGGGGTTTTGACCCTGATCCCTGGCCTCTCTTTTCCTATTGGACCACTCATCCTGTCCATCGGGCATCAATCAATACAGCTGCTACAACTCCCCGCCGTCTGCATTAAGTAGCCACTGGGCTGGTAGGATGCCAATAATGTTCTCACTCAGTATCTATAAGTTTAGAAATGATTCTATTTTTGATGTTTGTTGAGCACACAAGGATAAATACTTGCAAACTCAGTTTAACATAGGAGAAACAGACCCAGAGGTTAGGTATCAGGACTTAAGGTGGGAAGACAAAGAATAAAACATGCATCCAGATTTAAGATGCATGCCTCATTTTATAGATGAAAAGGCACACGTCAGCTTTGGGGGTGGGACACAGGGCTTTAAATTTGCCTTAACCTATCTCTGTAAAAGAAAAAAAACCTAATTATATCACATTCCAGTCCAATTATCCATTATTGTGAAAGAGAAGGAGACAGCACAGTCTAGCAGCCAAACTGAGTTGATGGTTCACTGAGCCATGCACTGAAAAGATGTGTGCTTTAGGTCAGCACCATCGTAGCGCTCTGCCTGACCTCTCTAATTATCCACCAGCTGGGAGGTCAGGTGCCCTCCAGCCATCCATCTAGTTCCTCACTTCCACATGCATCTTCTCCTCCAAAGGTCCTGCCCTCCTTTCCACTGCTCTCCTCTGATGTCTGCTGATTCTTACTGTTTGACCCTGTCACTCCCCTTGTCTGTCCTTTCTCCTCCCTGCAAGATCTGAAATTATAGATACCCAGCTACTTTCAGACCTCAAAGATAATGCATTGGAAAAGGGGCTGTTTGTTTTTTTGTGTTTTGGAGAAAACAGCTTAAAGTCAACGCTAAAGCCAAACTAAATAAAACTACAGCCAGCATGACATGAAAAAATAAAACAAACGAGGCAAGCCAGCATGTCTGCAATGTGTCCTCTGTCCCCTGCATTGCATTTCCTTGCAATGTGCATGATCAACTGTGACTTTCACTCTGCATTGCCTGCCAATAGCCCTTTTTCCCTTTTTTCTTTTTTTTTTTCCAGGCACTTACTTTGCACTGTTCTCACTTGTACTTGAAGACAGTGCAGCCATGCTGCAGGTGCACCATCGTTGGCGCCCCGGGCAACAATTGCTACAAAGACGACAGACTCAGTAGAGATTTAAGCGCTCCACATGACAACAAAGCGCAAATCAAAGCCTGGGACAAGGAGCTGATGACAAATCGTAAAATGTGCTGGAGGAGCACAGTCAAGGCTGCTGGCTGTGGGAGTCTTGGAAGCAATCAAGTCTCTGTTGGCAAAGCAGAAATTCAAAGAGACTGTATAATACCAAGCAATACGACACAATTCTCAATTTTAAGACTGGTCGGACTCAATAGAAATCTTCTTGATGTCTTAGCTCTAGACGAAACTAATAAAGCTTACCAAGTTTCCAGGGCCATCAAACCTGATGTACCAAAGTCATATCCACTTGATGCGTGAATATTTTTGTCTAATGTTAGCCATGTTAGAAAGAAAATGGCAGAGAGAGTGTGAAAGAGCACACCTGTTTGCACAGGTTCTAAAAGCACCAGCACAAATATACAAATGTGTGGCTGAAAAGTGTGATTACTTATGTGCACATGAATCTGTGCCCATATGGGCTCGGCTGTGTGTGAGCGCATGTGACTGAGGGTGAAACAACACTATACTGCTGGTGGTGGTAATCGAGCCCACTAATTACTTCCTGAGCTGAGAGAGTTGTCAGAGAGAGGAGGAGCTGCCACAGATGGTGAGAGACCCACACTGACACCAGGATATCCTACCTCTTCATCATTAGAGCTGAGCATGTGTGTCAGTGTGAGACGGCGTTATTGATAGAACGGGTGAGAATGTGAGACCAAGATGAAGTGATCAAATTACCCTTTAAAAACCACAGACGGAGAGATACTCCTAGAAAGAGAAGATTCAATAAACTCTGATCAAATGCATACAGTTATTACCCTCTCTGTACATCTGAATTTCAAACACTTTTCAAGAAGCGCTCATTATTTCATAACTGCGATGTTTCAATCCACTCCAAAAACATCCCAAACATCTGGCTCCACTGGACCGACCCAGCACCCATCCACTCCCATCCATACTTCATCCAGATCTTTCCTTCATGTGCTCAAGTGCCTGTGGGCAGGTGGTGCACCAGCAGGCTCCTCTTCCCTTCCTCTCCCTAGCTGAGCTCACTCTCCAGACAAAAACGCTGCAGGCTGAGTACTCACCACTGTGAAGAGCCCTCAGTGCCGCTGACCTCCAGCAGGTCATAGTCATCCTCCAGCTGAAAGTCAGAGAAAACCAGGGCAATGGTGTCTCCCGGCTCGGCCAGCACAGTCCAGGTGCAGTCGGCGTTGTTGTTGTACTCAGCCGGGTAATTGGGAGTGGTGATGACTCCGCTCTGGCCCCGCAGTGTCCCACCACACCCATCATCTGCTGCAGGAAGCACAGGGAAGAGAATGTTGTTAGAATCTCAGAAAAAGGCATACCATTTAAAAAAAAGCTTTTGTGCTGCAAGGATGATTACATGTGCACACAGATATGGATACATGATGTTTAAAAGTTAAATCTTCACAGCTGGTTCTGTTGCAAAAATTCACAAAAATCCACCATTTTCCATAATTTCAAGAGAGAAAATACATTTCATAGGAACAGGCAAAAATCTCATCTGTTGCCATTTTTGCATGTCTAAAACCCCCTCTGTGTTAGCCTTGAACAGAATGAGCTGTTTCTGTGTCTGTGGGTCCTGATCAGTTGGGGGTCTGCCTCTTGAAAGAATTGTGGACAGGTCAGGGGCACACAATTTTGTTGGAAAAGCTTTATAAGAGTACCAGGTTCACTGAAAATGGGATTCAAAGGCATCAATAGCATCAATGGGAAGGCACAACAGGGAGCTTCTGGAAGAAAATAAAGTAAGAGGCAAAGATTTATGAACCTGCTTGCACACATGCATGTTGTTGATGAGCATTTGTTTAAATACAGTGCTTAACAAATGTATTAGATCACCTGTCATATTTGTCTCAGAGACCATCCAGCATCATGAAGTGCTTTAGTGTGGACTCTTTCATTTTCAGTCAGCTCTCCACATTTTATCATTTCGAACAGAATGAGGAATTTCAAACTGAATTCACCCAAATTTGAGCCGGCTCACTGGGCTTCTCTGAGAAGTCAGAAATGAATCAAGCATAACATTCAACCACTAAAACTTATTTTTCTGTTCAGAAATGCAAGTAAATAACTATAATTTGACATATTAATCAAGAAATATTAATGTGCTTTACTATTTTTTTCAGTTTTTTGTAAATCAGTAAATTTGAAAGTTCATGGATAACAATAATAATTTTATTTTAGCATTAAAAATATCATTTGGGTTAAAGAGCTTCTACATATTGGTGTGTTACCATTGCAGAAATATAAAAAATGATTTTGGTAATTACCAATGCTGTTAATTTAGGAGAGCTGTGGCATAAACCTTACTTTGGGTGGTGGTTCAATAAATTTTAAATTTTAAATTTTACTGCTGCAGTGGGTCTTTTGGTTCTTCTTTGCTGCTATAAAAACAGTAGCTCATGTATGCAGGGTTTTCAGGCAGTGAAGAAGAATTGATTTCCAGTTTACATTTAGCTTGCATACAAAGCAAAATACAAAGTTAACCAAACTGGATTGGATCAGAGGATTAAACTCATGTACTCGCCGATACCAATACCTGCATTTCAAGCAGTATCAGAATTGGAGGAACACTCATTTCAAGAGAGCAAATACATTTCATAGGAACGGACGACAAAGGTCATTACCTAAATGTGTAACTAAAGCAAAAACCTAATAACAAAAACTGAGCTTAACCACTGCCAGGCTACTAAATTGCTTTAAAAAACACAGCGTAGTGGCAGAGATGCTGATATACTGATGGCTGATCGTCATGACAAGTAAGATGTTATATAGCAAGAAAAGTCTGAGCTCAATAGAAAGTGCCAGTAACCTCTTGTGCATTTTAGTATTAACTCAAAAAACATATTTGTTTTGTTTTCTCTCCTCTCAAATCATCTTTCTGCCATTGGACTGAGGGGCAGATTTTCAAATTAATGAAAATATGCTGCGAGTTCCAGCATATTGTTCCTTTGTCTGCTGTTATTTGCCACAGGCCAAGCAGACACCAGTCATATCATTGAAAAACCCCCACAGTGTTGTCACAGTCAGAGAGCAGGGCGGAGTGTGTGATGCAACCTAATGCAACATAGAAAGGGGAGGGAGAGATTAAACTCTGATTAATTCAGATTTGTGTTAATCAAAGCATCTCTTCCCTCCTCAACACTGCTTTAAGAAGACCATTAAATAACAAAGCATGCATTTAATGTGTTGCCAGGATAATTCCCCTGCCCAGAGTCTGATATGTTCATTATAGCTCTGAAAATGCGTCATCATGAGGAACTAGCATCTACTGGGCTTTATCTTATGCATGCACAAACCATTTTGACACATAGTGTAGATGTCCTCCTATTTTCTGCCTGCTGTGCACTTGCATTGTTTAAATAGCAAACATACCTTTTGCATCCATATGTGTGTTTGTCTTAAACTGAAAAAGGGACAGGCACACTGCAGGGAGGGTTCCTATCTTAGGACACAAAAATCAACTGTGCTTTAGCCCACCTAAAACTTGGTCTGAAGTCTAGAGACTGTGTTGCATGATGAGATTTTGGAGGATGCACTGGAAAGATATCAGTGCCTTTGCAAGCTTTTAATGAGACAGAGGGCTGAGAATGGAAACTTTAGTTTGTTCCTGACTGTTTTAAAGCCCTCCTTCATGCCGTCTTGCTGGAGTGGGTGTTCTAATTTGTACGGTTCATCTTTTTGTAGCATGAAAGAAAGTGGTCAGTCATAAACTCTATATACCTTGTCGAGGTCATTTTCACACCTTCAGGTGTCTAAAATTGATTTCAGTGATCCAGAGAGCCCTGAGACACAATAACATCCACACGTTTAATTGAAAAACAAAAAACTGAATGTTTATGACACTATAATCCAATTTGCATAATAATTTGGAAAGGTGTATTTTCTGTGTAGTTTCTGTGTTTCTCACTGGCGAATCCATCTTGCAAAGCTCCCACCTGAACCGTTTGGGACCGGTTAGAAAGTGACAGGACCAATCAGTGTCGAGGGGCAGTACTTTCTGGCGCGGCGGAGGCGTAAGCAAGCAGCAACAAGAGGCCGGTGTAATTTTCTTTTCAAAAATGACAAAAGTGATGTACTGACATGTCTACAGTCGCCATGGTTCGCGTTATTCCTCAGTAGCTGTGCATGCGCACCTTGGTCACGGCTATGTCACGTGTTTTGATGCTCTAATTTGCCCGTAAAGATGTGACACACAGAACGTTCATCCAATCACACTCTGAGTTTTTTCCAAAGCCTCTGCCCTTTCCCAAACATTTAGTATTGAAGGTTTTCCAGATGGATGTGTGAAACAAATCCATCCGGCGTGTCAGGTTAGGGTCTAGCAGAAAAAGTGTAATATTTTAGACTATCGATATTTTCTAACACCTGTACCGATCATGCTTCAGAGATAATTTAAAATTCTCCAAAAAATGTTCCATAGTGCCCTGTGAGTGTTCTGTAAAGGAGAGAAGTTTGAAGATCAGTCTAAATCTCATGCATGATGACATGCATGCTCAATTCTCTGACAAGCATTTAGGTGACACTGGTTTGATTCATGTGACTCCAAAAACACACCCATGTATCATCAAGTCACTTGGTCCAGCCTCTTCATGCTCTGTGCCTGGCTTTGCACCTGAATTGCTGTCAAGATAGCAAAATACGTATGTGTGCGCAACAAATCACGCCATGCATCTTAGACAAAGCACTTTCAGCTATGTAAATGATCCCATCGACTAGGCTGTGTGATCTCTCCAGTATGTAGTTACAACAGAGAATACACAACGCTTCCATGATCTCATGTTGTATCACGTGCGCTCATCTGTGTCAGGGAGGTGTGGGACTCATTAGCACACGTGTGCAATGTTTCAAAGAAAAGGTGGAGGAGCTCTGAGTCATGGGGGCCTTGTCTATCATCCATCCCACCTGTCACCACTGCAACCCCCCTAAGGGAGGGCAAGGGAGTGTACGGACGAGCGGAAACTTGTGAGGTGTGAACTTGAATAGGAGGGAAAACCACGACAGAAGGGCGTGAAGAAGATGAGGAGGATGACAGGTGACAAGCGAGGATGGGAGGGAGAAAAAGTGCAGAGGGAGGGTGGACAATAAAGAAAGAGAGAGATGGCAACAGGGTGACAGGTGATTGTTGCAGTGGGAGTGACAGGAAGTAGACGGCAGACAGAAGAAAGGATGAGGAAGTGCATTGATATTCCGTGCAAGACGGTTTCTTCACACTTGAAGGGAAGTCTCTGACTCTAAACTCTCCCCTTCACCTTGACTCTCACCATCACTCTCTCCTTTTTTGCGGCTGCTACTGGCAGATGCAAGCGCTCAACAACAACGGAAAACTAAAAATGGTCCTGAATGAAACCTAATACTGCTGAACAGCTCAATACATGAGGTGTGCAGAAGCTTATTACATTTTTCCTCATTCAATTGCAGATGTCAAGATGTTTCCCATGGTTGAACAGTGCATGTTTTCAGGCTGTCACTTAGGATGTCATGGTTTCCCATTAAATTTAGAGTGTCATGGTAACCAAGAAATGGCACATGCATGCATGCTATAAATATGTTCAAGCTCAATATAAGCCCAAAATGCACACAAATGCAAATGCAACTATATTTTTATACAGACAAATGTGATGAGATACTTTTAAAATTGATATCCACACACCAAAGATAGAGCAAGATTTGTGTGTAATGCTTTGGGTTTGAGCAGTGACATTAGACCTTGTCAAAAGTAAACCTTTTTCCACAGAGATATGCAGCCGCTAAACTATGAAAGAGAAAAAGGATGGCGTAGACTGTGAACAGATTTAGGCAGAGAGAGAGTGTCAGAAAGTGAACCGAAGAGTGATGTTAAATGAAGTATCCTCAGGAGATTATGGCTGGAGAACAAATTGATGAGCATAGGACAGGGAATGTAAAACATTATCTGTGCCATCAATGGCTGGCTATCATCTATGGCCCGACAGCGCTGGCACGTTTGCCCTCTCCTCAGTCCAGAACGGTGACCGTGCCAAATGTTCTCCCCCACTCCAACAGTACAGCTATAGTGCTGCTTTTACACATATGGACAGCCTCTATAATTGGAGTGTCTAACAATACTTATGAAAGAGCACTCAGGTGTGCACGCTGACTTTTATGTGGCACTAGGAGACCTCAATTAATTCGCAGGGGAAATTGCCAGTTTCTAAAACTTGTTGGCGTGTAATTTCTGCTGAAAAGGTAGGATAATCACATCCTTTAGTGCTTGAGCAATTTTTCAGGAGCTGGGCGGGCATGGAGGAAGAGAGTGAAAGAGAGAGCTTGGGTCCAAACTGAAAATTGTTGGTGAATTATGGCGCAAAGAGAGAGAGAGAAGGGGTGACACAAACTGTAAGAAAACGTGAGGCACACACACAAAATGTGGAGTACAGCCTGGTGCATGTGCCTGGGTTTTTGTGGACTGTGCTGGCGCGTGGTGCCCAGCCATGTGTGCTCCTATGTGGGCTTCCTGACTCCCGGCCTGGTTACAGATGGCACAGTGTCTCAGTGTCCTGCTCAGCAGGCACACTGACACAAGCCATTGGTCACATGAACACACACAGGCACAGCAAATGGCCACATAAACTAAATATGAATGTCATTCATTTTAGCTAAGTAAGAATTCACTTTCAAACAGAGCATATTTCATGTACAAAGGCATCACAAAGGCCTACAGTGATTTATTTTTCTAGAAGTGTGTCAGGATAGGTCAGAGAATGCAGGTGTCGCTGCCGCGGGGGTGCTTGCTAACAGTGAGGGGAGGACAACTGGCACAAGCACCTGACTGGGAGCTAACACATGAGGTCCTGTCATGGTAAATAAGATATCAGCGTAACCACAGAAACGCCTGTCAGGTCATGTAGGGGCGTAAGTAATTTATGGGGAGTGTGTACAGGCCCTAGGTTAGGTTTTTTTTATCAATTGGAGTGTAAAAAACTATAAAATAAATGTGCATTTGAAAAAAAGGTCAGTGTTGTCATCTTTAGCATTGCATGTTTTAAAGGAGAGACTAATATAAATATTATTTTAGGTTTAATGTTTTAGTTGTGAGTCACATTTAAGATGGGGGAATGTCTAAGGTGAATCTTTACAACATTCTAACCAAGGTCAAGGTCTAATACCTAGACCAGTGGTTCTCAAATGGTGTGTCTCGAGCCAAGTCTTGGAATATGCACAACCATACATAATTACTACAACTACACAATAACCTAAGTTCAGTCAGAACCACACATGATGTGTGGTTATAAATAGTTTTTCTGTATTAGCAGTTATGATGCTGATAAAGTCAGAGGTAGAATAAAGGAAGAGCTGGGGTGGAGGAAGGCTGTAAAAAGACGCTTGTGCAGCAAAGCATAGCCAGACAAAAGCAGTTTAAATATGGCAGTATGAGAGCTATTTGCTATATCGTACTTGGAATGAACTTGCTTGCCATCAGCTGATGAGGTAACCTTGCAAAGCAGATGGATTCGCCCGTTTCTGTGTTTCTCACTGGCGAGTCCATCTTGCAACGCCCCCATCTGAACAGTTCGGGACCGGTTAGAAAGTGTCAGGTCCAATCAGGAGTAAGAAGTAGTACGTTTGGGCAAGACAGAGTTGTGACGTAAGCAAGTAGTGACAAGCGGCCGGTACAATTGTGGGGGATGACATTAGCGTGGATTCTGCTAAAAAGGCAGTGTTATCAGAACGTGACGACATTTCTTTGTTAAAAGAAGAACAAAGAACAGCGTTGGAGTATAAGGAGTTTACTGCTTGATAGCGGCACATTTCAATAATGCAGACAGAACGTTCATCCAATCACCCTCAGAGTGTTTTTTTTTTAAGCCTCTGCCCTTTCCTAAACACCGTCTATGGAAGGTTTACCAGATGGATGTGTGAAACACATCCATCTGGCGTGTCAGTTTACTGATGAGGGCTTGTGTGAGATCATCTGATCTCAATTATATGGCAGTTCTTGATTCCATGGCCTGCATGAACAGATGCTAGACTCTTGATTTACTGTAACATGTAAGAGGCTATTGGTCTGGTGTGCTTTGAAATGTTGGCTTCATCTTAGCTATGCCTTTGGCAAGAAAAAATTGAAAACCACTGACCTGCACCATAAGAGGCATAGATATGAATGACAAATAAAAACTCTGAGTTTACAAATTCTCCTGTTATGATGTTAACATATTTTAAACTATCACTAGCAAAGCAAAAGTATGGTTGTTGGTTCACCAGGGTTATACATCTTCTAAAAAGCTTAATTAAGATGCATTCAATGAGAGCAAACACACTTTAAAATAACTTTTCTGTCATTTATCGAGCATTACCTACCTCTGCAGTAGGGAAGCGGAAAATCCCAGGCAGCGGTACCCGCTGAAGTGGCGAGGCAGGACAGGGTGGTGTGACCCTCCAGCACATAGCCCGGGCTGCAGCTGTAGCGGATTTTGTCCCCGATGTTGAATGTGGACCCCTGCTGGTGACCGTTGAGTAGCTGTCCAGGATTACCACATGTGTAGCTGGGCAGAGCTGAAGAGGGAGGAGAGAGAAGGATGTAATAGCATTCCTGACCAAGGCAATGACTTACTGAATAATGCATTAATACAGCAATTTTTCTGGTTAGAAAAACAATGCTGATCCTTGAACAGTAATGAGTTATGGTAACCCCGAATCCAAGGAGAGCAAAATAAAACATAAATTTTATCTCTAAAGTACATTTAAATTTCAGTTTTTTCACCCTTAGAATTAAATGTTATGATCTGAGTCCATCCATCACTAATGGATTCCGTGTTTATCATCATCGCTTGTCCAGTCATGCACTTGCATGCAAATAAGTGAGCCCAGTATTGACAGAACCTTGTCTAATTGTGTGTTATTATGCAAATCAAGTTCATGGAAGGTTCAGCCAATCTCTTGCTCCTGAACCTCTTGTTTCAGTGTTGCTGTCAAAGACACAATTGTAGCTTCTATTTCCCCTCATGATATATAGTATAATGGCTAAATATACAGCAAATTGGCTAAAATACAGACATGTCATGTGGAGATGCTTCTGATCTCGCTGCATCTCAAACAATAAATCCCTCAAGTAGGAATAAAGCTGCCAGAGCCGAACATGCATTATAGATGGACACGCAGAGATTCACACAAACATGTGTGCACATGGCCATCCAGCTTACAGTCTCAGTCACACTCTCCCACACAGTGGGGGAGCTGGCCAGCACATGTGCTGGACTTTGGATGAAACTCAGTCTCTCCACAGGAACCGGACTGGACTGGCCCGCAGGGATGCAAAATGGATCATATACAACAACACAGTTTTCATGGGCCTCATAAGCATGCTTGCTTTTCTATCTCAAGCTTCAAAACATCTTGAATCCATTTCCAATGACAGTCAGGCCGCTTTGGCTGCACAAACAACATTCATCTGTATAAGTCCACTTCCATTTTCAGGTTTAAAAATGCATTGATATATATATATATATATATATAGATAGATAGATAGATAGATAGATAGATAGATAGATATAATAGGATCAATGCTCTACCTATACTAGAGCAGGCCCATTCAGCTAAGTTGGAATGGTGGACACTTCCTGAAAAAGCATTCATATAAAGAGCCTGAGGCATGACGCCCCCTTCCTAATTTTTATCTAATTTTTTGGTCACACTGAAACCTTTCAGAACTTTAGGCCCTTTGTGAAAAAGCCAACCCCCCGCTTAACCGACTCACTGGTTGTTCCGCTCTTGGTGGCAACAATTGCAAGTTAACATTTGTGATAACTGGCTATGAGTCTTTTGCATCACAATGTAGGCATTTTGGCCCACTCTTCTTTGCAGAATTGTTTTAATTGGAGGGTTTTTCAGCAGGCTTTGGCTACCAGTTACATGCTTTTGCATTGCATAATAGTGACAAAAACACAGAGGCTGTCAAATGTTAGATAGTGTGTAAATTTGAAGCAGCATTGTTTTGTGGTATCCTGGCACGCGGTATGAATTTTTTTCACACATCCATCTGGTAAACCACTCACAGACAGTGTTTGGAAAAGGGCAGAGCCTTTGAAAAACTCCATTAGGAACTACATAACGCGTACCATGGCGACTGTAGACATGTCAATACATGACTTTTGTCGTTAATAAAACAAATCACTGCTGTTCTTGTAACAGAGAGATGTTGTCAAGTTCTAATAAAACTGGCACTTTAGCAGCATCCACGCTATTCTCTCCCGCCATTATTGCACCAACCTCTTGTTGCTGCTTGCTTACGTCATGTTTCCGCCGTGAAGACATTAGCGTGGATGCTGCTAAAGCGCCAGTTTTATCAGAACTTGATGACATTTCTTCGTAAAGAATAAAAAACAAAGAACAGTAGTGAGTTGTTTTCTTTTCAAAAATGACAAAAGTCATGTACTGACATGTCTATAGTCACCGTGGTTCGTGTTATGCAGCCCTCCATGGAGTTTAGCGGCGTACCTCAGTTTGGGGCTACTACGTCACGTGTTTTGTTGCTCTGATTGGCCCGTAAAGATGCAACAGACAGAACATTCATCCAATCACCCACCAAGATTTTTTTCAAAGGCTCTGCCCTCTTCCAAACGCAGCCTATGAGAGATTTACCAGATGGATGTGTGAAGCAAATCCATCTGGCATGTTAGGTTATAAAGCCTGCTGTTCTGTTGGTAACTGTGCTATTAGTTCACTATTGTTTAAATTCAGGTTACAGTGGGTAATAGTGGCAGAGGACTCTTTAGGTTAAAAACTTAGTCCCTCTACACGATATTTAGATTTTTACACATTCATTTTTCTTCTTTATATATTTTAAAGCAATATGTATCATCCGTGTCCTGGTTTAAACCACATAGAAGCACAAAGTATCTTCAATTCAGAACTTTGCATCAGCACAGCAGAAAAAAAACCAGCAAAACAAGTCAGTGAAATCTTTGGTTGTTACTTGCATCATTTTTCTGCTTTTCTGAAAGGGGTCTGAAGGGATACAGTCAGCCGTAGCTCACTTACGGCTGAAGACCACAGCTGCTTGTTGCACTTGTAAGTACAAGCTGATCAGTGATGACAGCAGGTGTTTCCATCGTCTGTTGAAGGTAGAACACCTGCTCACACATCAAAGATTCTTCCCTAAATGACTCAGAGCTGATTTATCTTTCAGAGTTATTGGTTAGTGTTTTGGTTTCCTCCCTCTGCTGTTCTGTGGTGACAGACAGACTTGTCATTTTTAGGCTCCACTGTGCCATAGCCTTCATTTTGACCAGCCGAGGCCCTCTTATTACAGCTCCCCTTCCATCATGACTAGATTTGCATAAACACAAGGACTCTGTCTGCTTAGCATATTAGCTGCTGGGAGGCAGGATTCGGTGCTTTTCATGGCCACAGGGGGCCGTGGCGACATGCAGGTAGCTGTTTCACCCCTGTGGCTGTGGCCATGTGTGGTTGGATTAACATGCCTCTTGTGTCACTAAAGTTTTAAGGCATGAATGGAGGTCAGTGTAAACAGAAGGTAAAAAGGTTGATGTTAAGGAGAATATATATTTGACTTGCAGGTGCAGCTGACAATATAAACACTGAATGCTTCTTCTTTCAGTGCTATGGTGCCAGAGCTATGATGCTGGCTCCCAGATTACTGGCATACCCAAACGGAATCGGGCCACTATTGATCAGAAAGGACAAGTGCCACACACATAATTCCTCACATAATAATCTGTAGTTCAGAGGTTCTCAAAAGGTGTGACAAGGCCTACAAGTGTGCTTTGAGACAAGTCTAGGTTTGCCTTGGAAATTTGTACAACAGTACGTTTTTACTACAACTTTATGGAAAGTACTGTAACCAGGCCTGCCCACAGAATTAGCTGAGCCCCTGAAAACCCAATGGATGAGCCCTCCCCAGTGGGGATTTATTGATGATATCAGTGCATGAGTGCTGGATCAGTAGCATTGGTGCTAGCATCCTGTTTCAGGTTTCGGGTTTCATGCTACTTTTAACCAATTTAACCACTTTTACTGCCAATTTCTGCCAATTCCTTTGACACCTTTTACCCATATTTGCTGCTTTTTGCCATTTTTGCCATTTCTTTCATCACATGCAACCCATTTCTGTCCCTTTGTTCCACTTTTTCGTTGATTGGAGCCCGTTTTCATCTCTTATCTTTGCCATTTTTAACCTTTTTTTTTTATACCCTAATCTTCCACAAGCCAAATCGCTACTTTTATCCCAATTTAGCCACATTTTTAAAATCATTTCAAATCCATTTTGCCATTGTTCGGCCACTTGCTTTAATCACTTTCAGCCCATTTTTTCCACTTTTTGGCAATTTATGCCTTTGTTTGGCCACTTTTTGACCAATTTTGCCACTTTTTGAAAAAATCCCTTTTGACCTATTTTTACCATCATGTAGCCCACTTTTTAATCACTTTTAACCCATTTTTGTCGCATCTTTGCACGTTTTTTACCATTGTTTGGCCACATTTTGAGGACTTTTGCCACATCAACCCATTTTTACCAATTTTCAAAACCCAGAACTACCAAAACAGAAATAAGCCAAAAACACACCAGCTGTGTCCAACACACGTCAGAATGATCACCCCCATTATTTTCTTTGAACAAGCCCACACCAGCAGCAGTCAGACACCCATGGATGTGCCTCGCCATGGCACTTTAGGCCACTGCTATAATCAAAATCCCTCTCGGCTGCCGTAGTAGCAGCTCTGTTTGAGGCAGTTTAGGGCACAGAAAAAAGACAGTTAGGGCCATCTTTTGTCCAAGGTGTAGACTAGAAAGCATGTCAGCTGCTGGTGGAATACCACTTTTTTCACTCATCTTGTGAGACGGCGAGGCGATCTATGGTATCAAGTGCCTGGCCATGCAATGCAGTGGCTGGTGGGTAGTTAAACCGTTAATGCGCTGCTGTCAGTTTAAGGGCAGCAATCGAAGCGCATGAAATGAGCTCGTCCAGCGCCGGAGTGTGTCAGATTTACAAAGGGCTGCCTCCTACATGAGCCTAGATTGAATATATCCATGATCTTTTACCCCACAGGCAGTTTAATACCAGGACGCCATCAGTCATTAAATGCAGTGATGTCAAGAACAAAAGTAAGACAAAATATGTATGTCGTTGAAATGGGGATGCATCAAGACTTAGTTTTAGGTCAGATCAGCTAAGAATATAAATTGAACTGCGTGAATGAAAGAGTTGTCAATGCTGTTGAAAATGTGTTGAGCATTTTAATTAAGTGATCTATTTTCATATTCTATTGTTATATCTATTTTCATTATCACTTTATTACCAGGCTACTACACTTCAGAACAAACATTGCTAAATTGCTATTGAAGTAAACGTTTTGAAATTGATGTGACGGTCAATTGTTAGGAGTTTAAACGGCTACAAGGCTCCTTCAGAATATATTGCACTTTATCACATCACAAAGTAGACATGGTGGTGTCTCAGACCTTTGCTTGAGGAAGTTTTGTTAAACACGACCTCACTGAATTATTTATGAAGACCTCAGGTTGATAGTCTCAGCCTAGTGAAGCATGTTGTAACAACAAGTAACAGCAGATGGGAGTAGTTATGGCACGTTTGCATTAATGTCTACACTAAAATATGAAAAACTCCTCAGAAAGAGAGAATTTGATACAAATGTCTGGGTCCTGATACATTCCTACCTCATTCAAAGGTCTGATACCTCCTGGCAGAATTTTGTGTTAAAAGAAGTGCTGTTGCTAGACTAAAAAATCAATCAGAGCATTTAAAAAAAAACATTTTAAGTGTGTTTTTGTTTTTAGATTTTTAGAGGTTCTATGTAAAGCACACTGAAAGTACTGATCTGAGTCCTTATTGATACCACTATCAATACTTTCTGTAGTTTGGTGAAAAGACAAAATAAAGGCAATTTTTTTCTTCTTTTTTTTTTTTTTTTTTTATTGTTTTATTGACAATCCGGGTCAAACATTGATAACATACAATATTTGAATGTCCTTGACAAAAAAAGCTCTTCCAACACCAACATTTTCAATTGACATTACCTTTTTGGTCTCAGAAAAGAAATTAATATCCAGGTAAGTAGCAAATGTGAGCAAAATATAAAATGATGACAAGACAAATTAAAGATATTCCTCTATTTGGCCAAATACAGAGTTAGAGGTGCACATCTATGTAGAATTGCAGTTGTGCAGTCATTTCCTCCATAATTTACACATTTTTCAGTCTTTTAGTCCATTCTTGCTCCGTGGGAGGTAGATTTTACATCCAAAAGATGGTTATCATTTTTCTAGCAACCAAAAGTAATACTTTTAAGATGTGTAACTTATCACCACACAGTATAAATTTTGGTTTGCATTCCAACATGTAATTTAATGGATTCAAAGGTAAGTCTATGCCTAAAATAACTATTATCTTATTTCTAATATCATCCCAAAATTTCTGCAGTATTGGACAGTCCCAAAAAATATGGGTGTGATCCCCTGTCATGCCACAGCCTCTCCAGCATCCATCAAACCTAGACAATACTTGAGGAGTCCTGAAGTACCTGATTTTAACCTTCCAATTAAATTCTCTCCACATTGGACTGTTTGTGATCTTATGACTACTTAGGTGGCTTTCCTCCCACTCATCATCCTCCATTATGACATTAGCTTCCAACTCCCATTTTTCTTTAACATAGAAAGTGTCTCCTGAATTAGCTTCTTGAAGAATTTTATAGATATTAGAAATATATCTTTTATCACTTGATTTTCCTTCAGTTAGGTTAATAAAATATTGTTCCACCCCTGTTGGAGGTCTCTTAATTAGTTCCCACTCTCTGTGAGTTGTTGTATAGTGCCTTATTGGAAAGTACCTGAAAAGGTCTTTACAGGGTAGCCCAAAGCATTGCTGTAGCTGTGTGAATGATTTCAAGCTGTCCCTTCCTATCAGTTGATTAATAGTGACTAGGCCTGATTTAGCCCTCCTTTCAAAGCCTATATCACACGCTGATGGGTAACAGTCAGTATTACATGCTATAGGTATGGCTCTTGATGTTGAGGTAGGTCCTGTTCCTTTTCAGCGAACATTTTTCCAGACATTTAATGTATTTTGTATCCAGTGGTTTTGGACGTTCATTATTTTTTCCGTGTGCTTTACTAAGAAATATTACTGATTGGAGAGGGCTGTCTTGGATTGAGTTTTGTTCAATCTGTATCCAACCTATCTCCAAATCATTTTTAATCCAGTGCACCAAAATATGCAGTTGGGCCGCGAAATAGTACTTTTAAAAATCTGGCAGGCTAGGGCGACCCTTTTCTTTGGTTAAAAGGAGGGTTTTGAGTCACACAAGGGCAAATATTTAATCTGCAAGTGTTCTCAGCTGAGTAGAGCGATTGAGTTAAAAAGCTATGATTCAGTCTGTCACATCTATTGTATATCCCTAAAATATAAACACATATTCACACTGTATTTATTGACATTTCTCATCAAAAACTACATGCTCCCATTTTTATGTGACATTTGATCACATCATAATATATAGAATACAGTCATCTAATTTACAGAGCTTACCTGAATGCATCATATTTTCTGTCTTCAGCTTGTAAAGTTCACTAATTAACTTCAGTTTTGCTGATGCCTACTCTGGATTACTATTGTTGACAAACAGGACTGTCTCAAAGTTTTGGAGCACTTTTCAGCATTTATCTGAGCAGCTGAAGAAGGAAACTGTCCTGGAGCATCTGAAGAGAGTGGTATGACCATGGCTGTGTCTGAAATCACTCACTATTCACTATATAGTGAATACACCATTTTGTAGTGGTGTCCGTATTCTGAGTTTGCACAGTTATTCACTATATAGTGCACTCATTCTATCCCACAATGCATTCTGAAAAGGAGTGAACAACCAGTGCTCACTAGCCCAGCAATATTTACCATAATGCATAGTGGTTGCTGCTCTAAAACATGACGGACGAATGAGAGGAGCACAGGAACACCTATAAAAATTTAATTTAATACGTTTTTGTTTGTTGGCTTCAACCAAATCTGTAAAAAAAAATGTTAAGAATTTAAAATGGAGTAACGCTGAGGATTACAAGACATGAGACCATCATCTTTATGACAAAATAAGTAACCTTACACATGACACTATTATACTATAAAGACACAAGCTTTTTTATCTAAGTATTTTTATTTTCTGGGGGAAATGCATCACATTTAGTGTCAGTTTTCAGGGAAATTCTACCCTTAGTTTCGATCCTCAGCCATTGTCTTTGAAATCTACGAGCAGTTGTTAAAAGTTTTAATTGTGAGACGACGTCATTGCCCGGGGCCGGAGTGGTTTTCAGAATTACTTTTGTGTTTTGCTGTTGAGTCCACTATATGCTGCTCACTATAGTAGATAGGGAGTAGGGCATGAGCGAGTGGTTTCAGACACAGCCCATGGCTTGATCCGGTGTTGTTATTAGCATCTTTGCTAACACTAGCAAAGATGTGCTTTTCCTGAAGGAGGAACTTAAGACTCGTTGTGCTTCAGTGTAAAGACAGTTCATCACGGCAGCATGTACCCACAGTTTTTGTTTTATCTTAACCCTTTACCTACTCAGTCTAAAAATGGCCATTTGGACATATTTTGTTATTCTGGCTGTAAAATAGTCAGGAAATGCCCTAAGTCTGAGAGCTTTGGTCTCTCTTCCCAGGAGTACTTGAACTTGACTTTTCAACATCTGGTTAATGATTATTACACATTATATGGAATTATCAGCAGTTTAAAAGAAGAAAAATACAAAAACTGATTTGTTTTTCATGACTTTTATGAGAAGAAATGTTGTTATTGCTCATGAAGTTTTGATATGTCATTTGAAATGTGAACCTATACATGTTTAGAACAATCAGCAGTCATTTTCTGAGTCTAGGACTCTGGGTGTGCAAAACACAGTGCAAAAGATAACTATATACATAGGCGACAATTAGTGAAAATAAAGGTGGAAAAATGTATTCTCAACATTCTCAAGTAACATATTGTTATTGAACATGATAGACACGCACAAATGCCACTAACACTATTTTTTAAAACCAAACACCACTCTCGCTCGCTCTCCTTTTACTCTCTTCCTTCACTCTCCTTTCTCACTCGTCTTCTGCCAAAGCTGCCATTTTCACGGTGCTGTTCGACATTACCGTAATATATATACTATACATCATATATTTCCAGAAAGCACAGCTTCTCAGCTCTCTGTCAGCGTTGGAATTTTTTAGATTGAACAAACTTTCGAGGAGTTACAGTGTTGAGAATCCGTGTAGTGATCTCGCAATACTTTTGTTGTTTTGCTATGAATGCCCACGTCATATGGTTGCGAGTACCATAATGAACCATGTATGTGCACATGCCCACAATTCTCAGCTTTCCAACACAGTTGGAATTTTTCTAATAGGACAAACTTTGACAGAGTTACAGTAATAATATTCCAGACATAAAAAACACATTCACCAGCTTTTTTTAAATTTTTTAAAAAATTGCCATTAAGCAAACCTGGGACTGTCTCCTCACGCATCACTGCTGGGAGGAAGTTGTGGTCAAACTTAATCAAATTATTAAATTGCTTTTTTATTTTTTAACGGGTTAAGGTTTCAAAATTAATCACAAGCGTTAACACATTAATGTTAACAGCCTTAGTGGAAAGAAAAAAAGGAAGCAGGCATGAGAAAGAGGAGATGTATGGATGACCATGAGGATTAAAAGGGAAAGGAAAGGTACGTGTGAATGAGACAAAGAGATGAACAGGATGACTGATTTCACTGCATTAGAACTGATTGAGGGCACAGCACTGTCAGAGTAGAATGGGCTAGTACAGACATGCATGTACCGTGTGTGTGTGTGGGTGGGTGTGTGAACGTGTGTGCATCTGAGTGATTTTCTCATCACACTCTCCATTTCAGGTTATTAGTTTGGGCAGTAAATTAAGTCTAAAAGTGCTATTACTGGTGCAATCCCAAGAACAGGGCTATGCCAGGAGCACTGGAGTGGCAAATACTTTCTCCTAACCAGCCTCACAATCCATACAGTCTTTATTCTCACAATTTGAATTTCCATCGCCAATAAACATCACTTGCAAAAAACAATGATGCATTACATTTAATGTGCTGAGTCAGCAGCACAAATAGTGGACAAACACCTGGAAATAGACCCTTTTTCCTCCCCTTCCAAGAGATTGAACATAATTTTGAAGCATATAAAACACCAACTCCTGCAAATTTCTTTGTCTCTTAAGGTATAACGTAGCTGAAGAACCATGTTTGACTGTAAAGTGCAAAGTGCAAAGGCAGCAGTGTATAAAAAAGGCAGCCTTTTCTGCACAGTGTACCTCAAAGTCATTTATCACCATCTCTTTCATTTATTCCTGCAGGGTAACAAGGGTGATGGTTGAGAAGAAATACAAATAAACAGAGAAATAATGATTAAACTATTTAAAGACTTTTGAAGGTGACTTCATATTACTCTCTAAAATGTTCCTTTCATGCACATTTTTTTCATGAATACGTCAAGCTTTAAGTATTGACAGGAAGACTTAGCAACACTAAGTGGTTTCTGCTTCAAAACAGTTTTTTTTTTCATGCTTCCAGGAGGTCTGGCTTCCATCATCACGTGGTCTATTTAATCCCAACCCCCTTCCCAAGTCCAGGCCTGCAACAAGAGCCCTTGGGTGTTTGTGATGGCAGCTCCATAAGTCACCAGGATGGGAGACGGTGACATGGCCTGTCCCTGGGGCCCGGATGCTTTAAGCACTTCCACTGCTGAAACAGCAAAGGATGCTCCTCGTCCATCAATGCGTCCCTCTCCGCGGTGCACGCTGGCCAGCAGCTGAAGCAAACGAACACGCACATACACGCTGAGAGGAAGGAGGCCTGCCATTCATCACACCGTCTACCCTTTACATCATCTGCTTACATTATTTTATTCCCCTTCTTTTCTGTTCTTAAGCTCTCATTCCTGGTGACGAGGACAGAGGACGGCGGAGAAGAAGACGGTATGAGGCGTGTCTCCTGTGGGATGACCTTTGACCACATTAAGACTGATACTCTCTTCCTGGGTGTCTTCAATCCTGTTCCTCAATTTGTCATGCTCTCAGGGAGACGGAGTACTTATATACTGTTGCATACTATAAAACCCATTCGTCACAAAAAGGCTCTCAAAAAGCTTGTGCTTCAAAATAACGAGATCATGAATTTCTTAGACCTCGCTGGTGAAAAGCTTCTTCGAAGGAAATGTTTTCATTTTTAATAAAAAGGCAGACAAAGTTGCAGTAAATGGTAGACGATGCAAGAGGAAAAGGACAGAATAAAATGGATTCCCATTTCCTAGAACTAATTGGTTTATTGTGTCTCTTAAGTCAGGCAAACTGTATTCGAGGGAGGGGAAAAAGAAAAACCCTTAAGTGAGTACTGAGTAATAGACAGAAGGGAAAGGAAACGTTCAAGAATCAGAGTGAGAGGATGTGGATCAGAGAGGAAAATGTGAGGATGTCAGTTGGAAATGGACTTTTCCCTCAATCAGATGATGATTTTGAACAGGGGTTTAGGACTTTTTTTCCTTGGAGCCCCCCCTACTTGTTTCAAAGCCAAGCTGAGCCCACCCAAGACCAAAACAGAAAAATTATAGCATCATGTTGTTGCCAAAAATTATCAATGATTTATTGTTTTATGGATAAAACCCTAAGGAAGTGGCTCTTCATGGGTTTTCTTACCAACAGACCACTGTATAAACTGTGTGAGATCTCTTGAAATAGACAATGAAAACACATATTAAGTTGTTTTCCCACATCTCTGACTTTTTATCGAATCATTTTTACTCTTTAATTTTTCACATTTTCATGACTTAACAAGGATATTTCAAATAATCAAGGCTAAGATCACTTTTTTATACTGGAGGAAATCTGCAGACCTTGTGCTGGTGGGCCAGTTAGAACAGAAACATGATATGACCCTGCAGGCCAGATCTGGCCCCCGGCCCTGAGTTTGACAACCCTGGACTGGACCTGAGACACAAGATAATTGCATCAGCTAATGTACCGACAGCTAACATGGGTTAATGTGCTTTAATCTGATGGTTTCATTTAAGCAAGAATTTCAACACATTTGTTTACAAGTGGAGAGGTTGTATTCCAGCTGGACTGGGTTTAAAATGCTGATGTGCTCACTACTTCTTGGCTTGCAATTTAATTTGCCTTTATAATAGTTGCTATCAGCACTAAATGATTGGATCATATATATATATATATGTATTAATTAGCCAATAATAATCAGTTGCCCATCAACTGCAGCATTGCAACACCTAAATATCTTTTCATGCAAGCTGCAGGCCCAGAATAAATCCTGGTACCTAAAAAGTTTTATAAGCTTCCCAATAACAAACATTCAAAATGTCAGTTTGCCAGTTCTGTTTAAACAGACATTTTCTCAATGATCATATTTAGTTGGATAAGGATTAACAGACTTGTATTTCATAGTGGAGAGAAAGCAGATCATACACTTACTATCTTTCGGCGTGAGCTACCAGCGCTCAAAATGTTTAAGAAGTCCAACACAGTTGGCTGTAGAGCAAATGTTTGTTTATCAGCCTCTGTATACATCTTAAATCACTCTCCATTTTCTTTTGTGATCCCTCTCCAGTTCTTGTAGCCTCTCTCTCCAACTTCCTGCTCTGCATTTAGGAGTGACATTGCGAGATCGATCTCAACACGTAGGTGCATTAGCTCAATAAGCAGTTTCTGCTTTGTCAAGCAGCAATTCAATCAATGCGTCCTGTTCCCTCCACATGGGCTGGACAAAAGCTGGCAACTCCCATCGCTTCTGCTTAGAGAGGCTGAGGAATGCAGAAATTAGCCCTCCATCCCATCCAAGGATTGTGTGCACATATAAGCATATGTCTATTATTTGGATTAGTGAGTGTGTATTTAAAAGCTATTAACAAGAAATTGTTGTTAGATTGTCAACATATCACATGGTGCGTACCCTTGAAAAAAAAATAGAGATGAACACGCTGATCGAGCATCATTAAACATCAAGAAAGCTCAGCTTCCTTAAGTAAAGAATCTTTTTATCCATGTTTGCCAGCATTTATTAAGTTTGTCTGTCTTTGTTTCCACACAGCTGCAGATCAGTGGGACAGTGTGACATGGCTGAAATGAATATTGCATCATTTGCATGTCTACACAGATGCATTTGGTCTGTTGCTTGAGAAATTAAAACAAAACAGGGCGCCTGTTTTACTAAAACTGGACCACATTTCTGTAAATAAAGAATAAAACCCTTAAAGTTTTGCTGTGAAGGTGTTTTCACTCTTCTGCCGGCTTGCTTGGGCATGAGTGTGTGAAAGCTACAGAGAAAGGGTTAGTCGTTGTGAGTGGCTGTATATAATGGCTGCTAGAGGAGTGATTATCTCACACTTAGCCATAGCGGCAGTTTAGTCAGAACTGGACGTCTGTTTTTTTTTTTTTAAACGGGGACAAGGAGCAACACTGAAAGCTTTCTGTGGCAGAAAATATGTCTTGCTCTTGTCCTGCTCTGTTTCGGCGAGGGTTTGTGGTGGGGTTTTCTGGTGTATCCAGGGAATGCTTCGGTGGTAGCCGTTAGCTCAGATGTAGATGTAGGAAAGCAGCAGTTTGATCGGAACTGGAAAGCATTTCTTCTTAAAAGAGCCACACTGAAAGCATGTCTTGGCACAGAAGTTGTTTTTGTACGTCTCCTGAGCGGCCTCAGAGACCATTTTACAAGAAGCTCTGCCATTCACGATCCAAAGCAGCGGTGGCCTGCACAAGAGGAGCACGCTTGCACTACACTATCTGTCGCTCTGATAGCCAGTCATGAATGTGACAGACAGATCACCTTCTGAAGATTTTCTGACTAGTCCTTCCCTTCTCAAACACTTTCTATGGGAGCATTCCCAGATTAGTGTGAAATATATTCAATTGATTTGGTGTGTCAGGTTAGCTGTTTCCTGCCGACAGGGCTTGATGTTTTAAACTTTAAGGTTCCTTCAATCCTCAATCTACATTAGGGACAGCACAATTACACACCCCAAACACTCTGGCAGAACACACAATTCAGTCAGGCATTTCAACAGACATCCCAGATAGTTGCAGTCAGCCATGTACTCCGTTTTAGCCTACTGTTGTTTTTGCATATTTAGGTAGGGATAGGCCCATAACATTTTACTGGGAATGACTAAACTGATAACTGTTTAAAGATGGCTTTCTTACAGAACACGGATTTAATGGTGGCTGATCTTTGTTTTGGGCAACATAAAAGTAGTTACAAGTCTGTAACTGGAGCTGTAAACATAACTTCTGTACATCTCTATAGTCGTTAGTATATTCATTCAGCAGTGTGAAGTTGAAAGAGAAAAAGTAGGCTGTGTGCTCAGAGGATTGTGGTGTTCATGTGTCCCATTCTCACTCTGTGTCTATCTCCATTTAACCTCTAAGTGGTAAACAAGTTTCAGGATGCCTGTCAGAAAGTAATTTGATTTAAAAATCAAAATCAACAAAGATGGCAGAGGATGTTTAAGTTCTTTATGGCATGTTTTGGGGTCTCTAAAGGCAAAGGTCATAACCTTGCAAAGCAGATGGACACTGGTGAATCCATCTTGCAAAGCTCCCATCTGAACCGTTTTGGCCCGGTTAGAAAGTAACAGGACCAATCAGCAACGAGGGGCAGTACTTTCGGCGTGGCAGAGTTGTGATTTAAGCAATTATGGTGGAAGACATAATCGTGGATGCTGCTAAAGCGCCAGTTTTATCAGAACTTGACGACATTTCTTGATTAAAAGAAGAACGAAGAACAGCAGTGAGTTGTTTTCTTTTCAAAAACAACAAAAGTTGTGTACTGACATGTCTACAGCCACCATGGTTCACGTTATGCAGTTCTATATGGAGTTTATTCCTCAGTAAGCTGCACACCGCAGTAGTGGCTACAACATTATGTGTTTTGTTGCTCTGATTGGCCCATAAAGATGTGACAGAACTTTCATCCAATCACCCTCGAAGTTTTTTTTTTTAGAGGCTCTGCCCTTTCCCAAACACTGTTTATCGAAGGTTTTCCAGATTGTCAGGCTTTGGAACCTCTGAAAACGCTGTAGTATGTATGCCAAGTCTGTAAGTGGCGCTGTAACGCTGCCAAGGAAATGCACCAAAAGAGAGAAGATTACAGAAAAATGCCAGAAACTCTGCTGGTTGCAAGCGTCAACCTCCAGTCCTGAAAAATGACATGCAATACAGCATGTGTCCACTTGAGACTGGCTGCAGAAACACCGGAAGTCCCGTCTGGACACCTGTTAAACAGACATTTTTAAACAAGAACTAAACTGGTTAACAGCCTGGTTCAAACAACCAAACGAGTTTCATTAGCTACTGTCTTCATGAGTATCTCATTAGACTGACAGATAGCTTGACAGGTAAAAGCTACATTTCTGTCAACCAGAATGCTAGCTAGCTAGCTGTCAGGAAGTCGCGCTTAGTGGGCTGATCCAAAGTTCGGCTGAGACCCTGATTGCAATATGGATGCCTGCGTGGATTGACTTCAAAAGCAGTTTGAGTCCGCCTACTGTAAGCAGACGGTTGACGTCACACAGGGTTTGTCCAGTTCTACAGTCTATGGCTGGTTGGCCTTCTGGTTGTTCTCCGCAGGGGATTTAAAAACATCTTTTGTATGCTGTTCTCGGTAAAAGCCACAATAAGCTCAGGAGCTTCTGCAGCAAAGCAAAAATCCTGTACTCCGCCATTGTTGTTTTGGTATGATGTAGTTGTTTCAAGAAAGATGCGGTTGGCTGTCCACATGGTAAGCGTTTAAAGATTTGTTCACTCTGGGACTGAGAGGGACCCAAGTGCAGTCAAGATAGCCGACATGGGTGTCGCTATACATCCAATCCATGCCGGAAGTCCCAAGCGGAAGTTTCTTCTTCGTGTTGGACTCAGCTGCCAGTGTTTGTCAGTCTTTTTCGCGCCTAAGCCTAACCCCTGGTGCTGGATCTCAAATATATCACCTTCCCCACTGCCTTACCCTGAACCTAACCACTCAGGCTTTAATGCCTAAGCCTAGCCTTAGATGTACGGACTTCTGGTATGGACTGGATGTATGTTGGCCATCTAGTCTGCGGCAAGGTACTCTTACTGGGACCTGGTTTCAAGAAGTAGTGTTTACGGCCTCCCCAAATGACAAATTTGTGTATACTCCTGAATTTTTCCCCGTGTGGACGAGGCCTAATAGTGTGTGTGTAATCATTGATTCTGCACTTCATAGTACAGGCTGAGAAGTCTGAGGTTAGAGGTCCAGCCTTAAAACCCCCTCTGACTATTTTAATTTATCTTTGAAAAAAAGTGCTCCAACAAGAACTATACTCCCATCATAACACATGTGAGTACAGACTGAAATGATCTCTGCATATGCTCATTTCCTGCACATCCAACAGCAGGTGCAAAAAAAGGGGCTAGCTGCTTTGTGGGAGGCACCGAGGTGTGAAAGAGAGCTCATACACAATTGATGGCTGCTGACATTGTCTGCAAAACGAAATAATGTGCCATTCAGTAGCCATTCACTATATATGAGACTAAACTAAGAGGGATCTGTGAGCATGACAGACCTCAAGGAAAGCCTGAAGACAGATGAGAGGCAGGGCTTTGGGAGCTGGGAAGAGAGATCACACATCTGAGTACAGCCTTGACTCTGTTTGCCTCGCAGCATCTAAATCCCCCTGGCTTTCCAGGCTTATCTCTCCACTGACATTACTCTTTCAAACAAAAATCACAGAAATCCTTTGGTCACACCTGCAAGCTCAAGTATACTGGTACACACAGACACATTTATCCAACATCAAGAAGATTGCATGCCAATGCTAACTGAACTGCTTTTATAGCTTTCAATTTATAATTGGGCCCCTGGATGGTTTGTTACTCTCTTTTGTAGTGTTTGGGCTTTGATAATAGGTTGTATGGCTGTGCCAGTCTGCCTCATGCTGTTAATTTTAAACTGTTATCTGCAATACAATATACAGATAAAAATGTAAAGCTTTTCAGACTAATGGAAAATCACTGCACAAACAGAGGGGCAAGGTAAAATGAATTTTCAGATTTAAAAAGAAAGCTAATTAAATCATGTAAAAGGGATGTCTCTGTTTAAAGCAATCTACATTGATGTTGTTTCAATACACTGAGGTTTTCATGATTTCAGGGAAAAATAATTACTTCATGCATTCTGACATACCAGTGCAGCTGGGGCTTATTCTAACATTGTTACCACGGCTCACTGATATCACTAAAAGAAAAGCTTTTACTCAACTGTCTTTACTGCAAAAAAAAAAAAAGAAAAAAAAAAGCAAGTAAGATCCTGGTTCAGTTCCTGGTCAGGGCCTTTCTGTGCAGAGTTTGCATGTTCTCCCTGCATGAGTGAAAATCTCTCCGGTGGTGTTGACCAAAACCAGAGGGCGCAGAGACCAAGACAAGACCAAGACTTTTGGGGGTTGAGACCGAGTCAAGACCAAGACAGAGACAAGCCGAGACCGAGACCATAAAAATCAATTTCAAAAAACCTGACAATGTCGAACAGTTAAAGAGTATCCTCTCTTATATTTTAGTTTTCTTTTTTGAAATTAATTTTACCAGTAAAAACAAGTCGTCTGCAACTCTTTCAAAGCACAACATGCAAAAATCTCAAATCTATATCTATAATAATGAGTTCTCACTGCAAATTTGAAACTGCAAACTTAACACCCTAAGAGCTAAAATTAACACTCTGCTAGGGTTTATATGGGAACCACTGATAGAGTGTTAAATTAACACTTTCTAAAGTGTTAAAATTTCAACACTATTAAAGTGTTAACTAACAACTCTTACAGTGTAAAATATTAACCCTATCATAGCAAATCATCAGTGTTAATTTAACCCCCATGGTGTTGAATTTAACACTTTCCCTGAGTTTACAAAATTTCTCTTGAAAGAGTTAAATTAATATCCCTCATAGTGTTAATTTTTAACACTCACAGTGTTGTTTTTGTACACAGTGCAATTTATATTTAATTTTTATTAGTTATTAATTGCCAACTCACATCAAACTTCTCAGGTAATGTGAGGTATCACATGGTAGGTACAGAGCAATAAGACAGTCACAGCATCTGTGTTTGCCCTGAGTTTGACATTTGCACTGCCACTTTCAGTCAGCAATCCATCACCACAGTCAGGATTTAACCAGCTGAATAGACAGCTACACTCATGGTGCAGAAATGTCTAACATAAGAAAACAACAATAATTCACCAGAAACATGAGCAAAGGAATTCCAACAGTTATAGCTGTACAACAGGCAACGTCTAAACACAACTGAATACATCTAAAACATGTAAAACTTCTAAAATACATCTAAATGCTCTGCACCAAGGTATGATGGGAAAACTCTGCCCCCCAGATTTGAAATAACAGTTAAACAATTAAATAACAGAATTAAATTAACACTGTTCAGATCAACACTGAAAAATAACTCCCAACACTGAAGGCCATTTAACTCCAAATGGACTTTTACACTTTGAGTATCAACACTGAAATTTTTAACACTAAGAATTCAACACTCCAGTTTTTGCTGTGCTTGTATAGCCACTAGCAAGTCCAGAATCAAATATCTGAAAATGAGATTTTTACCCAGATTTGTCAGGTGAATTAGGCCTAAAGTAAGTGTTCAGAGGTTTTTCTGACTAGAAATAAGATGGACTGATGTCCATGTTTTTGCAGTTGTAACAATTTCTTGTTTTAGCAAGTGCTTCTCATTATAACATTAGTTAAGTTGAAGAAAAAGCAGATCAGTGCTGGTCTTGACTGGTCTTGATAGAAAATCCTGAGTCCGGCCAGTCCAAGACCAAGACAAGATCGATTAAAAATGCTCTTGAGACCGAGACAAGACCAAAACATTTAAAATGTGGTCTTGAGACCAGACCGTTCTCAAGTACTACAACACTACTCTCCAGTAGGTACAGCACTACTACCACCAAAGACATGCTTGTTAGGTTAAATGGTGACTCTAAATTGGCTAAACTGTGTCTAAACTATGTCTAAACTATCTATCTGCGATTTCATTATGTCTGTCAAGTGGGCTTTATTCTGAAACTTAATTTAGTGTTTGCTCAATCTGCTCAATGACCCTGTCCATAAGTTATCCATATGTTTCTCATTCTGATTTGCAACAAGTCTCAACCAGGCGAAGCCTGAGGGGAGTAGCAGGGGAAGCCCAAGAGAAAAACTAGATTTTCATTTTTCAAAATCTGATGTATTGTTAAGGCCTTTAGCTGCCATTTAAAGGCTTTCTGTGGAAGTAAAATGAAAGTGCTCCAGAGGAAAGGTTTTGGTCATCCCAAACACATACAATGGCAATCTGACCAGTTATCAACACATCCTGTTCTAAAAAAACAAAGGGCTAATGGCTGAAAGTATGAGCAATGCTGTATGTAGAAATGTAGCTTTAACTTCCTTGGCCAATCCTATCTCCCCTCGATACAGGTTGCCTTGGAAACAGTTAAGGCTATAAAGGACAAGTGCCAATGGGTAACATTCAGGTTTTTAAGGAATATAATAAGACACACGTTTTCTGAGAATGCAGCAAACAAACTCTTCACAACGTGACCACACACTAATTACTCACCAGTCTCAGCAAGTTTCTACCTTGAGTTCATCCAGAGGTGGCTTTAATAAGGAGCTATCTTCATGAAAGAAGAGTGAAAATCCTTCAAACGTCCTAACACAGACAACGTTCACCTTATTGTGTCCAGAGGTGAAATGCCAATTCAGACTGACATCCCATTACTCGTGTCTCCTCTGATTCTTTTTAGCTTCCTTCAGTTTAGTTATCTGACTTGTGGAGAGAATAGAACAGCAATGGCTTGATGAAGCAAATGTGCATTGGAATGATTAATCAATACCTTTATTTAACCTTGGCTTTTGCCTTAATCTCTCACTGCCTCTCTGTGTTCTTTCCCTTTTACCTGCTAAATGCAAAGGCAAAAGGAAAGAACACTGCAAGTTTCACTGTAAGGTAGTGAAGAAAACTATGACAAATGAAGAAGCTGCTAAACTCTGGCATTGTAAATAGGTTTGTAAGGCCAAGTATGCTGCCAATGTGCCACTTACCTAAAAAGGACACCAAAATGCAGCATTTAGGCAGCTATCATTTAGCTTTTACATTTCCTGAAGAATAGTATCGACTCCTTAAGTCATAACTTTCAGTGTCCTGCACCTCAGTCGTAACCTTGCCAAGCAGATGGATTTGCCCATTTCTGTGTTTCTCTCTGGCGAATCCATCTTGCAAAGCTCCCATCTGAACAGTCTGGGCCTGTTTAGAAAGTGACAGGACCAATCAGTGTCGAGAGGCAATACTTTCTTTTCAAAAAGGACAAAAGTTGTGCACTAACATGTCTACAGCTGCAATGGTGAGCGTTATGCAGTTCTCTATGGAGTTTAGTTTCGATGCGGTTACGATGTCACAAATTTTGTTGCTCTAATTGGCTCGTAAAGATGTGATAGACAGAACGTTCATCCAATCACGCTACAAGTTTTTTTCAAAGCCTCCGCCCATTCCCAAACACAGTCTATGGAAGGTTTACCAGATGTGTGAAACACATCCATCTGGCGTGTCAGGTTACCTCAATCGATCAAACAATGACCAAAAATGACCAAAGTATTTTCCCTGAGGGGTACAAGAAAGTAAAAGAAACAGAACATCCATTTGACCAGCCAGTTTTTGTTTTTTCCTTTTTTTTTTCAAGAAAGCTACTGACTATATTTCTGTGCAAAAATAAATTCTTTCCATAAATGTACTAATGCTAACAAACATTCTCAAGAGAAGCACCTGGTTGCCTCAGCCAGAGGGATTTCTCCTCATCTCAAATCTTCTTTAAATGCTGCAATGCAAGTTTCTCTTAGTTTACAGAAAAATATCTGTAAACTCAAATAATACAAAAATCATTGATTTTAATTAATTTCATTTTTAAGAATAATTGTATTTATTAATTTCATCATTTTTTTCTATATATGAATTTAATGTTATTTAAAGCTTTTAATAATAAAAAACAGTCTGTAGTTTTACAAAGATATTGGATCTAGTATGATAATTAAAATTTTAGTAATGTTAAAAAATTTAATAATAAAAAAAAAGTCTGACTGAAATCTGAGGTGAATGTCCATTCTCCTTTGAGAATGCATCTTAAACCAAAATTGACTTTGCACTGTTCCCGTGTCCTTCTACATATGTGGAAACCTCATTTTGAAACATTCACTAAAACTTCGGCATTTATGAGGGCAGCTAAATGAATTAAAATACAATACAAAGATAACTTTATTCATCCCCGAAGGGAAATTCATTTGTCTGGAGTCTTATGTAGTCATCTGTTTATAGTAGAATTATAGAGTCTGATTGCTGAGGGTATGAAAGATCTCCTATATCAATATCAAATCAAATTAAACTAATTTAGAAAATATATGAATTAAATACATTAATTAAATACATAAAATAATAACAATATAATAAAATAAATAATAATATAAAACAATAAATATATAATTATAATAAAATAAAAAAATTAAATAAAATCAGAACAAATAAAAAATTCAAAATCAAAGATTATTATTAGATTATTAAATTATTATTATTATTATTATTATTATTAAAGCTATTAAAGCTATTAAAGCTATTAAAGACCACACAGGAAACAGACTGTGAAAGATAACCCACATCAGCATCCAGCTAGTCTTCCTTTAATTGATCTTATAAAATGGACGTACATCTCGTCACCTTTGATTGGAAAAACAACACCAACCATGAATTTTGCATGACTAAGTCCTCTTTGCTAGCTAAACCGCTACTTAGCCGCTGTGCAGAACCTTAAACAACATGTAAACATGCCTGCTAACCTCACTTTGGTCCAGTCGGGTGATGCATGTTTCTTAGGATACAAATAAAATATCCAGGTTGCCTGTGGCATGTGGGCTACAGAGCAAGTAAGTTTTCCATGGCCCTACCGTGAAACATGCCGTGTCCCTACAGCTGCCAGCTTCTGTCAATCAAACACGGACAGCACCTTCAGTCCTCCAGCCAGCTGAGGCAAATTCTGATATTTAAGACTTTTCTCTTCCTGTTATAAATTCAAAGAGTAAAATCATTTCTAATCTGATGTGATTTCACATGACTTTGAGGAACTTCCACAAACCATTAACTTGCTATTATTTACTTTGACTTGGAGATCTATCTGTACAGAACGTTTGATTAAAGCTGATACTTTCTGCACTGCAACTATGATCTGTTTTTAAAATACAACATTTTGGTCTTACACATTTAGCACAGAATACTATGGCTCACATTCTGATAAAGACCTACATTGACAAAAGATGGAGTGTTTCAGTCATATAGAGTGAGTATCCTTTGCATGAGTGCAGCCTCTTTACTCCATGCAGTTCTGTTTTTGGCTCAAGTCAAACTCAGAGCACTGCTTTTAGTCTGTACGCTCTGCTTCACCACTTAAATCATCCTGTCATCCTTATTTCTCATGCTCGCAATTTTTTAGACCCAGTGCCTGATCTGCCTGTATGACAGCTGGCAATGTATTACAGTTTACTTTTAATAGAGTGGGAGCTTCAGCCGCCTTGGCTGGCGAGTGGGAAAATAACTAGGCACGTAAACTAAATTGGCAAAGACTAATGAGCTGTAAAATACCTCCAAGGTATTATTTAGTGATAATACCTGAATTTTTGAGACTGTTTCACCTGCAATAGAAGTGGTTTAATTGAATTCATTATTATTATTGGTTCCATGTCAAATGAAACTTCTCCCATCATCCCTGCAATTAACAGAAAAATAAACCAGGTTTGAATTTTCGAATGCTGCAACAAGTCACATTTCGAAAAATGAAATCAATAGTAATAAAAATAATATATACTCATGGTAATTATCATAATAATACCACTATGATCAGAATATGATAACCTCCCAGAATATGATCTTATTTCCTTCAGCGTTTGGATATTACACCTTACATTATTCAAAGATTCACATCAGACATTTTCATAAAAAATATAATAATAATTAGAGTTTTTTTTTTAATCTTTTAATATTTCACAATTTGATTCAATTTCAAGTCAAAATTGTTTTTTTATTCAAACTGACTCATGCTACAGTCCCTAGTTGAGACAGAGGTGCTTATTTCAGAACTCCATGCTAGTCTGGTGTGCACTAAGATGCTGCAAATTTTTACATGACATTTAAAGAAATTAATAAAGTGTGATAAAAGTAATGCAGCTTTAACATGTTATCAGCTGATGGTTGACTTGAATATATACAGGGAGACCTTAAAAGGAACCCTGCATGATCAGACAAGTTCATCTTGTTGGATAGATATTTTTATCTCTCATATGTATATTGAACTAAAAAACTCACCAGATATCCTAGAAATCTACATTTAGAGTAAGTTTGAGCTTATAAACTCACCAGGAGGCCACTATGTTTTAGTACGCGATGGTACTGTGATGACACTAGCGCTCCTCGCCATTCCTATGCAGTAACCGTTTTTTTTTCCAGACTGGCAGTATGTTTTGCTGCCGTAACAGCTTTCATACCAGGCTTCGTGTTGGCTTTGTCTCCCTGCCGTCAAAGCTCTGTCATTACTTACTGCAGTAAAACTCCCTACAAGTGACTGGATTCAGTGTATATTTGTAGCTTTTCAAAATAAAAGCATTATTTACATACAAAGGGAGTTTCTCCAAAGGAATGCTAAAGTGGGCTTTTACTTTGAAAAGCACAAACCAGAAGTGTTTTTTTGTACTGTGTTTATCTTTACCTGCAACATTGTGAACTGTGTGGGAACAGAAAGCTTCAGAAATACTATCGATTTTGGAACAACTTTATTAAAGAGACAAATTTTAGCTTGTGGATTTCATCTGGTTTATGAAGAAACAGATTTCAAACAAATTCTACCTATGTGGACGCACATATTTGCTTCAACACGTTAAATATGGCTCTGTATTCATCGTTTTCCTGTCTTGTTTAAACGATAATGGCTCGTGGTGCAGAGACCTCAAATCTTAAAATTCTCTGTGCATGACATGGCTCCATGCAGCGTCTCTGAGATGCAGCCCTAACACTGGCAGCCAGTTCTGAAGCAGCGGTTACTGCATAGAAACAGCGAGGAACGCAGCGGCACTGTGACGTCACACTATCAGTGCGGACCAAAACATGGTGAATTTATAAACTCAAGTTACTCAAAATGCAGATATCTAGAGAGTTTTTTTTTTTCAAGATACAGTGCTCAACAAATTTATTAGACCACCACCCAAAGTAAGGTTTATGCCACAGCTGCCCTAAATTAACAGCATTGGTAATTACCAAAATCATTTTTTATGTTTCTGCAATGGTTAATACACCAATATGTAGAAGCTCTTTAACCCAAATAATATTTTTAATGCTAAAATAGAATTATTATTGTTATTCATGAATTTTCAAATTTACTGATTTTTAAAAAAAACTGAAAAAATAGTAAAGCACATTATTATTTCTTGATTAATATGTCAAATTATAGTTATTTACTGTCATTCCTGAAGAGAAAAATGAGTTTTAGTGGTTGAATGTTATGCTTGATTCATTTCTGACTTCTCAGAGATGCCCAGTGAGCCGGCTCAAATTTGGGTGAATTCAGTTTGAAATTCCTCATTCCTGTTCAAAATGGTAAAACATGGAGGGCTCCCTGAAAATGAAAGAGTCCGCATTAAAGCACTTCATGATGCTGGATGGTCTCTGAGACAAATATGACAGGTGGTCTAATAAATTTGTTAAGCACTGTACATATGAGAGATACAAATATCTATCCAACAAGATGAACTTGTCTGATCATGCAGGGTTCCTTTTAAGGAAAGATCACGTTTACTTAACTTTCAAAATAATTAGTATAAACAAAATTTGTGGTCTTCTGCTATCTAACAATTAACTTATCAGAAAGTTGCCAGTATATAAACTAGGGATGCACACGGTTAAATTGTTAAATTTGCTTTTCAAATTAGCCGAGATTTATGAGTTGGTTAAACTAATTACCTATCGTTTTTTATCAACACAGACTTGAAATCCCCGTTTGTAATGCCTTTAAAAACTGTAATGAACTACTAGAGGCCACTGTAGCTTCAGTTAATGGCTGCTGCCTTCCTGACTGAGCTTTCCCTCAGCACTTCACCAGACATAAATATTTGAAGCTTAGCAGCAGCTTAGCGGTTAGCTTGTCAAACAGCGTGGTATGATAGTTTTTTAAGTAGTAAATGGAAATAAGTGTTGTGGAGACTGTGTAGGGTTAAACTCACATATAAAGACCCAAGAGGCCACACCTGAAAGCACAATATTAATCAGCAAAGAGGAACGAAGGCTGGCGATGCTAGCTTTTAATGTTAGCCACGCTGTAGAGAGTAAACCAGGCTAACATTGCACCCATTAACACAATGACCCTGTGAAGAATTTGACTGTTCTTCTCTTTAGACTAGCTGGTTGAATGAAATTTAAACAAGCATTTAGCCAATGGGGAAATCGATGCTTGGGAACATACATCAAAACATTTATCACATGAAGAACCTCATCACAAAACTAGCGTAGCATGGCATGCAGCTCAATTATCTTGTTCTCATGGTTGTGTGAAGCCAAAATTGTTATCAAAATTGAGAACTCAGTTAACTGCCCAGGACTAGGATTCACTTTTCTGTAATAACAGTTTGAGTCCTCTTTTTCCTTTCAACAAAACTGATTACAAAGGAGGACTTCTATTTTGTAAGAGACCACAACATTTTGCCTACCAGGAAAGATTCTGATCAAATACACTTTCAGACTAATCAATATCTGATGAAAACATGAACAATGCTAAAAATCCATACATATTCTATTCTGAGAAAGGGTAAATAAAGCCCGTGCTCAGTGCTGTGGCTAAATCAAGCAGAATTTGGGGTTGAGCCAAGTAAAGAGCCCATAAATAAAGCATGGCCTCACGTTATTGTCACTCAAAACACATTGTTCAGGAGCTGCACACCCAGGCATACTGGGTATAAAGGAAATGAAGCAGAATTCCTCTCTAAACTGACACAAAAGATGCCAATTTTATCTCCCACCCACTCTTCGGAGAATTGCTCGCCCTGAAAAATCCTCCCTTTGACACAACACCTCTGCTTGTTCCCTGTTTTTGCCTCATTACTCTGATTTGCAACTGTGAATTAAGGCCTCAAATAGAGCACGCGGCAATGCCAAATGATGGGTGAGAGACAAACACAAAACAAACAGGTGTGCCTTCACTTTATGCTTCAGTGACAGCATGTTTGCACAGGGAGCTTGATTCAGACACACACACACACACAGGCAGACATTGAGACACACTCAGGCATCAATGCAAGGGTAAACGCAAATCAGCTAAAGGCCTGGTTCCTGTGTGACGTGAAGATATTTGTCGATTTCTCAGCTGTATGTGGAGAAGAGTTTATTTCATCCAGACACCTCCTGGTCATCGCTCATTCATACGTAAATCAACCCTTAAAGCTCGAGTATGTAACGTTCAGTGAGAACCGTGTAGAATGAACTCTACTCCCCCTCCCTTCCTGTTCTTCTCACCGCCCCTCTTCTCACATACCTCCTTGTGAGTGTGCACGTCCGCTGAATTGAATACTGATGGTGGCAACGCTCTCGTGGAGTGATGTTTCTCCGCTTTTCCACTGAAATCAACGGCTGAATTACAGGTTAGAAAACACTTAGAAAACAGCATGAACAAATTCTACATAGGACCCAACACCGCTGATAACTCCACCATCGTGTCAACTTCTCACTGAGCTGAGGCACAAGCCCAACTACTACAGCGGCCAATAGGAATGCTCCTTCTGTCCTGACCCGTGATTGGCTGTGAGTACTAGCCTCCTAATTGGCTGGAGCATCGTCCCTTGCCGGTTTTCCTCAAGTGAGAGTGCAGCATGAGGAGGCGTTGCAGAAGTGTGTTATTCTGTTAGATGGCTTCAATAACAAGATCCTGACGGGTTGTGTTGATTTGAGGGCATACGACACTAAAAATAAATCGCTTACTACAGCTTTAATAGACAAATCTGTTGCTGCTCTCTCATATGTATGATGAACTAAAAAACTCATTACATTTCTGCATTTTGAGTAAATTTTAGTGTATAAACTCACCATAAGGCTGCCATGTTTTGGTCCGCACTGGTAGAATGACGTCACTTGGCGCTCCTCACCATTTGGGCTTAAAATCCTGTAGTGTGTGGACAGTCTTACTGCATTGGAATGATGAGAAGTGCTCTGGCCAAATGACGTCACACTACCAGTGCGGGCCGAAACACGGCGGCCTTCTGGTGAGTTTATAAGCTTAAATTTACCCAAACTGCAGATATCTAGTGAGTTTTTTGTTCAATATACATATTAGAGATATAAATATCTAACCAATTAGGTGAAAGTCGTCCGATCATGTTGGGTTCCTTTTAATGGACTGATTTTTTTCTGCTATGTTGGCATCAAATGTCTAACAAACATAGCTGACCTACATGATTCTGTTGTGGAAATGATATCACACAGAGCTTCAACATATTTTCTTCCCAGCTGCCAGTGTGACAAGTAATGATTTCCACACTGCAGAACGAATCATTCAGACTCCACTATGGAACAATCAGCAATTTTATATCAAGTCGGTAACCGTGACTCCAATCATGAGTGTTATCAGCCTCTGAAAGTCAATTATATTTGCTAATTTAATTAAATGTGCACACTGATGAAATCAAAAGTGTTATAGTGAAAATCCAACATACACTGTATTGCCAAAGTATTCACTCACCCATTCAAATAATTGAAATCAGGTGTTCCAATCACTTCCATGGCCACAGGTGTATAAAATCAAGCACCTGGGCATGCAGACTGTTTCTACAAACATTTGTGAAAGAATGGCTCACTCTCAGGACCTCAGTGACTTCCAGTGTGGTACTGTAATAGGATGCCACCTGTGCAACAAGTCCAGTGGTGAAATTTCCTCCCTCCTAAATATTCCACAGCTGACTGTCAGTGGTATTATAACAAAGTGGAAGCAATGACAGCAACTCAGCCACCAAGTGGTAGGCCACATAAAATGATGGAGCGGGGTCAGCGGATGCTGAGGCACATAGTGCGCAGAGGTGGCCATCTTTCCGCATAGTCAATCAGACCTCCGAACTTCATGTGGCCTTCAGATTAGCTCAAGAACAGTGGTAGAGAGCTTCATGGAATGGGTTTCCATGGCCAAGCAGCTGCATCCAAGCCATACATCACCAAGTGCAATGGAAAGCGTCGGATGTAGTGGTGTAAAGCACGCCACCACTGGACTCTCGAGCAGTGGAGATGCGTTCTCTGGAGTGATGAATCGTGCTTCTCCATCTGGCAATTTGATGGATGAGTCTGGGTTTGGTGGTTGCCAGGAGAATGGTACTTGTCTGACTCCATTGTGCCAAGTGTAAAGTTGGGGGGAGTGGAGGGGGGATTATGGTGTGGGGTTGTTTTTCCAGGAGCTGGGCTTGGCCCCTTACCTCCAGTGAAAGGAACTCTGGATGCTTCAGCATACCAAGAGATTCTGGACAATTCCACGCTCCCAACTTTGTGGGAACAGTTTGGAAATGACCCCTTCCTGTTCCAACATGACTGTGCACCAGTGCACAAAGCAAGGTCCATAAAGACATGGATGAGAGAGTTTGGTGTGGATCAACTTGACTGGCCTGCACAGAGTCCTGACCTCAACCTGATCGAACACCTTTGGGATGAATTAGAGCGGAGACTGAGAGCCAGGCCTTCTGGTCCAACATCAGTGTGTGACCTCACAAATGCACTTCTGGAAGAATGGTGAAAAATTCCTATAAACACACTCCTAAACCTTGTGGAAAGCCTTCCCAGAAGAGTTGAAGCTGTTATAGCCGCAAAGGGTGGAGCGACGTCATATTAAACCCTATGATTTAAGAATGGGATGTCACTTAAGTTCACATGTGAGTCAAGGCAGGTGACCAAATACTTTTGGCAATATAGTGTATAACCTTTTACAACTTCCTACCTTATCATAACGTACAAGACCTTAAATGTGACCCTTGACATTAAGGTGACTAACAAGTGAATCCTCCAGTCGATGAGGACCAAAGGGGATGAGTAGGGTGAATTGGCAACAGTTGATCGATAAGTCTGGCCTGATGAATTGCTGTGCGTCAGTGCAGCCTGGTAATGGGAGAAATGATTAAACACAGCAGCTGAGCAGGAGCCGCTTGGTTGATATCAATTAGAGAAATGAGAGAGAATGCACTGGTTACTGTTCATAACCATCGCTGGGTATTTCATCATACATGCTGATATGTATGCAGGGCAATCTTTATGATGTATGAGATTACACAGCTGCTTAATAATTAATGTGGGTTTATTGAACTCTCCTAAACTGGAGCCTGCAGTAAATACAACAAACGCTATTAAAAGTTTAATTCCAATCAGAGTAATTGGAAAGAAGCAATTGAGGGGAACCAAAGACTGTACAAAATACCTGACACAACAGATAGGACGATTATATACTGTCCCCCTGAATAACTTTTTAACTCCAACAGCTGAATGTTTTCAGGATCAATACCCTGTTGCACAAATTTACCTGGGAGAAAAGCGAGTAAATAAACCACTAAACACGAAAGTGTCACAAACAATAGAGGAGAGGCCTCTGATTAAAACTTGCTCACCTCCATAGTTAGAGCATTTCTGCACACCTCCTCTCCCTCCCACCTGCTGAGCGTCCCTGTCACGCTGAGCAGAACACAGAAACCCCACAATGCAATCAATACAGATACCTACTCTAATAGTTTTATACTCCCTCTCCTACCCTTTACTCTCTCATTATGATGTGTGACTAAATACGACATGAAAACAAGGCAATCCAAGCACCTTTTTCCCCTTCCTCCCATCTTGTGCACTTATTTTTCTTGCCAGTTTAGACTTCAATTATCCAAGCATTAGTGGACACTGTTGTGCTCCAAGTTCTACTCTTTTTCAGCCATATTGCTTACATCTAACACCTACTCTGGCATTGGCACTTGGCAGTGAAGAAGATTAGATAAACAAGAAAAGAGCACAGAAGCCACAGAGCTTTCTTGTCAGGCTCACTGTTTTTTTTTTCTTTACTCTGTAGGACTTGTTTGAAAAAAGAAACTCCATGAAGGAAAAGAGATTCATCACTTGGGTCTCAAAGGTGAACATACTTTTGAACACACACTCACTTGCATACTCTGAATCTCATCTAAGCTCAGAGACAATGACGCCCTAATCCAAGGACAATACGGGCACTAATCCACACAAAACAGGGATTGTAGAAAGAGACAAACGTGGGAGTGAGAGAGAGGAAGAGAGCTAGCAAGCTAACAAGCAAAGGAGGCTAATCCTGATGAGAGATAGAGGCTTGAATGAGGATACAAATTACTGTTTGAAAGGGCAATACATGTGGAGGCATAGATAGAGCAGGCACATGGAAATATGAAAGGGGTCAGTATAAATGTGTAAGCAAAACATCAAAATGTAACGTATAGTGCAAATACAGTTATGCTGTAAGCACCTGACTTGAGACGCCAGATGGATGTGTGTCACACATCCATCTGGAAAACCTTCCGTAGTCGGCGTTAGGGAAAGGGCAGAGGCTGGAGGGTGAATGGATGAACGTTCTGTCACATCTTTATGGGCCAATCACAGCAACACAACACGTGACGTAGCCGCTACCAGGCTGTGCCCCTACTGAGGACTAAACTCCATAGAGAACTGCAAAACGTGAACTATGGCAACTGTAGACATGTCAATACATGACTTTTGTCCACGCTAATGTTTTTTGCCATAATTGCAACAGCCTCTTCTCGCTGCTTGCTTACGTCATGACCAAAGCACTGCCCCTCGAGGCTGATTGGTCCTGTCACTTTCTAACCAGGCCCAAACGGTTCAGATGAGAGCTTTGCAAGATGGATTTGCCAGTAAGAAACCTCAAAAAAGGCAAATCCAACTTCTTTGCAAGGTTAGTAAGCACCAGGTTCATTGAATTTACAGCATTTAAAGTCCAGAGAGTATAGCATATTTGAAAGCTATAATAATAACATGTTTTTTTTCACTGCTATTTTGCCATGATTGTCACACTTAAATGTTTCAGAGCAATTACTGGGCCTTTCAGTCTACTAGAGAAAACCTTTGTCGGCTGAAACTCCATCCACACACCAATCACTGATTGGTCATTGGGGTTATTTAGAAAAAAATAACCAAGATCAATGCAATCATTGACAGATTCCTCACTGGGGGTCAGATCAGATCTCTAACTGTAACTATTTTGAAATATGTAAAAGATCCTTCAAAATAATTGTTTTTGTCTTCATTTCATTTGTTCCAGCCTGTGCTTTGAGTTTCTACCAGACATCATGCAGCATTTATTTACCAAGGAGGAGAGAGAGAAGTCATGTCAGGACATAAAGAACAACTGGGGCCACAGCGCACCAGCTGTGCATACATAAAGTCAGTCATACCATCTCCTACAAACTTAGCAACGGCTGAGTGTGTCCAAATGTGTGTCCAAATTAACACCGACATACAGCGGTAGTAGTCGGGCTTGGTCATAATGCATGTGTGCACTACTCTTGGACTGTCAAGAAGGAGTTTGGATAACACAAATCCAAAGAAAGTAAGTCAATCCATCCATCCATTTTCTATACTGCTTATCCTGTTTGGGGGTTGGAGCCTATCCCAGCTGTCACTAATTACAAGCATGTCTTTGGGCACAGGGAGAACATGCAAACTCCACACAGAATGGGCCTGGCCTGGAAGTGAACCAGGAACCTTCCTGCTGTGAGGCAACAGTGCTAACCCATGAGCTGCCCTCCAACTCTTAAAAAGACATTAAATAAACACTCTGGTGTAGACCAATACACTGTAAAAGTGTTAGAATTAACTCTGCAATACGAATCACAGATCAGTCTTAAATATTAGCAAAATGTGCAACTTTACCATCAGGTGCAGGTAGCTGCTTCAGTCGTCACAATCAAGGGGATCCATCATGAGCTCTCAACATTAAGGCTGAGTCCCAGTTCTCCCCTTAACCTTCAATCTTAACCCTCAGTCTCAATATGCGTGTTCCCGCGAAGTGCGAGGGCTGTCTAACCAGGCGGGCCATGGGAAACCTTCAATACTAAGCGTTTGGGAAAGTGCAGAGGATTTAAAAAAAACTCGGAGTGTGATTGGTCGAACATTCTGTCACCTCTTTACGGGCCAATCAGAGCAACAAAACATGTGCATGCGTAGCTACCGAGGAATAACATGAACCATGGCGACTGTAGACATGTCAGTACACGACTTTTATCATTTTTGAAAAGAAAACAACTCACTGCTGTTCTTTGTTCTTCTTTTAACAAAGAAATGTTGTCAAGATCTGATGAATCTGGCGCTTTAGCAGCATCCACGCTAATGTCTTCCGCCATTATTACACCAACCTCTTGTTGCTACTTGCTTATGTCACGACTCTGCACTCCTGAAAGTACTGCCCCTCGACGCTGATTGCTCCTGTCACTTTCTAACTGGGCTCAAACGGTTCAGACGAGAGCTTTGCCTGATGGATTCACCAGTGACAAACACAGAAACGGGCGTATCCATCTGCTTTGCAAGGTTAAGGGCTGTCCCAGTTCTCTCGAAAGTTGAGTTGATGGGCGAGTTTGAGGGCTTTATCTCCCTCAATTTTGAGATGTTCCTGGAGCTCCCTTTGTATTGAGGGTTATCACTTAAAGAAGGATGGCGGCAAATGCAGGGAAGAAATCGAACTACAAATGTAAATGTATTTGTTAATAGAAATCTGAAAATTACAAAAACCACTCCAATATTTTAGTTTAATGTTATTTTATGGATTATTAGCCTTTTTGTAGCGTAACGTTTACTTTTATTTTTACGATCGAAAGCCAGTAACCGTGCTGTCTCCTTCTTCTTCTTCTTCTTCTTCCTCTGAATTGACAGATTACCCAGTTTTGGCACATGACTGCCCTCAACAGTCTGAAATCGTAACTGTTACTAAGGAGTGTCCCATTTCTAAGTCACGACATGGCCCTTACACTCAGTTTTGAGGGGCAAGTTAAGACTGAGGGTAAGATTGAGGATAAAGGGGAGAGTTGGGGTTCAGCCTAACTAAATTCCACACCCTTCCTCACCTTCTCTTTAAACAGGAGGTACTTGGTGTTTTTAATACATGAATATCTATGTTGATATCAGCTCTAATGAGTGGGGAAATCTCTGCATATTGGATATTTGCAAAAATCCAATATGCATTCCTTATTATTAATGCACAAATCTAGACTAAATCCAATTATAGACTGCCATTTAATATTAAAAAGAACAAACACAAGAACAAAAGAACCTGATTGTTTCTTTATTTTCACTGGGTTTCTCCAGTTCAAATATCATAGAAGCCAATTACAGAGCTCACCCACTTCCTGTTAATGGAGTTACTAAGCACATTTGCTCACATAGCACTTGATTTATTCCAACATGCCTCACTGAAAGAGTGCACAGTTTCAAAAGATGAACTGTAACCCTCAACTTAAAGCGAGTTGGCCACTGAGGGTTATCTCAGGCTGGAGTTAATCACATCAAAGTCTACGATCCAGAGGACTGAGCACATGACATTTACAAGAGGCCAGCTGAGGCGTTTAATTACACACTTTCATAAAGTGGCAAAATTAGTGAGCCAAACTGCCGCCACACAGTTACAGAGGAGGAACAACAACACTGGCAACCTTTGGGAGAAGTCAACCAAGACAAGTAAAGGGGAAGAAGTATTTTGGGTGACATGTAATGTGGTTAAAATCATTAAAACCAGGCTGCATGATGTTACAGGAGAGTTGAGAGTAATATGGGTGCCTGCTGCTTTTTGGGGGAGATGAGCTCACTAACTAAAAAATGCATGGCTGCAGTGGAGGGTGAGTGCAGTGCATGAGTAACGGTGCAGCAAATGTGCCGTGTGGTGTTCCTTGTGTTCATCTGACCTGCTTTTTTGAAATGATGAATCTCCAACTGGGTGGAGCAAGATGACTCCCCATAGCTTCACACATTACCTCACAGTTGAGTCATTTTTGTCCTCTCCTCTCTTACGCAGTACTGTTTATTTTTCTAATCCTATTTTTACTCCATGGCTAGCCCCTTTCAACCAGTTGATGTCTCTTTCTCTTGCCCTCATCCACCTCACAATCTTCCTCTCTGGTTGTTAAGATGCAGCGAGTGTAGGCCCTGTCAGTGTGGAAACAGCAGCCAGCAAAGAGAGCCTTTCACAGAAGCCAAAATAAGACAGGCATGCACCTCAGTGTTCACTCTTCCTGACTGCACAGCCGACAGCCTTCTATGTACTATGTGTGCTTTATAGAAATACACACAAATCACGTGCTCTCACAAACACAACAGCGCTGACACATCCTGCCTACTACCCTGGTAATCACCTCAGACTGTCTGTCACTTTATGCCATTCTCACACTGCTCACACCTCTGCTGCTCTCCCACAGTGGGACAGAGCAATGCACCAACATGTGTTCAGCCCATTACAAAGTCACTCATAAGCACAACACACATAAACGCAATTGGCCCTCGGCACTCAGTCAAACTTTCACAAACTATGGGCTTACGTTTCCAGGGGGACAGCGTGTTTTCACAGTTCAGCTTCGGAGGAAACAAGTGGGAATGTTTATTGAGCACTCTAACTTCATTATCTGAGAGCAATAACTGGTTTAATTCAAAACAAGCACAGAAGCTAGAAAGAAATGTAAAAACACCAAGAAAGACGACCAAACAGATAGTTGTAGGGGTGTAAAAGTATTCTTATTTGTTCCAAACCATGTTAGTCTGAGGGTTGCAGGGTGGTGCCAGTGGTCACATGATTAAATGATCAATAGGCCTGAATGATTTGGGAAAATTGTGTAATTTCTCATATCTAACACACAAAATCCAAGTTTATATTCATATCAGCACACACAGACAATTTCTATTTCTTTATGCCTTTTATTTCACAGAGCTATGAAAAAGTCCCACTGTAAGTGTGTCTTTTAAGTGCCCTACGGACACACACGTCGCCCAAAGAGGGTAATGGTGCCATCTAGGGGTTAGTACAAAAAAATGCAAGTCTAAGGTCCCCATTCAATATTGCATCACATATAATATCTGTAACAATGATACATGGTATTGCAAATTTGTGATCAAAATAAGCAATTATAATGAGTTTAAATGGGCAAGCTTCACCCCCAAGGCATATATTTGAGTATTTTTCCTATGCACAATACCAAATGGGTCAATGTAATGATTTGGCTTGAAAAATTAAAAATAAGCAAAAATGCACATTTTTGTGCAGTTTCATGCCAATCGCATCAACAGAACACAAACTGGTTCAAGAATTACACAACAGATTGAAAAGAATGTGCCTAATACCTAAGGGTTAACTCAAGCTCTACTCAGCTAAGACCACTTGTAGTTTAAATATTTGCCCTTATTTTGTCTTTTCACCAAACTTTAGAAAGTATTGATAGTGGTATCGATAAGGACTCAGATCAACACTTTCAATGTGCTGCACATAGAATTAAAAGAATAAAAATAAAACACTCGACAACCTTTAAAAATCTAAAAACATAAAAATACTTAAACTATAAAAAAATGCTGTGATTAATCATGATTAATCACAGCATATTGATGTGATTAGCTTGATTATTATTTTTTTTTTTATCGAGTAACTGCGCTATATATAATATTTGCTTGATGCATATGTCAGTCCAGAAAACATAAAAGACAAGTGACCTCAAAGAGACTTCATAATAAAGCCTTTTAATAACAGCTTGTGGATAAGATTGTGATAAATTTCCATATATATGATCAACTGTAGGTTATGAAAGCTTTCATCACAAACAAAGCACTCAAAAAATCAAAGCATAAGATTAGATTTTCTCTTCACAAAGGACAGATGCTGCGAGTACACTTACAGCATGCCTCCAAGCTGCTGTGATAAAACATGTAACCATGCAGGCACTTATAGAGAACTAGTGCTACAGGAAACACAACATAGATATGAACATATGCACACACTTCTTCAGCACTGCAAACAAACTGAGCCAGAGCCAAGAGTTCACAGGGAAGGATGACCTTTCTGTGCATGCTCCACTGCACACTGGCTGCATCATGCTATGTTTGAGTGTACACTCCTAGGCCCACTTGTGTGAATGGGTGCACTTGAACGTCTTCGGTGCTGATGTGTCGGTGTGTTTGTGTGCAGCTATGGTGTCATTTTTTTTCTACCCCTTATCTGGAGAGCAAAACAACAACTTGTCCTGACCACAGACTAGACCCTGTCTTGCCGGCCACTCACCCAGAAAACAAATAGAGGGCAAAAAGGGATGAGGGAAGAGACCCAAAAAAGTGACTGTGTGTCTTGCAGTGCTGTGCAGAGCAGAAGTGTCTGGCAATGACTTATGGGGCAATGGGAACTGTCAAGAGCTCTCTTAGCTCATGTCAGTTCTATAAAAAGAGAAATAAAGAAAATATGAAAATAATCCCAAACATGCTCTGATGTGGGATTCAGTATCAAATATTAACACAAAGTGGAGAAGGGGAAGAGGCAGCTGGAAGGAGTTCAACAACAAACAACATCACATCTTAACTGAACTGCACCAGTCTTTGCAGGTTAAGAGTATTACAATGCATGATGCAGAAAAATTATACTGTCTCTATAGAGAACAAGGAATACAAAGAGCAAGAGCCAGAAAAACATGTTTGGCTCATATTTATCCTAAATTATTGAAAAAAAAAACAGTAAATGATTTAGTGGTAAAAGCAAATGACACATTATGGTCAAAACAAAATCCACCAATCTATCCACATTCTAGAGAGCTGTTAAAATGCTTCTGGTGCAGAGGAATATTGATTTAGAGTGTGTGTTTGTGAAAGTCAGTGTGGCTGAGCATGTGTGTAAATGTTTATGCAAGTGTGTGTGTGTGTGTGTGTGTGTGTCTGCAGGATAGAGCTGAAACAGTCTTCATTAGGCTGAAGGAGAAGTGCCACACAACAATCAGCCATTAATTAAGTGTCAGGAGCATTTAACGGTCAGACACGCTGCCATGCCAGACACTAATAACGGCTACAATCTGCCGGATTGGAGGCTGTGTTTCCCAGTTAGCGAGACAGCCCATATTTTACAGGAAAATTAGTCGATACATTCAGATAATTACAGCCAACATTAACTAAGTTCAGACTATTGCACCTCAGTGCAAGAAGAAGCTCTTGCCCCCCCTCTTTTGCATAAGGTCTTGATGTCGCTGTGCCTGGTATTATCTCCAGAGCAAAAGTTGCATCAAGTAAACAGATTTATCAAATAATATCAAATAATAGCTGTTACAAGGAGTTAGGGGTGTAGCACAGGGGGAAAAGGGTACTGATTACCCAGGCCAACAGTAGGGAGGGGCCCTTGAGAAGCCTGCAATGAAAAGTGTAGTTTGATTTATTTATCTTAGTAATTAGTGACATGATTAAATCAAAAGTGGCAAAAGCAGTGATCCTGTGTAGTTAAATGCCAATTATTTCTCATTTTGCCAGTCTTTGCTGCTTTTTGCCCATTTAAATTACTTTTCGCTTATTTTTTGCCATGTTTGGGACCATTTTTGCCACCGTTAACTCACTTTTTTGGTCACTTCACACCCGTTTTTGCCACTTTCTGCCTTTTTTTTGCCATTTTCTCCAAGTGTTTGTCGCTTTTAGCCCGTTTTAGCCACTTCTTTATGTCACTTCTTGCCCATTTTTGACACTTTTATCCTGATTTTAACTCTCTATCTCATATAATGTGCCTTTTAAAAACCTTATTTAGACTTTCATTTTGCATTTTGACCTTTGGGATTTATGAAGTTGCCTTTTAATCTCAGGTTTTGAGCCTTTAAACTCATTTATGTATTTAGAATTTATTTGAAATGGACACAGTAACACTGATGCTGTGATATTTGATCATTTTGACTTTATTTTTAGAAATCTTAAAATCATTTATCATCACTGTTTATTTCCCCCTATAATTCATTACCTGTGAAGACACAGTTGACAGTTTTTGGTGAAATCTGGACCCTTTTAGGCACTCAGGTTAGACCTAAATTCAGATTTCGGCCCCTGCTGTGATTGAGTTTGACACCCCTGGTCTATTGTATCAAACAATAATAAAAAATGAATCTGCAGTAGCTTTATTTTGAAAAACAGTGATGCACTTTGCCTTCAATTACAGCAACAGCAGTAGCAGAAAGAGTTGAAACAGTTTACATAAGCCGGTGTTTTATAGATAACTATAAGAACTTACAGCAACGTCAGGTTTAAACATGCTTATGCAAGAAACTGCAAGGCAAATACTATTTGTCAGAAGGCTTAATAGAAGATTTTCAAGGTTGCACTATTGAATTAATTCTCCAAACAAGTTCTATAGAGAGTGGATGAAAATACATCAAAAGGCCCAGGCGTTGACTTCTAAGCATGAAATACAGGATCAACGTGTCCTGGGCCACTGAGCCACTGAGCACACAGGAAAACACACATCAGTTTTGTTTGCAGGAAGTCCAGGTGAGGATTTAAACCATATGGTTCCATACAAATAACAGCAGTGAGTCATATCTTGTGGGATGTAGGTATTAAAACAGCAACTAAGAATCTTAATATGTAGGGCAACACAAAAAGTGCATTGTAGCCAGTCTGCAGGAGTCCACATACCTTATCCTTATTTGATTTCTGAGTAAGGTGGTATCTAATTCATACTCCATTCGCATGCATCAATTAAAAAGGCTAAAGCGATGCTTTAGTACTAGAACTCAGTCATGATCTGCCATTCAAAATCTGCAAACTTCAGTGTGGCACGTTGCATTCTGTCAGAGCTGCTCATTTCTATTCACAGCTGAACTTTAATAGGTGGCTCTTAAGTCACACAGACAAGTTTCTTTTGGAGATGTGGACAAAATTTTTGGTATCCATCAAAGATTAAAAAAACACAATGGTCACTGAAATAACTTGAATCTGACAAAGTTAATAAGTAATTAATGAAAATCAGACATTGCTTTTGAATTTTGGTTCAACAGAATCATTAAAAAAGAAAAAAACAAAACTAATGAAACTGGCCTGGACAACAATGATGGTAATTCTCAAAAAGACTTCTGCACCTGTCTCAGGTATTTTTGCCAAACTGCTCCAGTTGTCTCAGGTTTTAAGGGTGCCTTCTCCAGACGGCATGTTTCAGCTCCTTCCAAGTTTGAAAACACCTGTGAGGCTAACTGCAGGACACACTTTAGTTTCAAATGTCCCTATGGTACAATTATTTTACATCTTTTATAGGGTTTCCATAATTTTTGTCCAGGAAAGGTCATTAGTTTGTTTTTTAAAACGATTCCGTAAAACCACAATCCAAAAGCAACGTCTGATTTTCATTAGTTGATTTTTAGTACATTTTTATTTATTATTACTTTGGTCAGTTTCAAGTTATTTCAGTGACCCTTGTGGGTCTTTCTTTCTTTAATGGAAGTGTACCATGTACCGTAACAGTTTTGTCCATGTATGTAAATTTGTAATCAATAGAGAACATATAAATCTAGCTGCCTTGCTGGAAGAACAGTGTATTCTTATTGTAATGGACCTTTCTAATTATAGATACCTGTAAGCCAGAATTATATTTCAGTGTTTTAGTGGCAAAGTTCTGCGTGATTAGATGGAGCAGCATAGACTGGCATAGGGACAACATCATACAATTAAAATCACTTTGGCTATCACTGTGATGCAAACTCAAAATACCAGCAATAATAAAAGCAAAATCATCTCCATAACAAAGATTAAATTATCAAATTGTAAGCAAGAACCTTCAAAATAAAGCTACCATAATGCTACCAATCTCACGCTCAACTCCTAAGTGTTAGACAGAAGCTCAGTTAAATCTATAAATACAGAAATGGGATTATGGTTAATAAAGTCGTGCAAATTGTACCTGGAAGGCCATATTTTTGTTTACAGTATACTCTTGTGCATCCAAACCGAAAGGCTACTTTGCTGCTGGGCTGCTGACCTTTCAGACTTGCTGTGGTAACTTTTCTAGATGTGTTACAGGCATGCTCTTACTTTGTTTTGTTTATTGTTTGCTCCTTGCACATTTATAATAATTTCAAGCTGGGGGCTACGAGTAACATTTCTTAAAAACACAGGAATTGCTGTTTGAATCTGAAGAAGAACATCTTGCAAAGCAAAATGAATAATTAATTTTGCAAGGAGGCGGTTAAACCGATGGATGAAAGACAGGAATAAAAAATGATGCTTAATGATGTTTGATATAATCAACATTACTCAAACAATCAATGTAAATCACTCCTCTTTTTGTATCTTTCCCAATCAAAGCCGATTTTACCATGGCGAGCAGCTGCAACACTAGACGTGCCTCATAGGTGCTCATCGGGTTTCCAACCCTGTCTGCACATACTTTATGAATAACAAAAGTCATAATATTACCCCTTAGTAAATGTTTAATAGCTTTGCAGAAGGAAAAAGCACAACAGGATGATATGATTTGATCCAGATCCATACCCTTCTTTCTTTATGTCATCACATTTTTATTTGGACAACTCCCAGACTTTAAGGGATGAGCCTCGTTTTTCAATTATGCGTTAGAGCCACTCATGCCTCACTGGCTCCTCATCACCCTCATCTATTTAAGCCCCTCCTTCTTCTCTCTCATGCTAATATGAAGGAGGGTGAGAGCGGAGGAGGGCTGACATAGAGACGCTATTGTAGGTCAGCTCAGACGGATGCAAGAGAAGGCTGTGTTGCCGTAAGGACTACCTCTGCTGTTACTCAATTTATAATCAAAGTTTGTTTCACCAGATAAATATATCCATTTATTGATTCACATGAAGCAATGTTTCTTTAATGCATACCCTCCAACACAATGTTTGAATTCACTTTTTAAAATGCAGGAAGTAGTCGAGCTTTATGAGTGAGTGCACTTAATTACTTCACAAAAATTACATGTGCAGGTCTTTTCCCCATTTCCGACACCTGCAGTGACTTAATGCTGAGGAGGCAGACTGCTGGAGCGCTGGCTGCATTTTTTTTTCTACAGATGACCCAGTTGGGAGGCACATTGAATATGCAGCTACAATACAGACAGAAGAGAATCTTGGCGACACAGGAGTGAATATCATTATGGTATTTGAATATGCAATAGACTAGAATGAAGGAGAGGGAGACGTCAAAATACTGTAAAGGTAGCAAAAATGAGATTTGAGGTTGAGCAGAGAGGAAATAAAGATGGAGAGAATAAAGGCAGTGTTGGAGCACAAAGATTGCAGTAAGACATAGAGAGATAAGAGTCTTCTTCTATTCCCAGAAGATACTTTTAGAAACTCTGAAACTGTTCCTAATCCTTGTGCCTCCTTCTCTATAGCTACAGATTAAACATGAATGCAGAGTTTGCAAAGACATGGAGAAGAGAAGGAGAAAGAATAAGATGGGGGGAAAAAGGGAGTCTGCTGGTTGTCATGGCGACGAGAGGGGGAGAGATTCCAGAGTGGTCTCAGCCATTACGCAGTGTGTTGAGGAGATGGACTGTGCAGCACTTAGGCTTATTGCAGTGTGGGCTGAAACAGAGCAGATATCTAATATATCGAGACCAGATGGGCTTGCACCAAAATGGTGGATGGTCGGCACAGCCCTGATAAAAAGACGCTGGAGAATACAAAGGTTTTACTGGCAAAAGCCAGGCTGGGGGGGAAGTCAATGAGACTGAGAGAAAAATAGGTTTATCCTGTTAATAGAAATGTGAGAATGCCCTGAGTAAAAACCAAGCACACATAGTGACACCTACACTGAGAGCCACTAAAGCAAGAATATAGGAGGTATGGTATGATACGCATATATATGAGTTAACTGATGCCCTCCCATAATAGCTTAGTAAAACTGTTCAGTCACTACAAAAACAGAAAAGCTTTTTTAATGTGGAAAGAGTAGGCAGAGCTCAGATAATACAAATCAACACTGTTTTCTTTTTTTCAATTCTATAGTCATCATCTGAAAGGACAAGGCCATGGAAATTCAGAGGTTTCATCAGTGTTGTTGCCAAATTTAATTGTCACTGATTTATTGGATGCATGTTTTCATGCTGAACCTGTATATCAGGGGTTCTCCAAATTTAGGGGGCTAGGGACCCCTTACTTGATGGAAAATGTTCCAAGGACCCCCCTTAACATAGTGTATGTTTAACCAGCTTGAGGGTTAACTGCCATTTGTACTCCTAGATCCGTCCATCTTCTTCCACTTATCCAGGGCAGGGTCACGGTGGTAGCAGGTTAAGCAGGTCCTCCCAGACATCCCTCTCCCCAGCGACACTTTCCAACTCCTCCTGGGGGATCCCGAGGCGTTCCCAGACCAGACAGGATATATAATCCCTCAAGCTCATTCTGGGTCTTCCTTGAGGTCTCCTCCCAGCTGGACATACCTGGAAAACCCCTAAAGGGAGGCATCCTGATCAGATGCCTGAATCACCTCAACTGGCTCCTAGTTCCCTCTGAATGTCTGAACTACTCACCCTATCTCTAAGAGTGAGCCCAGCCACCCTGCAGAGTGAAACTCATTTCTGCTGCTTGTATCCACGATCTCAGTCTTTCGGTCATTACCCAGAGTTCATGACCATAGGTGATAGCTGGGAGGAAGACTGACTGGTAAATCAGAAGCTTCGCCTTCCGGCTCAGCTCCCTCTTCACCACAACGATCCTGCACAAGGCTCGCAAAATTGGTGATGCTGCACCGATCCACCTGTCAATCTCACGCTCCCTTCTACCTTCACTTGTGAGCAAGATCCCAAGATACTTGAGCTCCTTCACCTGAGGCAGAGACTCCCAGAGACTCAGTAACTGGTTTAGCATGGTTTTATGGCGCTGTGGCCCCTATATGTAAACTATATTGCACTATATCCAAATAATTGAAATCAGGTGTTCCAATCACTTCCATGTCCACAGGTGTATAAAATCAAGCACCTAGACATGCAGACTGTTTCTACAAACAATTGTGAAAGAATGGCTCGCTCTCAGGAGCTTAGTGAATTCCAGCGTGGTACTCTGATTGGATGCCACCTGTGCAACAAGTCCAGTGGTGAAATTTCCTGGCTCCTAAATATTCCACAGTATTATAACAGAGTCTAGGCGACTGGGAACAACTGCAACTCAGCCACCAAGTGGTAGGCCACATAGAATGACGAAGCGGGGTCAGCGGATGCAGATGCAGAGTCAATCCCTACAGACCTCCAAACTTCATGTGGCCTTCAGATTAGCTCAAGAACAGTGGTAGAGAGCTTCATGGAATGGGTTTCTATGGTCGAGCAGCTGCATCCAAGCCACACATCACCAAGTGCAATGCAAAGTGCTGGATGCAGTGGTGCACCATTGGACTGTTGAGCAGTGGAGATGCGTTCTCTGGCGTGATGAATCACACTTCTCCATCTGGCAATTTGATGGATGAGTCTGGGTTTGGCAGTTGCCAGTACTTGTCTGACTGCATTGTGCCAGGTGTAAAGTTTGGTGGAGGGGGGATTATGGTGTGGGCTTGTTTTTCGAGGAGCTGGGCTTGGCCCCTTAGTTCCAGTGAAAGGAACTCTGAATGCTTCAGCATACCAAGAGCTCCCAACTTTGTGGGAACAGTTTGGGGATGGCCCCTTCCTGTTCCAACATGACTGTGCACCAGTGCACAAAGCAAGGTCCATAAAGACATGGATGAGAGAGTCTGGTGTGGATCAACTTGACTGGCCTGCACAGAGTCCTGACCTCAACCCGATAGAACACCTTTGGGATGAATTAAAGCGGAGACTGAGAGTCAGGCCTTCTCCTCCAACATCAGTGTGTGACCTCACAAATGCGCTTCTGGAAGAATGGTGAAAAATTCCCATAAACACACTCCTAAACCTTGTGGAAAGCCTTCCCAGAAGAGTTGAAGCTGTAAAAGCTGCAAAGGGTGGACCGATGTCATATTAAACCCTATGGATTAAGAATGGGATGTCACTTAAATTCATATGTGAGTCAAGGCAGGTGAGTGAATACTTTTGGCAATATAGTGTAAAATGATCATCTTTCTTCTCACAGTATATGGTTGAGAAGAAAGCAAAAGCAGCCTACTTAGTTAGTAAAAAACTTCCCAGACATGAGTAAACTGACAAATGCCCACATACACACAGCTTCTTTACTCAAGTCTTTACCTCTTAGTACACTCTGCATAAGTTTACTTTTCCTCAGGCAAACACAACTTTCTGCATTTACATTTGCAAAGTTTTGTGAGGGATAAGGAATGAAAGCTTACAGTAAAGTGCTGGTGCCACCAACAGACATGAGCAGGGAAAATTATGGAAATAATAAAGTCACACACACATAAACACATTAGTCAGCTGGTTATGTCATAACTTGGTCCATTAAAGGTTCATAGTTTTACTGAGGTTGAGCTAAAGCTATGCAGTTACACAAAGTGCTCTGTGTTAGACAATAAAATATGATTATGTAGAACTCCATTATGCAGGAAGTCCTCTTGCTGTCCATTACACTGTACTGCAATAAAAAGGTTGACTTGTACAGCCACAGAGGAGGAAAACAACCAGTTATGAGACAAGATATCTGTCCATGGGTGGCTTTGGCTTGAATTGAGTTTGAAAAAAAGCTTAAATGAATAATTTTCAGAGAGTGAAAACTGAATGGAAATAGGGTAATCTGATGGGCAGAGCTCATGCTTCGTGGCATTTGTGAGAAATTACTGAAGGAGTAAATATAAAAGGAAAACAAATAGTTTCTACACGAGCACACGGTAAAATAACAATTGTTATGGTTTTTGAGATGACACGGTGAGAACTCGGGTTATCTTTTATCATAACTGTCTCTTGAACTCCTTCTCTGCTTAACATTACAAACTATGTGTGAACTAAACAAATCAAAGCAGAGTAGTGGCCTTGTACCTCCATCATCCTGGTGTTTGCTCAGCTTCCTGTACAGCTCAGTAGCAGACAACTTATTTGAAACTTCACAATACTGTTGGCCACTGCAGGTATGGGCTACCCAGAGAATACAGTGGAGATTTTTAACTTACTGTGAATCCACGCAGCAACTCCTTATATGGACATCCTGGGGGATGCATTAATACAGTAGGTCACACTTTGAGGCTTTACAAATGCTCTTTTTTCATCTTCTTATGTGTTCTTGAGTCAAAGTTCTGATTAATTATATATTCATACATTTTTTTTCTAACTCTGAGAGCAGCGTTGTCGTATACGACAAGAAGAGACAAGAGTCATTAAGAGTTGAATAACTTTTGAACCATAAGCCGTAGCTACTTACTTGTTCATCCCTCTCAAAGCCCACCATTGTGCCATTCTAATGACCCCTATCCACGCCTTCGTAGCTCTTACAAAATGTTTTCTAGCGATCATAAAACTAGGCTGACTTTCCGGGGTCTTTAAAGATTTAATCCACACCAGTAACTCCAGTATTGGACGTCTTATTATCCATTTATTATCAATTTTTCAATCATGCCTGCAGTTACCTGGTTAGCTTGCCACTATGTTATCTGTTTATATCCCAGAATGCATTGTGACTGGGCTGTGACAACCATTGGGAGGTTGTGTCGTCGTCATGTCATGCTTTGTCGGACTTATACACTGAAGAAGAGAGCCTGAATGACTCATAATTGAGAAAAATAAACATAAGGAGTCTTTAATTGGTCCCTCAGTCACGGCACTTCATATAATGACTCAAATTCTCAAAAGTGCAAAGACTTGTTTTGAAAAATGAGAATGTTCTTAAAATTTATGATTTCTTTATTCTTTAGCCCTAAAGAGGTGGGAGAACAAGTTTGTGCAGAAAAAAAGAAAGAAAAAATAACTGTGTTTAATGCATGAAAATCTTTAACTTTAAATATCTGATTTTTTTTCTTTCCTCTTTATATTCCATATATATATATATTTTAATTTGAATTGGCATTACTGCAACACACATATTCTTAAAGCCCAGGTTGTCCTGGAGAAAAGGATGTTTAGAGCTTGACTGTGCACCACAGGTTTGATGTTTTACAAGCTTTTTAAGACAAAAAATCCGGGGGAGACACAAAGGTTAAAAATAGCTGAGAGCTCTAAGGGTTAAATACTATTTGGACCTCTCACTATTCCCAGGACTGATTTAACAAATAACAGCCAGACCACTTTTATAACTAGAAAAGCACTCGGAGAGTGCAGACCTCCACCTTTAGCCCTATCTCCAGTGGTGTAAATATAGACGGTGCAACCGATGCAGCTGCATCAGGGCCCATGAAGGAAGAAAAAAAAAAAAAAAAAAAAGCAGCTGTCCAGAATTGCCACAGGTCCCTGCTTTTGTGAATGGAATAGTTTGGGGCTGTCAGTAAGGTAAGCTGAGTGGCTGGTATGGGAGGAGGAAATGATCATCTGTCCAATCACCTTGATACCTGTCAGTCATGATGAGTTGCGATGATGTGACGTGAGTTGTTTCTCCTTTCAGCAAGAATAAAAAGCAAGTGGATGAAAGTAGATGAGAAAAGGTAGCATGGAGACATCATCAGGCTGTGGTAGTTTGAGCCCAGGTCAGGGCAGGCTGTTAGATAAGTGTTGATATGAAGCTTCGGCTGCTGTCCGTGGTGCTGGAAGGCTGGTTTGCAGGATGAGTGTGTGGCCAGTCACCTGTAACATCAGCCTACATGGTGACAATAGCAGTTCTCTCTAGTGGCTGTGTGTGTGTGTGTGTCCAAGCATGTGTACGTGCGCTTGTGTTTAGGGCAGGGATGGGGGCACAAAAAAATTATTTGCACCGGGGCCTATCACCATGATGTTACGCTACTGCCTATCTCCCAATAGTAAAGAATCCTTTAAAAAAATTCCTGGATCCAGATGGTTATCCGGTTCACTCCCAAAATCTTATCGGTTTTCCTTTGTGCAATTTCTGACTTTTCCTGAAAATTTCATGAAAATTCGTCCAGAACTTTTTGAGTTATGTTGCTAACAAACAAACTAATGAACAAACAAACTAACAAACCCTGCCGATCATATAACCTCCTTGGCAGAGGTGATTATAACACTCTAAATCCTACGAGTTTCCATTTTTAAACAGTGCAGCTGTTCTTGATTTTGTAGTAGCCACCATCACTTGTGCCACTGCTCAGCCAATCAAATCCTTTATCCGCACCAGGCTTACAAGTGAACACAGAAACAGACGAGTCTGCAGGGAAGACAGTAAGTCCAAAAACAGAAGTAAAAACAGAGTGTTTTAGACTGAAAATGGACGGACAATGTTTCCTCCATGCCATGGCAGATTAGCACCACTGTGTGCCATTATACATGTTAATATCAAACATCATTACAAGTTGAAGCACATGTCCTAAAAAAATCAAAGCAACCCACATCTGAGCTGGTGACACAAAAAATAACTACCAACAAATCAATCACCAATCAATTCAACAGCAATGCTCCCTGAGAGTCCCATTAGCTTTGAGTCGGTGTGAAAATCCATGTCACAGACAGAGCGGCTGTCTATCAGTTTTAGATCTGATACCTGGTGAGCTGAGGCACATTTCTCTCACTAAACAAGAAAAGTGTGAAAAGAAAGAGAGCAGCAGGTGTTAAAGCTGTTAGATATCTAATATGTCATGAAACTGATAATTAGAAATATTTCTGCAATAGGCTATTTTAACATGAAGAGAAGGGGAATACTCAGCTAAACATTTTATTTCACCCCTCTAAACCTAAACCTCATGTTAGCATACCTCTTTTATGTGTTTTGTTTAAACTTTTTTTTTACTTTTATCGCTTTCTTTTAGCAGCTCAGACACAAGCTCTTTAAAAACGCAGTATACCTAAAGTGCCAACCTAGCCATCATTTAGAAATTGTGAGATGCAAAATTGAAAATGTGAAATTAAAACACAAATTAATTTCATTTCCCATATTCCTGACTTTTTTTCTAATTATTGTTACTCCTTATGTTTTTTAGAATGTATGACTTGACACGGATATGTAAAATCAGTGGTTTTCAAACTTTTTTTTTCACCCAAGGCACACCTAAGGTTAAGCCAAAATCTCAAGGCACACCATATTTAAATCGATAGAAAAATAGACCTTTTAAATAATAATATAGTCAAGATGGCCTATAAGGGGAGATAAAGGGGAGAGCTTTCTGGGGCCCAGCCAACTGGGGATCATGGAGATGGCAAAAGTTGGCAAAAGTGGCAAAAATTGGTTAAAAGTGATGGAAAAACATGGCAAAATTGGGCAATAAGTGGCAAAACAAAGTTCAGAAATGGGTGAAAATCGGTAAAGGAAAAAAAAATGGTCAAACCATGGGTTGAAATTGGCAAAACTTGTTGAAAGTGTCAAAATAGAGGCAAAAAATAGGTTACAAGTGGCCTAAAAGGATTAAATGTTGTAAAAGAAGTGGTAAAAAATGGTTTATAAGTGATGAAAAAGGGTAGAATAGGGCAAAAAAAAGTGCTAAAACAAAGGAAAAAACTAGCAGAAAGGTGGCATAAATGGGTTAAAGTTTCATAAAGGTGGCAAATAAATCAGAAGTGGCAGAAAACTGGCAAGAAAGGGTTAAAGTTGCTAAAAAGGTGGTAAAGGGTTAAAAGTGATGGGGAAAAATGGCCAAACATTAACAAAATTGTGCGGAAAGTAGCAAAAAGGTAGCAAAAATGGGTTAAATGTAGCAAAAAGTTCCAAAAAAGTAGCAGAAATGGGTCAAAATTAGTAATAAGAAATGACAAAAAAGGTATAAAAGCAGCACAATGGTTTAAGTTGTCAAAACAAGTGGCAAAATGGGTAGAAAAAAATAGTTAACTTGGTTAAAAAATAGCAAAATTAATCATTTAAACACCAATTTCAACCCAAAAATAGCTTGCAATACTTTTCAGCTCCTAATGAGGTCACTGTTAGCCAGGATGCTAACACCAATGCTACTGATCCAACACACATACACTGATATCATCAATAAATCCCAACTGGGGAGGTCCCATTCTCTGGGGGTTTTCAGGGGTCCAGCCAGATCTGTGGGCAGACCTGGTTACAGTACTTGCCATAAAGTTGTAATAACATAGTGTACAAATCCCCATGGCACACTTAGACTTGCCTAAAGGCACACTAGTGCGCCTTGCCACACCATTTGAGAACCATCGTCTTAAACCATCAGGGATAAGTTTATATTTTTACACTTCTGCAGACCTCACACTGATGGGCCACTTATAACAGAAGTATGATATAATCTTGCAGGCTGCATTAAACTGTTCAGCGGGCTGGATTTGGCCCCCGGGCCTTGAGTTTGACACCCCTGCTATAGAGTCTACTTGTTCAAAAAAGAAAAGTCACAGGTAGGAATCAATACGGGAATTGATAAGGAATCTAATTGATAAGAAAATCAATAATGGCATTGATATCAATGAAATCTGATCCATTTCCATCCTACAAATATCAAGTACTGCTTCATATAAAGGCGTGGTAACCTCTGCAACAAGTAAATAAAGGACCCAGTTATAATTTGAATATACTTTGAATTGTCATTTATCGTTGTAACTCAGTGGTTCAGACATAAATATCACAGAAACCGTTGATGATACACAGTTCTTTGGAAACAGAGTAAGCGTTTGATTTTGCCAGCATGTTACAACTACAGAATGTTTGTTTGCCTCGGGTGTTCAACCCATTCAGCTCTTTCTATTTATAATCTGCCACTAGATAGAACTGTTCTGTCCAAAGAGTGTTCATTATCTCTGGTCTTTGTGCCAGGGAGCTGACGTAGGACTCGGTGGCACAGACGAGTCAAAGAACCCATGTGCACCATGAGGAATTGCCAGCTAGGTTCAAAGGAAGAGCAGAGTATAAGTGAACAGAATGAAAGAAAGGAAAGGATGGGGTTTCATTTGACTGAGAAATACAGAAAGGCATACTAGATTATGTAGGCATATTCTGTGTAATAGAGGCCAACTGTGGGTGGTCTTTCATTCATGCAGTAACAGTGAACTGATGCTGTGATTTGCATTTCTCCTGTATTTCTCACTCTAATTAACAATCACTCTGACCCACAGGACAGCCCCACGTGTCAGCACAGCGGGGCCTCTCTCTTTCCCCCGTGACATGGGTCAGTGTATTGGTCTCACTGGTGTCATGTAAGTTGGGTGACAGGTAATTAGAGCTTTCCCTTGGTGCTGGACAGGGTTGATACTCCTCAACAAGCCTAAAAGTCACCAAGAGGTTGAAGATTTACATTATTTCAAAGTATCCCCTTAGCATGTAAGTGCATGAGTGTCTAACACAAATCAGAGTAGGAGCTCAAACTACCCAAGTGAATCATTTACAGCATTGATCGCCATGGTTACCGGCTTTTTAAACTTTCTGCAAACACATCAGCAGCATGAGACAATCACATCATCCAAGGTCAGATGAGTCTGACAGTTTTGTTTCCACTGGTGAAAATAAAAATCACAACGCCACGATCCCCTCCCGCCGGAGTTACCGAGCAGTCCTTCTGCTCTTTTGTCTTATCTTGTCACGCAATGCAGTCACAGTCCTCCAGAGCCACTTGACGTGGCTCCACAAGTCACATCCGCACATTCAGAAAACCTCAAAAAAAAGAAAGGAAAAACAACCCTGACAGACTCCTGTCAGGTAATTAGCCTAATTAGTCACTCGCGTGTGTTTCCTCCTCCTCCCCTCAGCTCCTCTTTTCTCCTGCGTGGGTTTGAAGAGTGCCATCATTAATATCATCCCGTCATGGGTCATAAAACATTCCATGTCACCATGATAAAAGTCTCAGTCTTAGCCAGGCAGTGATGATAATAAAGCTGGATAGAATGGTTTTACATTAAACCATCTAATGATACATTTAGCTCAGTGCACACTGCTAATTTTGTGCTCTAATATAAGTCCCAGTGCAGCCGTATTATATCCGTCTTGCTTTGTTTTCTGCCTTTTGTTAGAAAATTTGAGAGATTCTCTTCAGGAGCACTGAAGCCTTTTACTATTCAGTAATGAAACACCAAAAGGAGAAGCTTAAAGTCCCTCCATATGGAAACTGCTGCCACAAGTGGCTGATATTTTTTACCCAAGGCACACCTAAGACCAAGCTGGAAATTTCAAGGCCCACCAGATCCATATCTGTACAAAATTGCCTATTTAAAACAGTAAATGTAGCGAATAGCATTAGCTCAGGGTGGCCATGGAGTCGAGCACTGCTATATAACTGAGATCAGCTGATCTCACACAAGCCCTCATTAGCACTCTATTTGCTAATTGTACTCATTTAAACTGCTCTAACCTCTGCAAGCCACTTTTTAAAACCCTCCTCCACCCCAGCTCCTCCTTCATAGAACAGTCACATATGAATTCTTGCAGTACGTGCAAATTTGCAGCCGCTAGAAATGACAAACTATTCATGCAATCATGTGTCTTTCTTGGCAGATGGGTCCTGGCTGAACTTTAGTTACTATATAGTTGCAGTAATTATGTATGGCTGTACACACCTGTGTGACTCGCCACACCATTTGAGAACAACTATTTAGATCAGCGGTGTCAAACTCAATCACAGCAGGGGCCGGATTCTGGATTCAGGTCTAACCTGAGGGCCTAACAAGGTCACCTTTTTAGCCAGAAACTGTCAACCTAATTTCACCAGTAAAGAAAAATGAAAAAAAAGTTAGCACTGATGATAAATAATTTTGAGATTTACAAAGTTAAAAAGGTAAGTTGAAAGGCTCACAACATGAGAAAAGTACATTTACTAGTTCAAAAAGGTCAAAACATGAAATTGAAATTGAAAAATATATTTTAAAAGGCAAATATATTAGAAAGAAGTCAAAATCATGAGTCTTAAAGGTTAAAATATGAAATAAAATTTGTAATCATGAAATTAAAAGTCAAAATATGATTTTAAATTTTAAATTGTGAGTCTTAAAGGCCAAATTTTGGGATTATGGGGCAAAGTTTGGAGTTGAAGGTATGAGATAAAATACAAAATAATTGGTTTAAAAGGTCAAAATAGGACTTAAAATTTAGAGTTATGATTCTTAAAGCTCAAAATATTATATAAGAAGTCAAAATTATGAGTTGAAATGCTCAAAGTATGAAACAAAAAGTCAAAATCCTAAGCTTGAGTCCAATCTGTGTGATGCAAAATTGAAACTACCAAATGAAAACACAAACTTATTTCTTTTCCCACATTCCTGACTAGTCATCTAATTATTTTTACTCCTTATTATTTCAGATTCTTTGTCTTAACAAAGATATTTTAAATCATCAAGGATACGTTTACAATTTTTTCCTGGAGGAAACCTCCAGACCTCATATTGATGGGCCACTTATAACAGAATTATGACATAATCCTGTGGGCCGGATTTAACTGTCCCATGGGCCGATTTGCCCCTCGGGCCTTGAGTTTGACACCCCTGGTTTGGATGATTCAGAATCTGCAAGAGCTACTTATGAGGCTGGCAGCACAAATACTTGATTCAGTATGACATCAACACTTATATTGTTGGGAAATGGGGAAACATTTTGCTGTAACGTCAATAAAATAACAGAAGTTGTGTTACCTTCATAGACAGCTTTAAATCCCTGCCCACTGACTGCGTAGTCCGACAGTAGCCACAGTGTGAGCCTGGAGCCTGTACTCACTATGGGTGAAGGCAGCTGGAACCCTGTTAACCTGAGAACAAATGGACAGAGGGACAATAACGGTCAGACAAAAAAAAAAAAAAAAAAAGATCCAATCAGCAGCACAGTTGGTTGCAAGGTCAGGTATGAAGCACACTTCCATCAAGCCAGCTGTTGCCTCAGGCATTCAAGGATAACTTTTTGTATAACAAACTCGCACTTATCCTCAAATTATTAAATGTCAGGACTTCAACAGAAAAGCTCAACAGATTTGTCTCCATCAGCCAAGACAGAGAAACTGCAGTTATATTCCCCCAGTAAATTACAAACTCAACATCTGGTCGAGGCAAGCATTTGATGGTATTTTTGCTATTACACACTTAGTCTCCACCATAACATGTTGTAGACAAAAGTTACTGAAGTATAATCATTAATTTACGTCTCTTGTCACAGAGGAGAGTGTTTATTGCGGTCAGCGAAGGGGCTATGGGCTGAACTTTACATGTGCAAAGAGAAAAAAGACAAATAATAGAAAAGGTCACTAAAAAGACAGATGTAATAATTTCCAAAATTTCCAGCATGATTTGATCCTTTCAAAAGGAGACCTCCATTTCACCTTTCCTCTTCACCCACCTGCAACCTCACCAGTTGTCAAGAATCAGCAGTCTGAACTGGGCTTGAGGCTTTTATTCAAATAAATCACATTTTATTTTGTTAACAAAGGCAAATCTACATATTCCTGTGTTTCATTATTCCAGTTATTAAGTTAAAATTAATCATGTTATCCAACTTGACCTGTATTTATCAAAAATCTGAGGGTCTAAAATTGGTCCTTAGATACTTATAATCATCTCTGTGGTACATATTTCATCCTTCTTTTCAATATAAAAGTAAAAACTTTCAAAACCTTTGTATTAACCTTCACTTATCTCTTCCAAGATTGACCAGAATGATAGAGCTCTTCTTATCTGTAATGAGTTCCAAGCAGGTGAACAATAATAGATGAGACATCTAAAGATATTCTTTCAGGTGTGGAATTTAAAAATGACATTTATTTTAAATAGTCCCGGCTTTTGTCAGATACCTTTTACTTTTAAATGCGTGTCTCAGATTCAGAAGGTCATTCAAAAAAGGTTTTTAATTTAACTGGAAAAAAGAAAAACTTGAATGCTTCAAGCACAGGTGAGGACACATGTTAAGTATCCATTATACAGTACAAACACAACTTGGTTATGCATGCATGATCTTTGATGTTGTGGTTAAGTTCCCCAGGTGTGCATGACAAACAGCCTCAGACCATGTTTCCAAACACTGCCTGAATTATTAAAGCACAAGGGCATGCGAGTAAAATGGCAAAACACACACTAAACTGTGTTTTAGAGAGAAAAGGCCGAAATCTACAACAGGATTTAACTCAGATGGTGGAAGGCATTTAGTAAAAAGGGGTTGCATGATAATACAGCAGTGTTAACATTCAAAGCTCTTGGGCATATCATTGTTTTAGTGCTTTATCACACAAATCATCCAGCTTAAATAAATGAGATATCCACCGTATTCCTAGCACCCACGATATTTTGCAAGGAATGTGGGTGCTACTTACAGTGCTTTCTGTCTAAACGGGACTTTGCGTTGTAATGAGATGTTAATCCTGATTATGAGAGAGAGTTGGAGATTATATACCTAAACTTCATCTGTTACACCTTAAACAGAATAATATAATTATTCTGTTCCCTCTTCTGGAGAGGAAAAAAACCAACAAATTACCTCAGATAATCTAGACAAGCACCCACATTTATGGCTACAGTCAACACCCCAGAAAAAAGGTGAATAAAGCATCAACTAAGACAAACAATTAATTTAATAAAAGTTCTCAATATATGCAAAGTTTCATCTGATCCAGCCTCACAAGACAACTTCACATTGCACATGTAGATGTTTCATAGGGATGGTACAAGTCAATATCAAACCTGTTTCCTATTCTGACACTGAGTCAGTGGGGGTTTAACTTTCCAAAGCAGTGGCAAATTCATCTTGCAAAGCTCCCACCTGAACAGTTTGGGCCAGGGTTAGAAAGTGACAGGACCAATCAGTGTCGAGGGGCAGTACTTTCTGGCTCAGCGGAGTCGTGACGTGACTGCTAAAGCACCAGTTTTATCAAAACTTGATGACATTTCCTCGTTAAAAGAAGAACAAAGAACAGCAGTGAGTTGTTTTCTTTTCAAAAATAAAAAAAGTCATGTACTGACATGTCTACAGTCGCCATGGTTCGCGCTATGCAGCTCTCTATGGAGTTTACTCCTCCGGTAGCGGCGCACATCGGTTTGGAGCTACAACGTCATGTGTTTGGTTGCATTAATTGGCCTCTAAGGATGTGACAGAAAGAACGTTTATCCAATCACCCACCAAGCTTGTTTCGAAGGCTCTGCCCTTTTCCAAACACTGTCTATGGAAGGTTTACCACATCCATCTGGCATGTCAGGTAAGCCAAAATCAGATTAAATATAAAGTTCCTCTTAGAGCTTAAAATCATCAATCCTCAATCAAAGAAAGCACATGCTGCTTTCTGATGGTTGAATTATTGTCATCATATTTTCAGAAGTAGGGGCAGGCAGAGGCAGTATGTTTGCAAATACTTAAAAAAATAGTATGATATATACACTATATTGCCAAACGTATTCACTCACCCATCCAAATAATTGAAATCAGGTGTTCCAATCACTTCCATGGCCACAGGAGTATAAAATCAAGCACCTAGGCATGCAGACTGTTTCTACAAACATTCGTAAAAGAATGGCTCGCTCTCAGGAGCTCAGTGAATTCCAGTGTGGTACTGTGATAGGATGCCACCTGTGCAACAAGTTCAGTGGTGAAATTTCCTGGCTCCTAAATATTCCACAATCAACTGTCAGTGGTATTATGACAAAGTGGAAGCGAGGCACATAGAGCACAGAGGTCACCAACTTTGAGCAGAGTCAGTCGCTACAGACCTCCAAACTTCATGTGGCCTTCAGATTAGCTGGGGAACAGTGAGAGCTTCATGGAATGGGTTTCCATGGCCGAGCAGCTGCATCCAAGCCATACATCTCCAAGTGCAATGCAAAGCGTCGGATGCAGTGGTGTAAAGCACGCCGCCACTGGACTCTAGAGCAGTGGAGACACGTTCTCTGGAGTGACGAATCATGCTTCTCCATCTTGCAATCTGATGAACCGGTCTGGGTTTGGTGGTTGCCAGGAGAATGGTACTTGTCTGACTGCATTGTGCCAAGTGTAAAGCCTGGTGGAGGGGGGATTATGGTGTGGGCTTGTTTTTCAGGAGCTGGGCTTGGCCCCTTAGTTCCAGTGAAAGGAACTCTGAATGCTTCAGCATACCAAGAGATTTTGGACAATTCCATGCTCCCAACTTTGTGGGAACAGTTTGGGGATGGCCCCTTCCTGTTCCAAGGTCCATAAAGACATGGATGAGAGAGTTTGGTGTGGATGAACTTGACCTGACCTCAATCCCATAGAACACCTTTGGGATGAATTAGAGCTGGGACAAAGAGCCAGGCTGAATATTTTTGGCAATATAGTGTTTTTTTTTTTGTTTTTTTTTGTTTTTTTTTGGCAAATCAAGACTCTGAGGGACTCATTATTGTTAAATTATGTGGAAAGAAGTAATAGAGTTTTGATTAATGAACCTCGTCTTATTGAGACCAGCGTTCAGCAGCAACTTTACCAGGTTCACCTATTAAACCCATTTAACTTGTTTCTCACCCACAGCGCCATAACTCTCACACACATTTTACTATAATTATAAATAAATAATTAAACAGGTGTCTGCTCTTCATTTGTTGCTTGTCTCAACAGGTTGATTCATGCATGAAAGGTCAAGGATGTGTATGTGCATGCACCGCGCATCTCTGATTTACTGATTCTAATAAAGGACCATGTTGTTCACCTTACTTTTAGCTCATCCTTGAAATTTCTCTTCCCAAGTGCCACTTTAATTTTCATATTACGCTCCCACAGCACTCTCTCACCACGTGCGTATCGCACTCTTTACAATCTATTACATCCCTCCCTTTTATCTCTCCAAGTTAAGAGAGGTCTCAGTGTTTCACTTAATCCTTAAGTACCGCATTGGAGGTGGGAAAAATTGCGAAACATCAATGCAAGAAAGATGAATTGGACCAAAAAGAGAGGCAGACGCTAATATATGCATGATTTCACTCCTCTCTGTGAGATTGTCACGGTGGGATATCAGCTAAACGATGGGACACATGTTCATGCAAATAGCCCCTTCGCTGACCGCAAATTGAGTTGGAAGGCAGCCATCTTGGTTCAGCAGTGCACTGCTGGGAAGAGGGTGGGTGTTAGAGGCTATGATGAAGGGACTGACAGTGTTTGTAAGGGAGGGGGGGGTCAGACAAACTGGGAGGGATTCTTGCAGCATCCAAATCGTGATTATGTGGCGTGAGCCTGATACGGCCCCAAATTATTTTTTCCGAGAAAACAAAATGGAAACTGTCGGAAAACACAAAGAAAACTGGCTCCACATGTGATGGGAGATTAAATATTGCAATGTGATATGGGCTGTAGCAATCTGAAGCATGCAGCCAGTATTGTGAAAAAGCCAGCTGGGGGACTGCCTGTTATCAAGGAAAAAAGATGCAAGATATGATTGAGACTGAGCGATACAAAAGAATGGATTTGCAGCGCAGGTGTCTCAAGTGAGTGGCAAATTGATGGAAGAGGGGATGAAAGAGAGGGAGGGACAGTGAAGGCGAGACACATCACACACAGGGTAGAGATTTTTAGGCTGTTTCTACTGCAGGGTAAACTCTGACGAGCGGTGCATGTGCGTGCGCGGTGAAGTATATGTGTGTAAGTGTTTGCATAAGCGCATGTGTGTGCGCATGGAGAGAGCAGAGGTCTATTAAGAGGGCTTTCCACCTGACTGGCCTCAGCATCTTCTCAATGAGGAACCTCTGCTTCCAATTATCCCACCACCACCCATGGGAACGAGGGAGGAAGACACAGACAAGAGGAGGAGACGGAGAATAAGTGCAGAAAGATGGCTGTGCAGCACAAAAGAGGAGATTTTGTAATGAGATGGGGCTGTTGAAGTGCAGGTGAAGGGAGGGCAGAGTGTGGAAAGTAGCGGGGTGAGAAACAAATCAGTATGTGAGAATGTAAAAACTTCGGCGGTGAGTTTTGAGTGCAGATGGGAAGAGGCTCCATCATTAGGGTGTGTGGCTTTTCAGCATCTCGTGTTTGTCATCTCCTCCAGAATATATGCATGTTTACAGCTGTAAACAGGCAGAGACTAAATCAGGTCATCCGTCCTTTAATCTTATCTACTTAGTCGATGTATGTGCGCGTTGGAGTTTGTGTGTGCGTGCTCTCAGGATGGAAGGTAATCACAGTGCTGATACAGCTGATTTTCCCCCAGAAGGAGGGAGGAGGGGAAATAGGGAAAAATAGATACAGCAGCAAGATTTTGATGGCTGAGTGGAGCGGAGACATTAGCCAATAAATGATGGGTAGTAGAGAGAGACAGGGGGTGAGGGAGTTAAAGCACAGTGAGGAAGTGTGTGTATTTTATGCGAGTGTGGATTATTTCTATACAAGACCCTGTGAAGCTATAACTTGTCAGCGGTCAAGGCCGGGGGATGATGTTCTGTTGTGCTCAGTAAGCTCACCTGAATGCCTGCCACATTGCGAGAGCTGGTGACGCACACACAACACACATGAATGCTTTTCAATTACAGCTCTTCCATATGTTTTCTGTGTAAGGGGAACATCTTTCTGCTTAATTTAATTCCTTTCCTTGTTGTTTTTTTTTTCCAATGGTGACCCTAAATCAAACTGTTGCTGCTCATTTTGTGCATGTGTGTGTGTTTTTTGTGTGTATGACTCATCGCTGCTTCTACTTACAGAGAAAGAAGCTGACCGAGCAGCCCAGTGGAGGTTAAAATGGCACTCCATTCCCACACACATGATTTGATTCCTCCATCTAATAGGAAGACTTTCACAAGCAATTAGACTGCATTTCTACCATCCTTCTCACCCTTTCTCTTTGGTTAAGCTGTAATGCACCACATTACTTTGCCCAAGGGCATGATCTGGCCTTGATAGAGTTTTATAGCCAGCTTTCAGCGCCCTCTATTTCAATTCTAATTCAGGTTAGTTAATCTGAAAGCCAGCAAAATGTTAGCAGTAATGATTGTTGCTGGAAATTTGATTGGAGAGGAAGACATTTCTGGCATCCACATGTTTAGAACTGTGAAACATATTTACATTTGGTGGAATTTTAAATGAAACAAATATTATTTAAGGAGTGATCTCCACTAACTTATTTGTTCGTACAGCCGAGTTTTTCATTTTATACAAATATCAGCATATATGGCGATACCAGTAATCAAATTTCTAAGCTAATAGAGAAGGAGGTATCATGCTGATGTCATACATCCCTCTCTTACACACCGTGTGAAGTCATCAACTGTTAGAGCATAATTCAGATTTTATGGAACAAACTGTTCTAAATTACTATACACAACTGAGTTTCAAAACATTTTATAGGTTGTAAAGAACTGAAAATGGTCCCATGGACTGGTGTTGAAATTTAGCACTTTGCTATAAACACTTAAAGCAGTGCATCTGGGACCTGTGTAAATATTAAATATCACAGCATCAATGTTACTGTGTGTCCATGTCAAATAAATGCTAACTAAATAAATAAAAATAAATAAATAATTTGTTGAATTTGCAGCATTAGGAGGTCATATTTACTAAAATCAAAGCTATTTCAATCAAAACATCTTGACAGGCCAAGATCCATGTTAACATAGGAGCCCTTCTTTGATATCACCTTCACTATTCTTGCATCTATTGAACTTGTGAGTTTTTGGATGTCAGAATATCCTCCCAGAGCTGCTGTTTTGATGTGATCTGCCTCCCACCCTCAAAGATCTCTTGCTTTTGCAAAGGTTCTCAATAGGGTTGAGGTCAAGGGAGGATGGGGGCCACACCTTGTGTTTCTCAGAGGTATTCTTTGAAACATGAGATGGTGCATGGTCATGCATGAAAATAATTTTGCCACAGAAGGCATGGTTCTTCTTTTTGTACCATGGAAGAAAGTGGTCAGTCAGAAACTTTGCCGAGGTCATTTTCACACCTTCAGGGACCCTTAAGGGGCCTGCCTCTCTCTCTCCTAATAATTCTGGCCCAAAACATGACTCCGCCCCCTCCTTGCTGATGTCACAGCCTTGTTTGGACGTGGTGGCCATCCACCAACCATCCACTACTCCTCCATCTGGACCATCCAGGGCTACACGGCACTCATCAGTCAACAAGACTGTTTGAAAATGAGTCTTCATGCATCTCTGGGCCCACTGCAACCATTTCTGCTTGTGAGCATTGGTTAGGACAGTGGTTCTCAACTTTTGGGTCGGGACCCCATTGGGAGTCACAAGATACTGAGAGGGGGTCTCCAGATGCCTTAAAAAAACTAAGAATATTTTTGAATTACACTGTTGCCACTTTACACCAATTTTGCCTAATTTGACCCATTTTCATCTCTTTTTCCCACTAATTTGACCAATTTTAACACATTTTTGCAACTTAAAACCCATTTTCTGTCGATCTAAACCCTTTTGCCCATTTTATTCTGCCTGATTTTACCATTTCTAAACCAAATCTCGCAACTCTGCCTACTGTTGGCTCTGTTGACATATTATTGCAACTATCAACCCCTTTTACCACTTTTTAAGCCATAATTTACAATTTGATATGCTCATTTTTTCCAGTGTATATCAGTTTTCATTCCATTTCACCAAATTTCCACCTATTTTTGCCACTGTAACACAATTTCAGCCACTTTTGAATCCCTTTTTACCACTTAAAACACCCTTCTTGCCACTTTTATCTAATTTTTGGCATTTCTAACCCATTTCTGCTTCTTTTAAAATCCTATTTCACCATCTTTCTCACCATATTTTTGCCCTTATTAACCCATTTTAACTACTTTTAACATATTTTAAGGATTGCTTTTAAGAGGGCTACTTACTACAAAAATGAATTAAAATGTGTTTCTTTGATAAGAGTGGTTATTATTTAGGTTAAATATAAAATACCACAGCTTAACTTTACAATGGACCATGATTTTTCTGGCCCCCAGTTTGGCTGGGCCCCAGCAAGCTCCCCCCCCCCCCAATGGGCAGCCTTGTCTGCACATGACTATTCTTGAATGTGCAAGGTTGTGTTCAGCCAGCTTCAGCTTCAGTGGGGGTCCCCGGTCTCTGGTACCTTTATTTTGGGGGTCGCGGGCTGAAAAGGTTGAGAACCCCTGGGTTAGGGGTGGCTGAAAAGTAGATTTATGTATGACTGCAAGCCTCTGGAGGATCCTACACCTTGATGTTTGGTGGGACTCCAGTGGCACCAGCAGCTTCAAATACACGTTTGATGCTTTGTAATGGCATTTTAGCAGCTGCTGTCTTAATCTGATGAATTTGTCTGTCAGAAACCTTCCTCATTATGCCTTTATCTGCAGGAACCTTTCTGCCCTCATCTAATTTTTTCGTACCTTGTCCAAGGCATTGCACTATGTGATGCTTTTCAGCTGCAGAGATCCTTTTTCTTTCCCATATTTTTGAAACTTGTGGCCTGCTTAATAATGTGGAACATCCTTCTTAAGTAGTTTTTGTTAAAGTACAATGCAAATAATCATGTTTTATGCATATTTTTGAATATATATATATATTATTTTAGATAACCAAATACACATTGCATATGCATATATATACATTGCACATGTTAGAAATAAACTACAACTATAAAAGCTGAAACTAAATGTGCACATTTCTCATTACATTTAGCATGTCTCTGTTACTTCTTACTGTCTATCAGAGCATCCAGGAAGTGTGCACAACTCCACAACAAAAGGTGAACCTAGCTAGAACCGGCAACAATTTGTAAATCAAATCCACGGCTTCCCACAGATCCCACAACCCATCCATAATTCAAACAAGACTGACACCTTTTTGAATCGAACAAGATCATTCCTCCTGTCTGACTGCGTGTCTCGTGAAGAAAGGCGGGCTGCGGCGTGTAGTCGCTCGTTAGCATTCATACGTGAGTGACATCACAAGGTGTTTGCGCATCCGCGGCTCAAACGGCGAGGATGGAGGAGCCTCTCAGATGTATCTGACGCTGAATGCTGATGGTGAGATAATCAACCGCAGTCAGCGCCGAGTGAAAGACAAACCGCGGCAAAGTCATTAACAATCCAGTGTCTCTCGAGGAAGAGAGGCTGATAGAAGTAGAAAAGATGAGTGGAAGGAAAGGTGAGAGGAGGAAGGAGATAGGAGCGGGGGGAGTAAATATAAGCAGTGACTAGAAGTGATTTAAATAGATGAAGCATTCTGGAGAAACAAAGCCGCTAAATAGAACTGCGAAAACTCAAAATGTGAGACTTAAATAGCAAAATAATGGGACACCCAGCTCCTGAGCTGCATAATGGTGAGAGAAAGTCGAAGCAATGATGAAAACAAATGAATAATTTACAGTGTCAGAACACTGATAGAATGCCTTACTCATCAGCTGTGTTCATTTTTTTTTGCCCATAAAAAGACACGGGTGGCGACGCAGGACTGATTAGTTGTCATTTGCAGCGCTGAAGTGCTAAAGTCATCAGCAGCTAAATTAAAGGATGAGCGCGTGTAAATGAGTGGAAGAGTTTTTGGAGCGCTCCACCAATGGCTCTACTAGAGATAAGTGCTTCCATAGTGTTAAATTATATCCGTTTCTTTCATCTAATTAGACCTAAAGGCTGGAGTTACTATGGAGTTATGGCTCACACACACACGCACACACACCAAACTTTACTTCCCCTGGAGTGTGTGCCTGTCGGTATGTGATTGAGTGATGGGACTGGTTTATCTTCAGGCTATCTGCACTCCATTAACAGTGTTACATTGCTCTGATGCTATCGGAATCTGCTCAAAACCAAAGATCCCTGTGAGGAAACACTGAGGGCAGCAGAACCTCTCAATATTCACCCAATATACACCCACACAGTGCTGGAACAACCAGTTAAATACAATTAAATTTATTTTTTTGTCTGTTGGGATGGCGTTGGATTAGACGATCACAGAGCCAAAAATTTGTGCTGAAACTTTACCAACAGAGGTATGCAATCGACCACTGGGACCAGGCTACACAGTCTACATACAGTGTTATACTGTTATTCTATTTAGCAAACCAGTCTTCATGATGATATAGTGGTTTCTCTGGGATTTGAAAGAAAATACAAATGCCAATACAATAATATGTTAATTAGGCCAAAATATTTATTTGAGTTTTGTAAATGTAACATTGGAAATGTGCACTATATTGCCAAAAGTATTCGCTCACCTGCCTTGACTCACATATGAACTTCAGTGACATCCCATTCTTAATCCATAGGGTTTAATATGACATCGGTCCACCCGTTGCAGCTATAACAGCTTCAACTCTTCTGGGAAGGCTTTCCACAAGGTTTAGGAGTGCGTTTATGGGAATTTTTCACCATTCTTCTAGAAGCGTATTTGTGAGGTCACACACTGATCTTGGACGAGAAGGCCTGGCCCTCAGTCTCCGCTTTAATTCATCCCAAAGGTGTTCTATCGAGTTGAGGTCAGGACTCTGTGCAGGCCAGTCAAGTTGATCCACACCAAACTCTCTCATCCATGTCTTCATGGACCTTGCTTTGTGCACTGGTGCACAGTCATGTTGGAACAAGAAGGGGCCATCCCCAAACTGTTCCCACAAAGTTGGGAGCATGGAATTGTCCAAAATCTCTTGGTATGCTGAAGCATTCAGAGTTCCTTTCACTGGAACTAAGGGGCCAAGCCCAGCTCCTGAGAAACAAGCCCACACCATAATACCCCCTCCACCAAACTTTACACTTGGCACAATGCAGTCAGACAAGTACCGTTCTCCTGGCAACCGCCAAACCCAGGTTGGTCCATCAGATTTCCAGATGGAGAAGTGTGATTCGTCACTCCAGAGAATGCGTCTCCACTGCCCGAGAGTCCAGTGGTGGCGTGCTTTACACCACTGCATTCGAGGCTTTGCATTACACTTGGTGATGTATGGCTTGGATGCAGCTGCTCGGCCATGGAAACCCATTCCATGAAGCCCTCTACCACTGTTCTTGAGCTAATCTGAAGGCCACATGAAGTTTGGAGGTCTGTAGCAATTGACTGCAGAAAGTTGGCGACCTCTGCACACTATGCGCCTCAGCATCCACTGACCCCGCTCCGTCATTTTACGTGGCCTACCACTTGGTGGCTGAGTTGCAGTCATTCCCAATCTCTTCCACGTTGTTATAATACCACTGACAGTCGACTGTGGAATATTTAGGAGCGAGGAAATTTCACCACTGGACTTGTTGCACAGGTAGCATCCTATCACAGTACCACACTGGAATTCACTGAGCTCCTGAGAGTGAGCCATTCTTTCACAAATGTTTGTAGAAACAGTCTGCATGCCTAGGTGCTTGATTTTATACACCTGTGGCCATGAAAGTGATTGGAACACCTGATTTCAATTATTTGGACGTGTTAGTGAATACTTTTAGCAATACAGTGTACTGGATAACCCCTGCTATGAAGGGTAGAATTGACTAAAATGTGACTAAAAGTAAAAGACATTTAATCTAAAGACTAAGACTAAAATTAAAGTTAGCTGTCCAAATTAAAGCTTGGCTGAAAATGTGTCAGACCTCAGCTAGCCCAGGGTAAACACAGAGAATATATCCGCTTATCTTTGTTCCCCCGTCTAAATCCTCTCTGCTGCACATCATTCAGAAGTATGTTGCATTTTTTTCTCAGGATGGGTCACACTTTGGTTCTCTGGCAGTGCAACAGATTACACAAGGTATATCTATAGCACAGTTCATTAAGGAAATGCAGGGCATAAATTAAGAGTACTCCTACTTCCACATGCACCTCTACAGTACCACTTAAAGTACTGACATCACTGGTTGTTTTGCTTATGCTTGGACATGATGTACATCTAAAAAGCTCCACACATAGAGGCCTCAGATAGAATCCACTAATGAATAACATTAAGGCTTGGATGGTGGAGGTAACGAGTTAAAAAAAGAACTCCATCCTTTCATTTGTTCCCCCTTTGTAGAGACATGAGTCAATTACACTTACAGCAAACAAATCAAGGCCCACAAATGAAACAAGGTGACGTTCACACGTCCACCGTGTTTCTCCTCTGCTTGGCACAAATCGCTCTGCAATAATCCTCGGGCAGAAAACAATTAGGGATGAAATAAAACTAATTCAATGTCGTGCCACTCTCGCCCCTAGGAAAGTGACAAAGCTAAGTGGTGGCCATGAGAAATGCTTTTGTTTACTCGCTCGTATGGGTGTGCAGTGCAGGTCTGATTATGTGTGAGAGTACACAGAGCAATTATGGCACACGAGGATGCTGATCAAGGAGAGAAAAAAGGACGGACATATGAGGACGAATCAAAAACAAAGACGAAACAAGGGGAGAGAAAAACGTCAAGATGACCCTAAACATACATAAGGATGATCTTTCTGTTGCTTACATGTGCTTGTAGCTGCAGCAGTGTGAAGGTCAGCGTCCTCATAAGGAAACAAGTTGTGTAAGTCACATCTTGTGTGAGTCAGCTTTACAAGCATCAAGATTTTGATGCGTAACAGATAGTTTTGAGGGCAGACTGAAGTGATGTGAGGAATATAAGACGCTGGAAATGAAAGTGCTAACATAAACAAACAACGTCCTCTCGGGTAATGGCTAATGCAACGCTGCCTTTCCCAGAATCTCTGGGATTAAAAGGATATGTTATTAAATCAAATGCAGCCATTTACCTCTCAGTACAGCACACTCTCTGCCCCTCTTTACCAGCTGAGGCATCTCCTCGTGTTCTGCATCTGTTTCTCTGACGCACTCTCCCCCCGCCCTCTTTTATTCTCTTATAAACAAGCAAAGGCTAAAATCACTGCTGCATAGATAGTTGTTGCTGTAATTTTTTTTAGTGGGTGCACTGTACCAGTTAAGGCTAGTAATGTCTGCATTTCCTTTCCTATGAGTCTTTTTTAAGAGCCACCCACCCCTTTTAATAAAGTTACAGAAGCCTCAAATGTATAATAATACTTTTAGAATGTTTAAAGATCTTTAGGAAATTTATAATCTCAACAAAAAAGCTTTCTGGAGGTTCCTACAGCTAAGACATTGTCCTGCTAAAGCATTCTACTCCTGTATACTTCAGATTGAAAGTACTTTGTGAACTTACACACCTGAAGGTCAGATTTATAAATACCTAATAGAGGGCCTTAATGAGTTTAACAAAGGTCTTAAAGCTGTATGGGAAAGAGGCCTGCAGAAAACTTCTGAAGTAGATGAACTCAACACTGCTGTGAGTGACGTGCTAAAACCCATGAGAGATGCCAGATCTAAATGATTTAATTTAAAATACTCAATAGACTCTATTGGACACCTGTACAATTGCATAAAGCAGTAGTTCTCAACCTTTTCAGCCCATGACCCCCAAAATAAAGGTGCCAGAGACCGGGGACCCCCACAGTACCTGAAAGTGGTTGAATAGCCAGGAACATTTAAGAATAATCGTGTGCAGACAAGGCTGCCCATAAGGGGGAGGTTTCTGGGACCCAGCCAAACTAGGGGCCATGGAGGTCAGCAAAACCATGGTCCATTGTGAAGTTAAGCTGTGAAAACCATATTTTATATTTGAGCTGAATAATAACCACTCTTATCAACAAATATCTTTACTTATTCATTTAGCCTTCTTTTAATGAAAAAACTTTTGTAAAAAATATCATTCAAATGGGTTAAAAATTGCTCAAATTTGTTCATAATGGCTAAAAATGGTAAAAAAAAAAAAAAAAAAAAAAAAAAAGGTGGTGGAATTAGATTTTTAAAGAACATAAATGGCCAAAATTTGATAAAAGTGGAAAAAAAAAAAAAACGACAAAAAAATGGGTTAAAGTGGTAAAAATGGGCACGAAAGTGGCAAGAATTGGTTTAGAAGTGACAAAAACAGATTCTGATTCATTTAGTCACTTTGGATTCAATAGTTACACTAATTACTAAGAAAAAAATAAATAAATGATAACACACTTTTCATTGCAGGCTTCTAAAGGGCCCCTCCCTACTATGGCCCAGATTTATAACTATCTTTCTCCCCCCTGTTCTACGCCCATGCTCACAGAGGAAAAATTAATTCTGATAGAGTGTGCTTCTGGCACCTACCGGGGTAAACTGAACCACAACAAAGGCTATATTCAGCACCAAAATACATTAAAATCTACATTGCAAATTTAACACCCTCAGAATTAAAATTAGTTAGGATTTATATGGAAACCAATTATAAAGTCTTAATTTTTAGGAGGTCAGCCACAACATGGGACTCCTGGCCCTCAATATGAAATCCTCTGCTAAGAATCTTGGTGTTGTATTTGACAATCATTTAAACTTTGACTCTCAGATTACTAAAGTAGTACAATGTTGCTTCCTTCTGCTTAGAAACATTGCAAAAATCAAACACATATCAACAGCAAACCATAATGAAATGTCTGGGAACTCTAGAAATCAGACAAGACCGTCCAAAAAGGCTCCAACATCCATAAAAACAGTTAAAGGTGCCGATAATGCCATATGTATCTATCTATGTGCAGGTGAGGTTAGCCAGGTCTTTAACTGAGCCACAGTGTCTGATTTACAGAGATTCATCATCAGAGAATTGCTTGAGCCTTGTACCTAAGAGAGACAGATGATCCAAAAGACCATCCAGAGAAAGCTCCACCTCATAGCCCCTGGCTACAAGCTATGAACCACTGTGCTAGAAACACTATTATAAGACACACAAATACATAATGGAATTGGGCATTCTGACATATTATTTAATAGTGCTTCTTGTTTCCCGGTGATGTGAAATGCCATCATAGTGAGTCCCATTCCTCATTTAATACCTCCTCAAGCCCTCACAGGATCACACACACTCATGCACTACATGCCTGTTATGATTCAGTGCTTTGGGGTAGAGATCTGGATTGAGCCAGAGCGTACAGGACACAAGGTGAAGTCAAAAAACTAGTCATGGATGTGAGGTCAGCCAAAAATAGTTGCAAAAAAGAGGCAGATTTTAAAGGACTAATAACTAACTCTTAGCTGATTGCATTTTTATAGATAAATGATTAATACAGCAAGAGATGCTCTGATTTAACAGACCAGAAAACAAGAGGGCATGAACTAAAATGACAGGAACAGGGAATCCTGAATTATATGGTCCTGTTTTATATAATAGAACTGTTTCATACCATCCTGGTAACTATAGTGAACCTGTATGTCAGTCAGAACAGCTACACATGGGGGCGCAACTATAGACAGTGCAGTGTGGCTGTGCTGGGGCTATGCTGGGATGGAGCCAGTGATGCCAGGATGCAGCGTCAGCTGAAAATAAAGCCTCATCTCGAACATGCATGCATAATATCATGCAGGAACTAACCTGAAGATACTTCATTTCACATATGGACAAAAAAGCAGTCTGAGATCAGAAGAATATTTTCATATTGTTTTGGTATTTTTGTCATATACTCATGATGATTGCTGTCTATTTTGGAGGCCAGTCTTGAGTCTCTTTCTGATAATGTGACAAGACTCCAGCCAGGTAAAGCACTTAATCTATAAGGACTGAGAAGCTGAACACACCTGCAAGGCAAATGAGCAAGAAGTCATTTCATACTAGTACAAAAACAGGTGCAAGAAAAGACAGGAGTGAAAAGAACAGGTGTTTCCAAAGCCCTCTAAATTAGACTCTTGTGGATTTCTTAGCATGCACAATAGCCCCCTCACAGCAGCAACATATTTAGGCCTCAGCATCTGTTCTGCTGCCCTGAGGTGTGTCAACAAACATGCAGCATGGTAAGATAAAAAATGGTGGTTGAAATATTTGTACGTTATGCTATTGTGAATTTCAAGAAGAGGCAGTGCATATGCATATATAGTGGGGTAGCTGGATAGCCAGCCCATGAACTTTGATTGAAAGATAAATAATAGTTTTTGCTCAGTGCAAATTTATGCACCTGCCATTTACCTATATAAATGTCAGGTGCTGTTTATATAGGTAAGTACTTAGTGCCTTTTTTCCACACTCAGTACATGATTGGCTGTCACCCATGCTGCTGTAGCTGGCCTGTTTTCAGGATATTGTGCTGTTTGTTTATTTTTCACAATACTGCAGCTCAAGTTTCTGGTTTAATCTGTTTCCTCATTGTTGAATAGTAGGATTGCCATGAGATGAAAGCTTATTGTGTTAAAGATGCAGTCATTTCAGCACCACTGTGAAATGGACAGCTCCCCTGCTCTCAGATGCATGTTATCACGTCCCAGAACTTTGTCTCAGCGCTATCCATGGTCCTGAAAGCCTTCTCTTTGGCCTTTTTACTTTGTAAATACAATAGTCAAGGTCACATATGGTCTTTTTCCACACTGAGTCCCTTTCTTTTTCTTTCAGCTTTTCAGCTAAGGCGTATATACGCTGGAATTTTAAATACATGCCTGCAGAATTCCATAGAAAGGGCTGGGAAGGAGGGAGGGTAAGACACATCCACTCCTTCTAGCTGTCCCTTATCAGCCACAGCATCATTCAGTCCATGCTGCTTTTCAGATTAGATTATCAGCCATAATAAAGTCATAACCATTCAAGGCAGACTTGCCACCAGCGCCGTGAGTGTGAAATGATGATATATGGTTATGAAGAGACAAGTTCATATGTTATCAACCTCATTTGAATAAAAACATGACTTACTTGTGATCACAGCCAAAAGCACTACATTACCCACAATCCTAGAGTGTCAAATTGACATGTTTCATTGGTTAATCCTGCCTTTGCCTGTGACATTTCTGCCTCTACTAGTAAATTTAACTGTTGCTTTTCAACGAATGAGGAAATTGTTGTCAACTTTAATACATGATCAAGTATTTCATCAACATTTGTGTTAAGACAGACACAATTAATTCACAAACTTGGGCAACAAACTACATTTTCCACAACTGTAGAGTGTCAGTGAGTGAAGTTATTGGTGCTGGAAAACATTACTGATAAGCTCTGTGGTGATGGCAGATGACCATATACATCATTTGCCACTAAATCAACCGGTAGAACTTAAAAAAAAAAAAAAAAAAAACTAAACTAAAAATCTCAGCAGCAGATGATTTTTACCTATTAAGAACAGTCACCATGCATATTTTAACACAAAATGCACTAATTACTAATGTAATGTAAATACTTTTGCTTACTTTTAACTGTTGCTTTGTGCTAAATTGTAAAGAGCTGGGCTCTTACTTATCAAATATTACTACTAAGTCCCCATGTACAGCACTGTGGATAAATTTTAGGTAAAATGTGGCCAAAAAATGACGTTGTGGTAAGGCATAGATGTGGCACTGAAGTCTGAGGGCACAACTGGGTGTTAAGGAAGACTGGCACAACCCAGGTCATGCTCTGGGTGTCCTTGAGCATTACCAGGGGCATTGGAAAATAATCAGTTGAAAAAGTAAAGTCTACACCCTTACTGTGGCGTATGAGGTAGAGGTGGCAAATAGTTGTGGCTTAGGGCCTTGGTTTCCAGCCTGGGGTCTGGGACCCCCTTGGGTGGGCACCAGAAATTTCGGGGATTTCAGAGAAACTATCTAAAATCATGGTAAAACACCTGAATGGTCCGTACTAAAGTCTTTTGGTAATAACACTTGTGTTTTTACCTATTTTGTTTGTCTTTAAATGATGAAAACAATTCAAATTAATATGTATTTTTGACAAAAATAAATCACTTTTTTTCTTGTTGGTCATGGGGGGTCACAGCTCTTTTTAGATATGTGAAGGGGGCTCAGTGGAAAAAAGGTTGGGAACCACTGGCTTAGGGCAGGGTTCTCACCCTTTTCAGCCCGCGACCCCCAAAATAAAGTTGCCAGAGACCGGGGACCCCCACTGAACCTGAAGCTGGCTGAACACAGCCTTGCACATTCAAGAATAGTCATGTGCAGACAAGGCTGCCCATTAGGGGGAAAAATGGGAGAGCTTGCTGGGGCCCAGCCAAACTGGGGGCCAGCAAAATCATGGTTCATTGTAAAGTTAAGCTGTGGTATTTTATATTTAACCTAAATAGTAACCACTCTTATCAAAGAAACACATTTTAATTCATTTTTGTAGTAAGTAGCCCTCTTAAAAGCAATCCTTTTGTTAAAAACAGTATTAAAATACGTTAAAAATAGCTAAAATGGGTTAATAATGGCAAAGAATGGTAAGAAAGGTGGTGAAATTAGATTGTAACAGAAGTAGCAATGGGTTAGAAATGCCAAAAATGAGATAAAAGTGGCTAAAAAGGAACATGAAGAGGTAAAAGGGGTTTCAAATGTGGTTGAAATGGTATTCAAGTGGCAAAAATAGGTGGAAATTTGGTGAAATGGGATGGAAATTGATATAAACTTGCAAAAAAGGGTTAGCTGAGGCAGAACAAGTCATAAACTGGAAAAATGAGCATATCAAATTGTGAAATATGGCTTAAAAAGTGGTAAAAGGGGTTAATAGTTTCAATAATATGTCAACAGAGCCAACAGTAGGCAGAGTTGTGAGATTTGGTTTAGAAGTGGTAAAACCAGACAAAAAAAAGGTGGGCAAAAGGGTTTAAAATTGACAGAAAATGGGTTTTAAGTTGCAAAAATGTGTTAAAATTGGTCAAATTAGTGAGAAAAAGAGATGAAAATGGGTTAAAAATAGGCAAAATTGGTGTGAAGTGGCAACAGTGTAATTAAAATATGTTCTTAGTTGGTTTTAAGGCATCTGGAGACCCTCTCTCAGTGTCTCGTGTCCCCAAATGGGGTCCCGACCCCAGCGTTGAGAACCACTGGCTTAGGGTACCGTCCAAGTGTCTAGTAGGGCTGCCCCTAGTTGCGCTGAAAAATGCTCTGGTCTCCAGGTATCACCAGGAGTGAAAAGGTCCCAGCTAAAGAAGTGCTGTTGAACTCAACATTGGCTGGTGAGCAACTGATGTGTGGGTTGTCTTCTCGATGCCCCCCCGCCCCCATATAGGGCCCTGTGATGAATCTGTACATGCCTTAAACGTATACACATGACTGTACATAGGTTTCTATCTGAAATAAAGTGGTCGGAGGGTTTAGTTAAACCAAGCACCCTTGTATAGTGCATGCAAATTAACAGTTATGAGACATTCAGACCAAAGCACTTCTTTGAATGAGGCTATAAACATGTTCATATGTGCTGTGAGAATGTGTTTCAACACTGGTGTTGATTGGACTTTGGAGGCTTTTGCAGCCACTCTTAGATGGAAACTTAAAGAACTGATTTTCTTTTTTTTGGACTGTGATGTTTTAATCTTTTAACACTGCAGTTGCCACTTGGCTTAAGACAGCATGGGCTACAACTCTGTGGCAGGAGTGTGTGAAGGGCTTTACCCTGCTCTTCCACACACTGCTCTCATAGCTCAACCAGGGAAGACAGTCCAGTATGAAGTATGGAAAATGGGACCAGTTCCTAGAGAGGTGCTGATTCACCTCCAGGGCATCGCTGAGGCTCATTTGAGCCAAGCATAAAACCTCCAACTGCTTGTGGTGCTTGTTTGTGTGTAGCCCCTTCACTCTGCTGCATCTCTCCAGTAATGTATGTCCATAGGGTCCTTTTTGTGCATGCGTTTGTGAGCTTTCATGGCCTGTGCATGTGATGCATGTTCAGCAGGGGTAATGTCCCCTAAGGGATTTATTAAGTATGTTTTCAACTGGGGAGCAGGGCTGGTGGAGCAGCCGTGTTGTGTGGAGAGGCAACAGTGTTTATCACATTTCTCAGTGGTTCAACATGTGATCAGCAACCATTTGGTCAAAATCCCTTACTCTTGTTCACCACTATTCCTATTTTCAACAGTCCTCTATCAATGAAGGCAAAAGCCAAATCTAAGCCTCTTTTTCAAATTCATATAGCCTTTGAATAATCTGAACATCAGTCATCCAGGAGCTTTTATTGTAATGTATCCATGCTCACTGTGTTGATCTGAGATGGACTACAACTATATGTGGATGTAATATGAAGTATTAGACATATAAAATGTCTGGCAACCATAGTATGGATAAGGAGCATGTTTCAGCATTGACGCATGGCTGGACTACAAAGATTTAAATGCATGCCTTGAAGGTTGACTCCAAACTCTTCAAATTTACATTCAAATTTCATCTTACATAATGCCACCATCTCTCTCCCTCTCGCTGTGATCCCCAGTTCCTCCCTTTCTCCACAGAGGGATGCCACTAATAAACTCCAAAACAAGGTTGGGCAGAAGATCTGATTAGCACGCAGGGCTAACAGGGACACAGTGACCGATGGTGCGTCCAACAGTGCTATTTACTCCCCACCCGTCGCTCCGCTTTCATTCCTGTGGCAACGATGATCAAGGAGCAACAGAGGGAGGGAGGAAGAGAAGGACATGGGGTAGCTGTGGTGCTCTTTGGTGTATGTTTTACTGAATTACAGCTGATCTAGAATTAGCTACAGGCTCTAACAAAGACACAAGGCTCTTGCCTTGTTTTTGCATACTGTTCTGGTCTCTTCTCTACCTTAAAATTGCATCATTAATACCCTTTTCTAACTGATTATGCCTTTATTTGATCCATCTGTGCAAATTCAGTCCTCAAAATCTCTGCATGTTACTGCATGTTTGGGTATTTACAGCCTTTATCATGATAGTGCATTTACAGCCGACTTCACCTTTGCCTCACCAGCTAACGAAGAAGGAAAAGTGCAGCTGGTCACATGCAACAAGTCCGTAATTATAAGCCATCAAATTGCTTTTGACACAGCACAGAAGTGTGTGCGTATGCGTGGAGTTTGTGCTCGTCACCCATTATCACGTTTCACAAGGTGTTTGGATAACTAATTAGGCTGCTGCGCTCTGTGTCTGCAGGGATGAACGAGAGAAAACAAAGGGAAAGGGTGAAATCAAAGAAGAAAAACGTGACTACAGCAACACTGAGGGGGTAAAAAAACCCCAGCAAAATCAACACAGAATGTAAAAATATGCCAGGGATTTGCTTAAGCCAGGGAACAAATGGTGCACAAGGAGAGCGTCTGTGCCTCGTTCCCAGAGTTTGCTGCGAAAAGAAGGGTAGCTTTTCTGTTTTTAGGCGTTGATAGGCGTAAAATACCCAAAGTACAATGCCACCATATTGTTTTTGATGTTTCTGCTGGCTGGTTTACTGCATTCCCAGTGCACATTATGGCGTTAAACAAGATGTTTTGAAGAAGTCTGCTTCTGCAGGTGCAAGGAAGTTTGAAAGTGGTTTAAAAGTGATGTTTTTTACTGACTATTTGGAGACACTTATGCAACATTCAGGTACAGAAAAAACATTTAATCCTTAATCTGCTACTGTCTGAAGATTCCAGACTCATATTTATGTCAATTTTAGAGTCCTATATCCTAAAACTATTACTGAAAGTACCGTATTACTGAGCATCACAGTCAGTCATTGAAAACTGATGACTTAACCTGGATTGGATCTCACAACAGCTTGCATGTGAAGCTTGATTTACACTTGTGCTTTGACTCTTTGCCAAAGTTATGTTGCACATTGTTATGTTAAAATCTTGTGTACTGGTCAGTCCATGTAGCTCTCCAAATTCTGCCTCAATGCCAGTAACCAGTTTGACTTCTATGCTAATTATTTTACTAGTTGGTTCTGCCACATGCTCTGTGGGTTTTTGGCTGATGGCTGAGGTCAGCCCTACATATGGCTATGTCTGTATACTGACTGACTGAGTGATGCTTTTGTATGAGGCATATAATACAGTGTTGTGTTTGCTTGTACTGAATGCTGGCAGTGATGGCTGCCTCCACTGTGTTAACTAGAGCCATACATACAGAGTTGCACTATGGGTAGGGTTTATTTGTGCTGAAAGCCCTCTAATGGCTGCCTCCATGCTTTAAATACCTCAGATATAGGTTTAGCCTCTGTTTAATCAGAACTGATCCACATTTATGTATGACAAAGAATAAACAACCCTGCTGACCTGCTTTGGCATGATTATGTGATAGTTGAGGGGGAAATGCTTGTGTACAGCAGTGTTTCTCAACCTTGGGGTTGGGACCCCCTTGGGGGTCGCGAGACACAGAGAGGGGGTCGCCAGATGCCTTAAAAACACTAAGAATATATTTTTTAATTAAGCTGTTGCCTATTTACTCCAATTTTACCAAATGTTAACACTTTTTCATCACTTTTTAACACCAGTTTTGTCAATTTTAACACATTTTTTCCACTTAAAACCCATTTTTTTTGGCAATTTGAAACCCTTTCCATCAGCTATTTCTGCCTGTTTTTGTCACTTCTAAACCAATTCTTGCCACTTTCTGCCTCTATTACTGCCTCTATCAACCAATTTTTTTCCATCCTTTTGCCCATTTGAACCCCAGTTAACCCATTTTTGCCTGTTTAAATCAATTCTTCATCCCATTCCACCAAATTTCCACAATTTTTTGGCACTTTATAGCCATTTTATCTACTTTTAAATAGCCTATTACCATTTCTTGTGCCCGTTTTTGCCACTTTAACCCATTTTTTGGTCATTTTTTCCACTTTTATCAAATTTTGGCCATTTATGTTCTTTAAAAATCCAATTTCACCACCTTTTTTTTTTTTTTAACCATTTTTAGCCATTGTGAACAAATTTTAGCAATTTTTAACCCATTTAAATTATGTTTTTAACAAAAGTTTTTTCATCAAAAGAAGGCTAAATGAATAAATAAAGATATTTGTTTGTTGATAAGAGTGGTTATTATTCAGCTCAAATATAAAATATGGTTTTCACAGCTTAACTTCACAATGGACCATGGTTTTGCTGACCTCCATGGCCCCTAGTTTGGCTGGGTCTCAGAAACCTCCCCCTTTATAAGTCCTTATGGGCAGCCTTGTCTCCACATGACTATTCTTGAATGTTTCTGGCTATTCAACATCCTTCAGGTACAGTGGGGGTCCCCGGTCTCTGGCACCTTTATTCTGGGGGTCATGGGTTGAAAAGGTTGAGAACTACTGGTGTACACAATGGCTGTTGGTGTAGCGATTAGCTCTAAGTCACAGCAGCACTTAGTCAAAACTGGACATTTCTTTTTTAAAACACGTGAAGACAGCAACACTAAAAGCTTCTTGTAACAGAAATGGTGTTTTCCCTCTTCTGCCAAACCATTTCGGTGTGAGTGTGTGATAGTTAAAGGGGGAAAGGGTATTTGTGGGTAATTTATGGCTGCTAGCTGAACGTTAATATGTGGCCTTAGCCAGACCAACACATTTCTTCATAACAGTTAGTACTGAGCGTTGTTGTCGCTCTACTGCCAGCTAGGACTGAGCCGCAGCGGAGCTTTTGTCTGAACCAGAGAACATGTCTAAATCCAAACAAGGGCAGAGAGCAACACTGAAAGCTTTCTGTGACAGAAAAAAAAAAAATGTTCTCGGTGTACTCCCGGTCGGTTTCGGCATGACTTTCCGATCATGGCAGTGGGCTTGTCCCGCATTGTCCGGTGTTCGCTGTTAAGCTTAGAAGTCGCTGTAAGACCGCTGCTGTTACTCCGACCTGGACTGCTGTTCTTTTTAAATCCAGAGCACAGAGCTGCACCGACAGCTTGTCTTGTGCAGAGAATATATTTCGTGATAGAAGGCTCATGCACAATCTTCAGTTTTGCAATTTTTCCATCATGAGCTCCTGTCCCCCCTGCTCTTCTCTCTGCCTCGTCTGCTTTCATGCTTCAGAGTGACACACACACAAACGCGATGCTCTTTGTGCTCTATTGGAGTCAAAGCTTGCAAGCATATTCATTAAAGAGGCAGAGGTGTTGATAACCATTAAGAACACTAAGTTGTGGGTGCCAGTTTAGCTCAGATTCTAGTGCAGACACATGCAACAGTCACATGGTCTAAAGTCTGATCCTGGTGCATATCTTCCCCTTGTAACAATCCCATGATCCTGATGCACAATGTTCTAAGCTCATATCTCCTGCAGACATGGCAGACATATTAAAGATTTATAAGGTAAATATAAAACATGACTGCGTATCTTACATGCCTATATTCTGTGGAAACTGAGTACTAAAACTTCTTAGCAGAGCCATTTTTCATGTTTAAGGCTGCAGAGACATTGATGAGATTTTGGACGGGCTTCAGAGCGTGCATATGAGATGTGTTTATCACTACTTGTAAATGCATGTGAGACAGCATTATGTATAAAGAGCAGAGCATATTGCCTCTTACTTTAGTTTAAAGCTTGAAATATCCAACCCAGGGCTATAAATCAGAGAGAAAAACAGCAAACAAGTCTCCTTTATATCTGTTAAAGTGATCTTGCTGATAAACCCCAGATTATGGGTGCTTCAGCTAAGAGGAATGGTTAAACGACTTTTTGGCATCATTATCTGCCGACAGAGCTGCCACAGATCTACAAGAATGTGACAAAGGGAGTGTTGCTCCAAGACTCAAGACTTAATGTGTTTTTATGCACCATTTTCACTGAGTTTTCAAAATAAGGATTGCTCCCGATGACTTTTGCAGCACAAAATATTCCTTCCAGAACCCCTACACACAAAAAATTACAATCTATGTTTTTCATCATCATGTCAAGTCTTGAGTTCCTTCTTATTACGGCTTCATTGTTGGGACATTACTGAAAACAGAGCAGTCAGACATGCAGTAAAATTTAAAGCTTTCATAGCCAGTCTTTTCTTCCCTTTCAACTCCTAAATCAAGAGGTGCTGCACATGTTAGAATGCACATGATGTGTGCCGAGCCTTGGGTAATTGCAAAGTTGTGATGGACGTGTTTTGCATAAGATGCAATGCAAACAAACACAATGAATTCCCCTGAGAGAGAGAGGAATCCCAAGCGCCTCCCAACATCCCTTTGTTTAGAAGGCTTCATTATTCCATATCATGGAATACTCAGCCTTGTCCATCCCCCTGTCTCATGGCGCACTCATACTCTAATAATGAGACTGAAAGGAATAAAACAAAAAGATATAAAATATGGAAAATACATTTAAGGTAAAGATTGCAGAGCCATAATGTGTAATGTGTTGTAAGCGGCAGATGAAGAAAAAAAAAAAGAAAAAAAAACCTGCACTTGGAGAGACTCTTTTTTTGCAAACCTGAGCTACAAATACCAGCCTTTCTTGACTGGTGTCAGAGCAATCGAAGAAAAAAACCCTAACTTTAGATCTTTATAGGTCAGTGATTCTCAAAGCTGGGTTCCAAGTCCCCTGAGGGGTTTCCAGGGGCGAAAGAGTTGGCGTTATCTTGAAGGGGAGAAGGGAAAACAGGATGAACAAAATCAACCTACACCCCAATGTTTCATCAAAACATCCTTTAAAGCTGCCTGACCACTGCACCAGCAGGCACTCTAATGACACTGTATTAAAATGCATGCATTTTATTAAGAGTTGCTCCCCCTTTGCAGTTACTCCAGTCTTCTTGGAAGGCTTTCCACAAGATTTTGGAGTGTTTCTGTGTGCATTTGTGCCCATACATTTTGTAGAGTATGTATAAGTTCAGGCACTGAAACTGGACGAGAAGGTCTGGCTCACTATCTCTGATCTAGTTCATCCTGAAGAAGCTCTATTAGGTTGAGGTCAAGGCTCTGTGCAGGCCTGTCAAGTTCCTCCACACCAAATTCATCAAACCATGTCTTTATAGTCCTTGCTGTGTGCACTGGGGGGCAATCATGTTGAAACAGAAACAGGACTTCCCCAAACTGTTGCCACAGGGGTGGAACTATTGCATTGTCCAAAATGTTTTGGTATGCAGCAGCATTAAGATTGGCCTTTACTGGAGATAAGGGGCCTAGACCAAACCCTAAAGAACAGGCTCATACCATTATCCCTCCTCCACCAAACTTCACAGTTGGCACAAAGCAGTCAGGCAGGTGACGCTTTCCCAACACCAGCGTGATCTGTCGCTCCACAGAGCACGTTCCCACTGCTCCACAGTCCAGGGTCAGTGTGCTTCACACCACTCCATCTGACGCTTGGCATTGGACTTGGTGATGTGAGGCTTGCATGCAGCTGTTCGGCCATGGAAACACATTCATGAAGCTGCCGCGGCACAGTTTTGTGCTCGGAATTATGCCAATGGTAGTTCAAAACTCTTCATCTATGGAATCAGCAGAGTGTTGGCAATTTTTATAAATCGTGCGCCTTGATAGCTGTTGACAGCTACGTGGTTAGGTGCTTGATTTTATGCACCTGTGGCAGCAGGTTTTAGTGAAACATCAAACTTCAATAATTAATAGGTGTGCTTTTATTCCTATGGTGTACTTCCATCCATCATTTTTGATACCAGTCACCAGTCACCAGTCAATCATAGGGCTGACATGAAGAGACAGACAACCAAGCACACTCACACTGACGGTCAATTTAGAGTCACCAGTTAACCTGACGAGCATGTTTTTGGTGGTGGGAGGAAGCCGGAGTACCTGGAGAGAACCCACGCATGCACGGGGATAACGTGCAAACTCTGCACAGAAAGACCCTGACCAGGACGCGAACCAGTGACCTTTTTGCTGTGAGGCATCAGCGCTAACTCCTCTGCCACCGTGGAGCCGCCATGGTGTATTTGTATTTGTTTATATTATTCACACAGGGCAGAAATATTAGTTATGTTTAATATCCAACAATTTGCACCAAAATATGCTATGGCCAAATTTTGTCCCTGGCAGTGTTAATTTTGGCAGCTACTTTAAATTTTAGTCTTAATTTTAGTCTTTAAATGAAATGCATTTTTGCTTTCATCACATTTTAGTCATTTCTACCCTTCATAGTTTTAGTTGACAAAAACTCAAAACATTTTAGTTTAGTTTTAGTCCATAAAACGTCCTCACATTTTCGTCTTTACCTTGAGTCAAAGCATTTATTTTCTTGCCTAAATCTGGTACCAAATCATGGTAGTGTGTTCTCTGCACCCTGCTAACCCTGGGGTCCCTGCTCTCTACAGCTGAGAGGCAGAATAGATACAGCTGCATTGTTTTTTACCAGATTTATCCACAGTGGAGAAATATCAAGGATTTAAATTTCCAACGAAAACTACATTACATTTCAGTCTAGTTTTAGTCATCTTGACAAAAACTAAACTTAGTTTTTGTCAGTTTTACTCATCAAGGATCTAGTTTTGTTAGTCTTAGACTAGTTTTTTTTCATCTGGAAAAAAAGGCTGGTGACGAACATTTTAAGTCCTAGTTTTAGCTGACGAAATCAACACTGCTTTCGCTGGGAGCGCCAATATTATGTATCAGCATGCTGCTAGCAGCTGCAGCCAGTTGAAGTCATCCCATCATGGATAACGATATGAACCATGAGACTAGACTGCACACGTCAGCTACTCCAGAGAGACCGCTCATGTCTCACCATTTAACAAACAGAGAAGACCCTGGGACAACCTGGGGGGTGTAACAGATTGATGTGACTTGCAATGAATCCTCTCCTGACAAAAATGTTTCCCTTTTAGTTAGATATTTTTAGTATAATTATTTTAAGACCTGCTTGCATTAGCCTCAAGTAGTCACTGAAGAGCTGCATGTTGCTCGGGAAGCTACAGATTGAAGATGTTATTATTCACTGCATCACAATATATTTCTATGACAATCTTTTGATGAAAAAAGTATGCTGCTTGTCCTTGTGAAGTATGAGTCCTTAGCATAGCAAACTTTGGAAACAGAGACATTATATTGACAGCCTCTATGTGATGTAACAGGGTCTAAATATATGTTTCATATCAGCATTTTTATCTGCAGAGCTAAGCAGAAATGTTCAGCCTCTACTGCTCTGATATCCACAGCTTATCAAAGCTGTGGAACTATCCCTTTATTAATTCACCAGTCTCTCACCAGTGTAAAAAATAAAGGTTCACATGGTAAAATATATTTACTTAATATTTCAGGACTCATGTTGGATAATGTGTGAGCAGAGAGCACTACATGGGCCTAATTAGGCCTCTATTTTTAGTGATGTTTTCATCTTATTAGGCTTTAAATAAACAAGCGCCCCCTCCCTTCCTTAAAAGTTTAGAGTCAAATGAGTGTAAGCACATAAGAGTCTAATATGACACGTCTTTTATTCAGAGAGTGCAGGGACGATTTAATATTATGTCATGACGAGAGAACATTTCATTCCCTGCCTCAGATGAAGTGTATCTTGTTAAGAACACTGATGGAGTCAGGGATGGGAAGAGAGTCAATAGCAATACTCACGATGAGTGATAAACAGAACGCGGGGTATAAATTCACAGCCATCTACTTGATTATTTCTCTAATCTGGGGCTGCAGGGCCCAATAACTCTGCCGTCAGGTGAGCAGGTGTCATAAATCTCCACGTCGTTTCACTTTTTTCCCAGCACGAGATGATGAAAAACAAACTATCACTCTTCTTCCTGTTTTTAGCCGACTGTCGTTAAGGCTGGCGTTGATAAGTGGCAGTCTCTCCATTAACAGGCCAGACTCACAGGGAATCATAAATCCTCCGATGTGTTTGTGTGAGTCTGCTTGTACATGTCTGAGGGTGTCTGTGAGAAAAATCGGACATATCTACAGATGACGCGTGGAAAAAAATAAAAAATCATGAGAAACAAAAGCATGCAGTCTTGAAGCCGTAGCATCCTCACACACCCTCTTTTGTAGATGCGCCCTTCTCACACGCCTCTCTAAATGACGTGTTTACATTATCAGCACGTGTGGCTCGAGACGAACAGACAAAGAAAAAACGTGTATTCAAACACACACTGAGCACGTGCACATGGTGAAGTCATTTCACAAAGTGTGTGTTGTGGGAGATTGATGGCTGCGGCCTTCACCGAGAGAGAGTTATTGCCGTGGCGAGCGCTCACGCAGGAAGTGCCACTGCACGTCACCCGCTCTCACCCTGACCTGCGGATATCGCCTCTACATGCCTAACTCATTGACTAACACCGCCGCTGTTCACACACACAGTATGAGCCGTGTGCACACCGACACACTGCATGTTGGGAGACACAGGGGATTGAATTAAAACAAGCTTTATTGATTTATGCTAGCAGTCACTTCCTCCTGTGCTGTACAGTAATCCTTGGTAAGTGACCACCACTAGCTTAATACAGAGGTGCTGAAATAAGAAAACAGAGCAGCTGTTGGATATCAAGCAAAACACAGCCGTCTAGCTGGGTTCATTTTACAGAAATATTATGGAACAACAGTATGAGAAAAAGATAGACTACAGCATTAAAATATGATTCTGGTGAACACCTGCTAATCATATCTAAGCCACATTTACATGTCAGTGATTTGGGCCTAAATTTGTAGAGAAATGGGAGAATTCTCAGTGGGTTTGGCTGGTTGTAGGGTAGTTAGATCATGCAGGATGCAGTCCTGAAGTATAGGCATGAGCACTTTTTGTTTGGGTAGCATTTCCCCTCCCAACTCCTTTTCTCTCTACGCCTCGCTCCCCTCCTTCACTGCAGCTTCAGACAGCAATGTTTTGTGTCAGCTGGCCAATTCATTCGACTGGAAACACAACAAAATTGGTTCAGTAATTTCCCAGTTTCTAAAAAACAGCCAGGTGCCTTAAAAAACTTCAGATATTTAAATAGTTTCAAACTGTATGTTTTACCTATTTTCATGAAAATATAAAATTAATTCAATGTAAATAAAATGGTCATTTGGTGAGATTAATGCTGAACTCAAAGTAATGTTTCAAAAAAAAGCTGTAAAAAGCATGCAGATTTAGATCCTGGACCACATAGACAGTATCAGTAATCAATTAGGCAGTATTCTGGGTTAGCACTGTTGCCTCACAGCAAGAAGGTTCCTGGCTCGCTTCCTGGTCAGGGCCTTTCTCTGTGGAGTTTGCATTTTCTCTACATGCATGCGTAACCTGGCATTGGTAAACCACTCATGGACAGCATTTGGGAGAGGGGAGAGCCTTTGAAAAAATACTCAGAGGGTGATTGGATGAACGTTCTGTTTTTTACATCTTTCAGAGCAACAACACATGTGACGTAACCCCGACTGATGGGTAAACTCCGTACAGAACCGCTTAACATGAAACATGGCGACTGTAGACATGTCAGTGCATGACTTTTGTCATTTTTGAAAGAAAACAACTCACTGCAGTTCTTTGCTCTTCTTTTAACGAAGAAATGTCATCAAGTTCTGATAAAACTGCCGCTTTAGCAGCATCCACGCTAATCTCTGCCGCCATAATTGCACCGGCCTCTTCTCACTGCTTGCTTACATCACAACTCCACCCCGCCCTAAAGTACTGCCCCTCTGAAATGGAAACGGGCATATCCATCTGCTTTGCAAGGTTATTGGCTGTGTGGGTTCTCTCCGAGTACTCTGGCTTCCTCCCACAATCAAAGACATGCTCGTTAGGCTAATTGGTGACTCTAAATTGCCCGTAAGTGTGAATGTCAGCATGCCTGGTTGTCTCTACATGTCAGTCCTGTGATTGACTAGCAACCAGTAAAAGGTGGACCCCGCCTCTTGCCCAATGACAGCTGGGATAGGCTCCATCCCTCTCGTGACCCCCAGTGGGATAAGCAGTAAAGAATATAGATGGATAGACAGTATTCTTATAGATTCCATACATCTAATGACTGGGTCTGTTCTTTTTCAAATACTAAAAATGTGCCCATGCTTTTGAGCAAAAATGTTTGTGTGGGCTTGTTGATGGATGGTGCTGTAATTGAAATATTTGTTTCACACTTTCTATCCTGCATTAAGTCTAATTATGGCATATTTACTTTGACGTGAAAGATAAGTGCACTGTGCAAATGCACACTGCCACTACAGGTCTTAATTAATCACAGTATGTTTAAAAATGTGAACTACTTTCCACCTTCTTTTAGTCGAAGCTTACATAGATCTTAAAATTGCCCAACCAGCAGGCAAAGGCAGAATGATTAAAAACAGGAAAATCAACAAAGCGTCACATTTAAGAAGCCGTGACCAGACAGTGTCTGACATTTTCACGAGAAAAGTCAAACTTGTTTTCACCCAAATGTCTGACAATCATGCAGCTAACGATCATTTAGATTTTCCTGCAGTGTCTCTTTTTACTGAATGATGAGTGACAGTCTTCTCTTTATTTAGGACAGCGTTTGCTGCTTTTATCACACCTCTCTCTCTTTTTAATCGGAGAATTTTGTCCCTGAAATGAAAACTTTGGACTACAAGCGGCGGCAGCATTATAAAAGCATGTGCAGAAATGTATTTCCGCTCTCATGCATATACTGTACAAGCACTTGTGCTCTCAAGTGCTTGCCAAATGGCAGAGATGTCTCTGAAAACGTTGTGTATCTGCAAAATTACAGGGCTCACAGTTTTCCAGCCCACTGCCATTTACTCAGGGCTTAAAAGTGTGTGTCAGAGAGTGTGTTTTTTTGTCAGTGTGGTGCTCACTTTATCTGTATTTCAATAAACCTCGATTTTGTTGACATTGAATTAGCATGCCGAGAAGGGCTGCACACTCGCCTAGATCCTTCTCTGCGAGCACACATAAACAAACTCATATCGTGACATCCCAACCTCGCAGCACCGAGGGCTGACTGTAGTGTTAATGCCACTCCACAGCACCATGCACTAGTGCTCCTTATTTAGGTCCAATCCTGCCCGCCGGCTGAAAATCTGTCCCTTTCACGCCTCCTCCTCCTCCCCTCTCCCTTTTCCCCTCCCTCCGCCAGACTGCCGAGGCTTTAAGTCCCTCCGTTCCATCACTCCATCACCGAGAGGAAGGCATGTGGAGAGAGAGAGAGAGAGACGCCTTCACCAACCCTGATAGCTTTTCCCTCTGCTGAAATGTACTCAGCACTGCTAGATTGGCAGCTACAAGGTAAAATGTAGCACAAAGGTAGAAAAAAAAACATTTTTACAAGAAAGAACTGCGGGCTGTTGTACAGAGCGACAGTGAATGGGCTGATAAAGCTTCATTGCTTTGCTTAGGGTCAGGTCAACTGTTGCTTTAAGTCATGTGGAGGTCTCTTTGTCTTCTACAGACTGCTCCAGTACCGCTGGCTCTGTTTAACCTTTGGCATCACGTATTCAACCATAATTTTACAACAGATAAATGAGCTGATAAGCACAGACTTGGCTGGCTTTACTGCATTATTTAAATGTAATTAACCGTTGGAACTTTGACAACAAAAAGTGGAAACTGCAAAGAGATTAAGACCTCATTTTCACTTATATATATATGACTGGTGTCCACAGATATGTAGTCAACTCTTTATGAATGGAAAGACACCTGATAGAAACTACCTGTAGCCATGGTAGCCATTGGGATCAACTGTGTAAGCCAGAAGTTCTCAACCTTTTTAGCCTGCGACCCCAAAAATAAAGGTGCCAGAGACCGGGGACCCCCACTGTACCTGAAGATGGTTGAACACAGCCATGAACATTCAAGATTAGTCATGTGCAGACAAGGCCGCCCATAAGGGGGGAAAAATGGGAGAGCGTTCTGGGACCCAGCAAAACTGGGGAGGCCATGGAGGTCAGGAAAATTAGGGTCCATTGTAAAGTTATCAAGATCAGTGGGGTCGGGACCCCATAGGGGTCAACAACAGATATCTTTTTAAAGTCATTTGTGCCATAGTATACAGTCATCTTAAAAATGTAAATCCCTTTTTTAAGAACAGAATTAAAATAGTATAAAATGTCCAAAAAAGGTGGTGGGAATGGTGGTTAAGTAAGATTTTAGAAGTAGCAGGAATGGGTTAGAAGTGGCATAAATTTGATAACAGGGGCAAGAAGAGCAACAAAGAACAAAAATAGGTTGAAGTGGCAAAAACAGGCACAAAAGATGGCAAAGGGGGTCAAAAAAGTGGCAGAAATAGGTGAAATGGGATTCGAAAGTGGGAAAACGTGCTTTAAACTAGCGAAAACAGGTTAAGTGGGACAGATACATAGGCAGAAATGGGTTGAACTGGTCAAAATGGGCATATCAAACAGTGAAATGCGGTTTAAATGGGCAAAAATGGGCAGAAAATGTGATTTAAAAAAGGGGGCTGATAGTGGCAATAATGGGTCAACAGAGGCAACAATATACGGAAGATGGCAAGAATTGGTTAGAAGTGGCAAAACAGGCAGTACAAAGTGGTTTAAAGGGTTTGAAATTGATAAAAAAATGGTAAAGAGTGGCAAAAATTTGTTAAAATGGGCAAAAATGTTGGTAGAATAGGATAAAAATGGCTTAAAGTTTGGCAAAAATTGAGAAAAGTGGCAAAAATGGGTCCAAATAGTGCAAAATTGATGAAAAGTGGCTAAAAATGGTAATGAAACTGTGTGAGAAAAAAAATCATTGCAAAAGTATTCTTCATTTTTTTAAGGCATCTGGTGACCCCCTCTCAGTGTTTTTAGCGACCCCCAGCGGGGTCCCGACCCCCAGGTTGAGAACCACTGGTGTAAGCTATCCATATCAAACACAACACGATAAAACGTGGGGTTACTTTTTCTTGACTGAATCCAAGTCAGATCTAACAGTTCCACTTCACTAAATTTCTCTACTGACATGCATTTCCAGAGATGTCGTACACAGCATCAGTCAGTTGTCAAGAGGCGCAAATACAGCTCTGCAGCCATGAATCAACTCAGGGACATATCTATTCATTGAATAGGTAGGTCACAAAGCTGCTAAGAAACCCAGAAAAACAGCTCCAGTTCACTTTGTTCCAGGGGATGTTGACATTTGCATCTATAATGCCTTATAGCTGTATTGAACCAACAAAGTGCCAATCTCCTCTGCTGTAGTGACTCCTGTTGTTTCCTATTTGTGGGACAGAAATTACACCAATAAAATATGAAAAAACTCAGTCATAGTGTCTGTCTCCCCTCCTGATGCCTGCTCCTTGGGTCTGCAGCGTAGCCTGCATTTTAACTTGTTGTAAAACTCAGCGTCAGATAGAGTTGTGTAAGGTAGTGGTTCTCAACTGGTGGGTTGGGACCCAAGAGTGGGTTGCGGAGTGTTTTTCAGAGGGTCACAACCCTGTTTTACGGCAAAATTTGGTCGATTTAAATGTTTGAACAATATTTCAACTAATTTATCTCCTCGTCTTGCAATACTGTAAAACACCAAATAATCTCCGGGTCCCAATTAACCACCAGGTGTGACGGTACATTTTGACAAATAAACGCCTGTTCCAAATAAATGCCGGGTGTAATTTATTTACAGCTCCAGTATGTGACTGAGATAAGATGAGAACCATATAGAATCAACTCCCAACTCCCCCTCCTTCCTGTTCTTCTCCCTGTTTGAGCTCCGTAGCTCCGCCCCTCTCTTTACGTGCCTCCTCCCGGGTGAGAATGTCCGCTGAATTTAATACTCACGGTGACAAAGTGCTCGTGGAGTGATTTTGCTCTCCTTTTCCACTGAAATCAACAGCTGAATCACAGGCAAGAAAACACTTCATCTCATCATGAACAAATTCTACACAGGACCGAACACCGCCATAATTCTGCTATTGAATCAACTTCTCACTGAGCTGAGATACAGAAGCTACAGCGGCCAATAGGAACACTCCCTCTGACCTGAGCCTGATTGGCTGCGAGTACTAGCCTCCTCATTGGCTGGGGCACCCCTGTCCCTTGCTCCTTTTCTCAAGTGAGATACCAGCGCCATGCCCTGGTGCAGCCAAAACATAAAAAGTACGACATTAACTTTAAACTGTCTGTCGTCGTCTTTGTGTTTGTTTAGTTCCTTACCAGTATTAAAGTGTTTAGAGAGTGTTGAGTTGACAGAAGAAGACAAAAGTATAACTATGGTACTGTAATCTTGTCTTAAAAATGTAAAAGTGATATTGATACTGGTGTAAATAAATAGTTTGATTAAATTTACCATATTTTTCCAATTTTTGCTGAGCAAGATTTTTGTGAGAAAGGAATTAAACGCCTGTTCCCAAATAAACGCCTGGTCTGTTCAGGGATTGAGACAAATAAACGCCCGGGCTATTATTTGGTGTTTTACGATAAATGGCTCTGGAAAAACAAAAATCTCTGGAAAATTGGCAAAAATGTACACATAATGATGGGGAAAGAAGGTATAAAGTTTCCCAGTTTTGTCCCTTTGCTTTTTAATTTCAGTTTTTTTGGTCCAATGAAAATTTTATGGAAACTTGGGTCGCGATCTGTCGTAAGACTGACTGGTGGGTCCTGAGGCTGGACCAGTTGAGAACCACTGGTGTAAAGCACACTGACACTGGACTGTGGAGCCGTGGAAACATGTTGTGTGGAGTGACCAAATTATGATTCTTTGTTTGGCAGTGAGAGGGGCCTGTCTAAGTTTGGTGGATGCTGGGAGAACATTACCTACCCGACTGCAACTGTGAAGTTTGGAGGAGGAGGGATAATAGTCAGGGGTTGTGTTTTCAGAGTTTGAGCTAGGCCTTTTATCTCCAGTTAAGATCTCTTACTGTTCCAGCATACCAAGATGTTTTGGATAAAGCTGTGTGTCCAAATGGCAACAGTTTGTGGAAGGCCCTTTTCTATTCCATGCTCCAGTACACGAAGCAAGGACTTTACACTATGTTCCAAATTATTATGCATTTACTGTTTTTGTTCATTTTTTCCAAAATAGTCAATATAATTGAAAGTCAATAGGATTTTTCTTTCCCCTACAATATATATATATATATATATATATATATATATATATATATATATATATATATATATATATATATAATTATATAATTAACTTTAATGTCATTACAGCCCCTGTTGGTGTAAGTCCCTTTTATTATTAACCCTTTATGACCTGCCAGACAAGAGCAATACAATCCTTAGAACCCAAAATTTTATATGTATGTGATATCCATAGTAACAAATTAAATTGCTCAAAAGTGCAAAAAAACAAAAGAAAAAAAAAAAGAAATTGTGCTCGATTTGCAAAAAAGACAGCATCTTTAAAAAAAACAACAAAAAAAATAAAATCTACAGCAGTGCAATCAAATCTCTAAGTGTCCAGATACTTTTGAGCACATGTGTTTTCAGAGGACCATGTTGAAACAATAATAAGTGCGAGTCGTAACCTGCAAGAAAACAACACAATTAAAGCACGGATTGTATTATATTATATTGTTTTTGATTTATATGCTTTATACTACATTTCTGCAAAAGAAAGAAGGATATTTCTAGAAGGAAACAAAACTCTGGAATACATTAAATGTGTGATTTATTAGTGTTACTCCTCCGGTGTTATATGCAAAAAGGAATCATTGCTCCATCTCATTTGATTACAATTCTACCCTAGGTTAAAAATACACTATATTGTAAGAATGGGTCGCTCTCAGGAGCTCAGTGAATTCCAGCGTGGTACTGTAATAGGATGCCATCTGTACAACAAGTCCAGTGGTGAAAGTTCCTCGCTCTTAAATATTCCACAGTCAACTGTCAGTGGTATTATAACAAAGTGGAAGCGATCAGGAACGACAGCAACTCAGCCACAAAGTGGTAGGCCACGTAAAACGACGGAGCGGGGTCAGCAGATGCTGAGGCGCATAGTGCGCAGAGGTCGCCAACTTTCTGCAGAGTCAATCACTACAGACCTCCAAACTTCATGTGGCCTTCAGATTAGCTCAAGGACAGTGGTAGAGAGCTTCATGGAATGGGTTTCCATGGCCTAGCAGCTGCATCCAAGCCATACATAAGCATCAGATGCAGTGGTGTAAAGCACGCCGCCACTGGACTCTAGAGCAGTGGAGACACGTTCTCTGGAGTGACGAATCACACCTCTCCATCTCGCAATTTGATGGACGAGTCTGGGTTTGGTGGTTGCCAGGAGAATGGTACTTGTCTGACTGCATTGTGCTAAGTGTAAAGTTTGGTGGAGGGGGGATTATGGTGTGGGGTTGTTTTTTCGGGAGCTGGGCTTGGCCCCTTAGTTCCAGTGAAAGCAACTCTTAATGCTTCAGCATACCAAGAGATTTTGGACAATTCCATGCTCCCAACTTTGTAGGAACAGTTTGGGGATGGCCCCTTCCTGTTCCAACATGACTGTGCACCAGTGCACAAAGCAAGGTCCATAAAGACATGGATGAGAGAGTTTGGTGTGGATGAACTTGACTGGCCTGCACAGAGTCCTGACCTCAACCCAACAGAACACCTTTGGGATGAATTAGAGTGGAGACTGAGAGCCAGGCCTTCTTGTCAAACATCAGTGTGTGACCTCACAAATGCGCTTCTGGAAGAATGGTGAAAAATTCCCATAAACACACTCCTAAACCTTGAGGAAAACTTTCCCAGAAGAGTTGAAGCTGTTCTACCTGCAAAGAGTGGACCAACGTCATATTAAACCCTTTGGATTAAGAATGGGATGTCACTTAGGCCGGCCACACACTAGATGATTTTTTTAGATCTGGGACAATTTTAAAACTGTGGGAGACCACAGACTTCAGGACAATTTCCAAAGATTTTTTCCTCTTTAATCCTCTGAATGCACACACTAGATGACTAAGCCAGGCTGTCAGATCACTGGAGACCACACACCTGCCGACCTGCCTACAACCTCCCATGATGATGTGACTTCAGAAAAAACAAAACACGGATGTCTGTCGATACCGTCTTGCTGTCTCTCCACAACAGAGTGTCCTGGCATGCGTTTCAGGTGAAGCAAAAATCATAATGCAAGGTAAAGACTCAGGATGAAATCATGGCTGAAATTAAGTTATTTGTGTTCGTGGTTGTGAGAGGTGAAAGTACGTATAATATGGCTGTGACGCTACCCGGTGTGCTCACTGGTTGTTGGTCATTGTGGGTACTCCGTCAGGAACACTAAGACGTTTGAGATTTACTATTAGGGATTTTGGTGGCTATGATGCGATTTGGAGCAGTAAAACAATCGTGTTGACACCACACACATGCAGACTACTCAGACATACAGTTGTTTGCGACGAGGCTCCTCTCTGGATACTTTAAAATCCTGTAGCGTGTGGCCGGCCTTAAGTTCATATGCGAGTCAAGGCAAGTGAGCGAATACTTTTGGCAATAAAGTGGAGCTACGGTGATCCTGTAGGTTTTAAAGGCACGCATTTTGCAAGAAGAAAAACATTAAATATCTTACAGTAAGTCATCTAAAAGCTATATCAAAGACCTAGAAAGGATATATTTTTAATTTCAGGGATAATTTGCTGTCTTAATGACTTCAGACAGGTTCCAACTGGGGGTTCATTTCCTGCAGTTCGACCTCTGCCCGTGTGAGGTAATTGAGATCTTCCACAACAGCAAGGATTGCAACATGGTCTTAACCACTAAATCATTACACCCTCTCTGGAAATCAAAGCTCAGCTCAATTACCAGGAATCAAATATCCACGGCAGCTCGCAGCTCACTTTATGTACCATTGAGTGCAGATATATTTTTCCATGTGAAATTATTGAAACTCCCAGGAATCTTCTAGTGCATTCCCTTGTGTCAGGTGGGATCAGCAGTTTAATGAAATGATGCAGCCGCGGACTGACTCAGGACAGTGACTCATAAAGAAACTGCTGCAGGAGCACACATTCTCACAAACACTCGCCAGGTGATTATACATTTAGGAGTGAGTGCATTTACTGATTTGTTCTCCTGATAACAATTTCCTCATCTTCGCTTTGACAGACTGGGAATAAATTAACGGATAAGTAAACAAATGTAAGGTAAAGCGACTGCTTTGAAAAAGGAATCAAAGGTTATCTTTTGAACGCCAAGTGAGGCAAAGCATTCATTTTTGATGGCGCCTTATGATCAAAGGAAATATCCCCAGCCCTACATCCTATAACGTGCTTTACATGAAAGAGCGATCAAATGCAGCGCAGTATGCAGGGCACAAAATGGAGAACAGACGCAAGAGATAAAACATTTGAAAAATAGGTGAGGAGGAAGTAAAGGGAAGGGAGGTGGAGGGGGAAGTAGAGGAAGAGGAGCAAGAGAGATGGAAGGAAAATTACTTTTGACACAAGTGGGAGATGAGAGCCAAAGGAGGGCTGATTTATCAGACGTGCATCTTTGTGTGTGAATGGAAATGTGCTGATAAAGTGTGTGCATGGTGTAAATATACATGCATGTCCTGCTAGACTGCTTCCAGCGTTTTCCCACCTCTCTTTCACAAAATGCCTCGTTTGAGACGAGGAATTCTGCTGGAAGACAACACAAGTGGAATCTAACACTTGATGCTCCCTCTGCTTCCCAATCTCTTCTATTTGTTCTTTATTTTCTCCCTGCCTTTTTTCAAGTTCATTTTCTTCTCCCTCACTTATTTTCAAAGCGCTTAGAGAGAGTGAGTGGAACGCTTCCCCGTCATCCCGCCGGAGCATCAATATACAACAGAGCCCAGAGGTCCAAACAGGAGAAAAGGCTGAGGAGAAACGCGCAACACCAATCCATAATGGATTTTCTTCTCTCTTTCATTCGCTTTCTGCGGGGAGATGCAGCGGAGGCAACACTGGCACAGAATGAGAGGCACAGGGAGAGAAGAGAGGAGGAGGGGAGCGGGTAGGGGAGAGGTGAGAGAGATTTCGACGGGGAGAAACAGAGAGGCCGAGGGACTCAAAACAGCATCAACAACAGAAGCCCTCAAGAATATTTCTCTCATGTGTCTCTGGGGGGCTTGCGTAACGTGCTTTAATCTGTTTGCAAGGCCAGGCTTGCAGAAGAAGGTGGCAGGAATAAAAGAGCCGCATTTGGTGAAGCTTCGACTGATCAGATGCAGCAATTGTTGCTAATTAAGTTAGCCTGGAACGGGAGGGGAGCCAAGAGGTCTGAGAGATGTTAGGCTGCAAGCAATAATATCCCAAAACACATAAATGCATCAGCAAGAATCTGCTCTGCGTCTGATAATTACAGCTAACGCAAATAGAAGTCTGGCTATTTCCATGGCAATTTCTGCCTAAGAATATTTATCTCCCAAATCCAGACCGGTTCAGTTAAACCGTGTAAACTAAATGAGCATGAAACTCTGCAGCCAATATTTCAGTTATAGTTTCAGCCACGTTAGCACAAGGCAGCACTTTCCCAGGCTGTTAAATTGACACTTTTTACGAGGGGATGAGACTGTTGATTCAGAAATTGTTTGTTTGAGCCCTCACACCCCAGTGAGCTTTATTCCGTTTTTGCTCCAGGCTCTGAAGCACTAAATAGGCCCAGAATCCCAGTGAATAACCTTGAAAGTTGTCACGGTGTCCACAGAGTCCATCTTTTATTAGTCACCAAAGGATGCGCTCAAACTGCCTCTGAATGCATCGCTGATTACAGTCTTGATTATGCACAAGTTTTGACTCTTTTCCAGTTTACAGTCCACTGCCTTCATCAATACTTAATGGCTCTCCAAAGGACGGTTTCAAGTCTAATACAGCTGAGGTCTGATTTCTTTGTTTGGGCCAACTTTTTTATTGGAAATGATCACAATCTAACAGACAGATCAGCTTCCACTCTGCCTGAATGAACCAATATTGAGTGAACCTGAGTGTCGATTATAATCTCGCTGCGTAGAGATTTATAATGTGATGGATGTTTTTAACAGAGCATTTTACTCAGTTTCACTGTTAAACTTTTTTGCTCCTTCAAATAGTTTAGGCTTTGGTTTGTCTCTTTGTCAAAAGGATAGTTTTTGTTCCCTGTCTGCCTCTTTTTGATTATTTCTCTTAAATGGTAGTTTCTCGATTGCTGGTAATTTATATTATATACCACTGAATCTGGAGATTACGGAAGAAGATAAGGGCCACTGAAAAAAACTTAAGATGCAATTTTTTTTTTGTGAAAAAAGTCAGAATTCTGAAAATTAAATCAAAACTCTTGGAAAAAAGTCAGAATTCTGAGATTAAAGTCAGAATTCTGACCAAAAAAATCAGGATTCGGAGTTTAAAGTAGGAATTATAAGGGAAAAAAGACAAATTTCGAGATAAAGTCAAAATTCTGAGATTAAAGTCAGAAACCTGAGGGGAAAAAAAGTCAGAAATCTGAGAAAAAAGTCAGAAATCTGAGAAAAAAAAGTCAGAAATCTGAGAAAAAAGTCAGAAATCTGAGAAAAAAAAGTCAGAAATCTGAGAAAAAGTCAGAAATCTGAGATTATAGTCAGGATTCTGAGATTATGGTCAGAAATCTGAGAAAATAAGGCAGAATTCACAGAAAAAAAGTAAGACTTCTGAGATTAAAGTCAAAATTTAAATCTTGAACCATCATGCAGGTCAAATTAACCCCATAAGAAAGCCTTAATTTTCCCACCGTTTTATGTCACACCAGCAATAAATAGATGGTGAAATGGAAATACCTCCTCCCTAATGCAGCAAAGCCTAATCAGAGGTCGATAAATCAATCTTCAACATGGATATAACAGGGAAAAAAAGACATTTACCATTGTTAATGTCTAAAGGTAATCTCAGTGCTTTTAATGAAGAAGAATCCAGTGATGAGGAAGTTCTGGGATTAGCGATCAGTCCAAAGAAGATTTTCTCTGTTACTGATCATCTTCCAACAGTGATCTAGTTTGCTATCTGTGGTTAATTAGCTGTTCAGTGTCAGTGGTTAACTAACAGCCACTGTTCAGTGTTTTTTATGAAATCAAGGCACTTTAATGAGAGGTAAATTTGACCCGTTGGCTGTTTTAGGTATGTAGAGAACCACGGCGGTTCTAGTGTTAAACATGTGTTGAATTACGACAAAATGGAGAAAAACTCTCTCAAATGGGAACCGCATCCTGTCGCTCGTATTAGATCAGGCTTGTTTGTGAACGACACATAATGACTTACCCCTGGAGGTTTATTGGGTTAATAGCATATCATATTTTTTATTAAAAGCCTTTTTATGTCAGAGCACTGAGAAATGCTGTCAATGGGGTGCAGCTTTTCCTTCAACTCAGTACAGGACTCCATAAGTCTCTTGTCTCCCATCATCTGGCCAGATGTGTGGTAGAAGGTCTGCAGGACTAAGTCACTGGCGTTATTTGATCACCTCTAAGTCGGGTGAATCAGAACCATCTAAATATCTGAATTCTGCTTGTGTTTGTTTGAAGGGGAAATGAGGCCCATAAGTGACCTGACACACCAAATAGACAGGCAAACTTCACATTTATCTGGGACTTTTCAATAAAGTTCTCCAAAAGTGATTGGATAAGCATTTGGCTGTCACATTTTATGGTCAAAATAATACAAACTGAGGTAGCAGGTGTGTGCAGCTACAGTAGTAGCCTGAGCTTGACAGATAGTCATAGCCATAGTTTATGAGCTTTTCAAAGGATATATGAATGAAGTGCTAAACATCTATTCTGCTAAAGAGAAGCTTGGCTCTTTGCTCTTGTTTTAATAAAAGTAATGTGGCCCTGTTATGGTAAAACTGCCACTTTTGCTACATCCGAGCTTTATGCTACTCCATCAGCAGCCAATGCTGCCGGCTTCCAGGACAACTAAACCCCGCCTCAGTCTCCTCAAATGAATCTGATTGGCTGGGTCTGTTCTCAGACCGGGCAGTCATTTCAGATTGGAGCTTTGCAAGATGGATTTGCTTGATCAGTCATCGAATCTGACGATTCCATTTAGTTTGTCCATATTGTCCTGATTATCTTTTAATATATAAATGGCAACCATCTTTCAATCCTTATTTTGCAAAAGTTTTTTTACATTCTGTAAGTCTTGAAAAAGAAAACTCTTGACAGCTGTCTCATACGGAGTATGCACACAGAAGAAGTGGACATGATTTACCTTGTCCGTAGGTTCCCTGGACTGGGCGGCCCATCGTATACAGACAGGATGTCAAAGTCCTCCTCCAGAGCGAAGCCTTGAAACACCAGCTGTATCCGGTTGTGCTCTGCCGCCACAATCACCCATGTACAGTTGGCATAGTTAGGATAACCATAAGGGTAGCCGGGGCTCTCTATCGTCCCATTGGGACTGTGTAGTGTGTAACTGCAGTTCTGAGCTGTGAAGAAAAGAAAAAAAAACACTGTTTTTAGGATTAAGAGCATTAAAAAAGACCATTATCTTCATCCAGTTATAGAAACCATAACAACACACCTATTCACCAGTTTGCATCAAGTGCTGTAACATCCATTATCACCTAGAGCGTGCAGCATTAGCTATTAATACAGCGGTGCTAAATGGTTTGCCCTCCCCCAGTTTTCCCCTCCAAGACCCCCCTCCATCATCAGACTTGTTAACACTCCAGCCCCTTCTCCACATCAGCAATACGTCCCTGTGTTAATTCACGACATGGCTGGAGGAGGGAAACGCATGAAGAGAGACACACTTGAGCAACACAGTAATTGCTTTCATCTTACATTTTCTTCCAAAGCCATTTTAGCCGTCTTCAATCACACATTTTAATCGTCTGAGTTGCCATCTATCAATTCGGAGCATGTAGAGCGAGCCGAGTATGTTTGGATCCCCCGGCTAAATGACTTGTCTTCCACCGATCTGAGCACAGCTGAGACTTTTAATCAATGTTAGGGATTTAGTTGTAATTAAACCCTAATGTGGTCTGATGTGTGATTGCGCTTATATGTTGTGTAGTTTTTCATGTGTGTTGTTGGTAGCTGATAACGCACTCATTTGATCTTTAAATATTTATGTGGTGATGGTTATCGTCTAATAAAAATACTGTGGGTTAAAGTTAATTTCCCCTTCCGGACAATCAGTTATGGCTTCTTATTGCAAGCAAGGTCATTACACACTATACAGTATGTGCTGCAGAGTTTCAGCTAAAACAGCAGGAATGATAACTGTTTATAATGATGAATAAAACAAAGTCTCTCTGATTAATCTCATAATTCCAACATATATAGAAGCAGCTACAGTCATGAGTTTATTTATTTACTTTACATCCCAGCTCCTGCATGAGGCCTAGTCTGCACGAAGGTAGGTACATTTGGAAAACAAAGGTTTTTCTGGGCATTATGGCCTTTTGCACACAAGCAAACAGCATTTAAGGCAAGAGCAGATGCATCCAAACTTTTGCTGGTATTAGCATTGCTAAGGTGCATACATCGTTGCTCTCCTTCTATGGTAACAAACAGAGATGCCTGAATGGACTTCTGAAGGGTACTGCTGCTTCATACAACCCTCCAAAAAAACCAATGTTTTGCACACGACCCTCTTCATGTTGGAGAAACAGCTTTCAAAAGGTCATGAACACTAAAACTGCCAATGGGTAACATTTACCCAAGGCTGTTCTTTAATTGTATCTTACTTGATGTGTATACAATTTTAAAGACTGTCACTCTTTGGCTTTTTTGTAAAAGTTTGTTTTACAGCACGTGGTGTCATAAAAAAATCTTTGCTTTAACCCAAATTGTGTTAATGGACAATTACATCTAGAACCACTATGCAGGTCAAATGAACCCAATAAGAAAGGCTTAATTTTCCCACTATTTTATGTCACACCAGCAACAAATAGATGGCAAAATGGAAATACCATCTCTTTATTGCAGCATGCCTTATCAGAAGTTGATAGACCAACCTTCAACATGAATATAACAGGGAAAAAAAGACATTTAATATTGTGAAGTGTCTAAATCTCAGTGCTTTTGACACAGAAGAATCTGTGATGAGGAAGTTTCGGGATTAGCGATTAGTCCAAAGAAGATTTTCTATGTTACTGATCATCTTCCAGCAGTGATCTAGTTTGCTATCTGGGATTAAAAAGCCACCCAAAGTCAGTGGTTAACTAACAGTCCTTGATCAGTGCTTTTTATGAAAATCAAGGCACTTTAATGAGAGGTAAATTTGACCCGCTGGCTGTTTTAGGTATGTAGAGATCCTCAGCAGTTCTAGTGTTAAATGGTCTTTGCAGAGGAAAACTTTTGACATGTGGACATGTGGACAATGAGTGAGCTGCTTCACCTTAACAGTGATGGACAGACTACTGTTGACGTGGCAGGCTATTTACATCATGTAACCTCTGAGAACACAGCATGTATGGATGGGATCATTTAAACAAAACAGCTGCACAACCCACTTTTGCACCCAAACACACCAGCTAAGAACCCCTGCTCTGAATCAAGAAAGGAACAGAGACAATGGCCCTCATTTATGAAGCACAGATCAGCATTTCTTAATCAAGACATGAGCAAACAAACCACCGAAATCCCAAGCCAGGTTTCAGCTCATGAACACACATTTTGTAGTCAGTGTGAACTTGCTTTACAGTGTAAATTTGGTGTTATATTAGACATTAGATTAGAGCCAACCCCTGATAGCCACTGTGAGCAATATCGCTTTTAAACAATACTGAGCTGCTGATTTCCCTCGTTATTTGTTATATTTGATGAACCAGAATTTCTTCACTGATTTGCTTTAGATAAAACAGACAGGCTGCCTTCAGTAACTCTTAAACTTCCACTGTAATATCACTTGGGAAATACCATGGGAGATTAAGGAAAAAAGGTCAGCACGGCGGTGCAGTTAGCGCTGTTGCCTCACAACAAGAAGGTTCCTGGTTTGCTTCCCGGTCAGGGCCTTTCTGTGCAGAGTTTGCATGTTCTTCGCCATGCACGTGTAGATTCTCTCTGGGTACTCTGGCTTCTTCCAACCACCAAAAACATGCTCGTTAGGTTAATTAGTGACTCTAAAATTGGCCGTAGGTGTGAATGTGAGCGTGCCTGGTTGCCTGTCTCTATATGTCAGCCCTGTGATTGACTTGCGACCAGTCTGGGGTGTGCCCTGCCTCTCGCCCAATGACAGGTGGGCTGTGGTTTGCTAGATATGCATCTTGTGGTAAGGTGATTTCTACACCCAAATCTGCACTGGTTTCTTCTTGACAGCATGTGTTTCCATTTTAGTGCAAGGTTTTTTTTGTTGTTGTTGAATGTATAAGAAGTAAGTTTCCACAGAAGAAACCAGACTCGTGCAAAGTTACTGTTACACTAAAGCATCTGCACAATAACCTCATAGAAGGAGGGAAGTACAATGTCATGCAAAAATGCATGCTATGTATACAAATGATCCGTATTTTCCTGTTTGCTGCAGCCACAAACCTGAATCACAATGCAGCCTGATTAAAATGTAATTAGGAGAGCATAATTGGAGGACATCTGTTATCTGCACAACACACATTATTCAACACAAACAACACTCATAGATATGATTTTCATGCCGCTGCATACTCCCATCTGTGTCATTGAAATGCATTGAAATTTGTAAAACCACCTTAGTGCATTAAAAAAGATAATTTTAAACAAGAACCCTGCATGAACATAAGTCATCTTCAAATCATGTAAAAATGAACGCTGCTCTGAAAAATTCCTCCAGGGAGGAATGTGCATTCCTACAGATTCTGTGTTACTTTGTATGCTGATGATAGTCCAATCCCACAGCTAAAAACCTGTCCAAATTTTATTCTGAAATGTGCTTCATGTCAAAACCCAGTAGGGATTTACAGGTAATAAGACACCAAGCATGAAGAGAAGAAACAAGAGAGAGGAAACTGGGGCATTTTTTATTCCTCTCACAGAACTAAAAAACACTTTTTTGAACAGTGTACTAAGAGAGGGGGCGAGAAAATAAGAAAAATTAAGCATGGATATGGATAATCCCTGGTTAGCCAGACGTGTGAACCCTGAATTTCTCTCTACAGAGCTAATCACGCCTCATGTATAAGATTTTAGGGGCTACGTGCCACATCAGGGTCTTATGAATGCTGCTGGAAAAACACCAGATGACACACACACACAAAACCAATATTAGCTTTTTTTATTCCAGGTAGCTCCAGGATTTTTATTGCATGGAAAGGGAAAAAGAGGGAGATAGTGTCAGGGGAGGAAACATCCCAACTGTCTGGATGGCGTCAGCAGCAGCAGGAGGATAATAGCATCTCTAGTCACAGTATATCCATCATGCCACTGTTGACTCCCTGGGGTCTGTCTGTTGGGAAATGAAAAAAATAAAAAAAACAGACTGGGCCCCTCTCTGCTGTCACTTTCCAGCTCTTCAAATCCGCTTGACCTCTTCCAAAAGATGCTAATGTGTGTGTACTTGAACCCTGGCCACTTCAATTCACTCTAGCTGCATTGAGCTCTGTGGAGATCTGCAAGTGTTGCAATGAATTCTGAGGAATGACCATGCTGTGAAATGAATGAAGAAATGGAAGATTAATTGAGAAGACTATAAATTTAGTAACCTACATGCTGCGGTGAATTTAACCAAGCATCACAGGGAGCCATGCTGTAACTCTTTCTTGTGTCTTCTTCTTGCTTTACTTCTTAAGTAGTGGCACAAGCAAAGAACAAAAGGAGCCATCTCCATCACATCTTTCATTTAAGCCTTTAAATGGGTGCAGCAAGTGAGCATCCACCCTTCCAATTACCATCAGGTCAATACTAATGTGCAGGTAAAACCTTCAAATCCACCTCTCCTGCCTGATTTTCATAAACACCGCCTGCTCAATAATCTCCCCATCATCTCCCTCATTACCAGGCCTCAATCAGACAAACGCCAAATCAATGGCTCATACGGCGGTCTGATGGAGGAGCCTGATAGGGGTCAGAGTGGACTGCACACCTCCTGCATGTAGGCAGTGAGTTATAGGATGTGCAGGCTGGGTGGAATTACCAAACAAAACAAGGGAGGTTAAGGTAACTCAGCTGTTGTCAATTTGTTTCAAGATTCAAAAGATTAAATGTTCCAAGATAGAAATGGCTCTGGAAGTTAATTCCTTTATGTTACTGCATCTCTGTGTTGAACTCTAAGTTGGTCAATTATCACAGCTTCAACTGGGATATGTCTTTATAACGGCTCACTGAAGAACAGTCTGGAGGACTAACTGCTCAATGTCCACACTGCATCCTTCAATAATCTAATCCTCTTTCCTGTATCAGGTTTCCCCTTGTAAATGGCATTACATCTAACACTTTTACTTTGAATGTAGAGAAACTGAAGTGCTGTGCTTTGTACTGACAAGCCTTGAATGGTTGAATAGTTCTCTCTCTGTGTTGACTAAAGTCACAGCACAACCTTTCAAACACATCTGTGGATATTATTAATGCACAGCTATGTCAAACAAGCTAACAAGCTCTGTTGCCAACACTCCTGATGCCTTTTCATCTTCCTCTTTCCTTCTTCCTTGCCTAGGGTGATGGGGCATAAACATTGTGCTGCAATAATAATCAGTGCAAACTAATTTTGTCATTGATGCTTGGGTTGCATGTATTTAGGTTACAGTATTATATCAGTCCACTGACACTGACATTGGCCTGTTGCTTTCAGGAAACAAAAAAGACACTATAAATGACAGAGATTTATTTGTTGTCACTAAGTACTTCAAAATGCCAAATCATCTTTGGAGTTAGGATGTGGCAAAAGAGGCTTTTTAGACCCCATCTAGGCACACAGTACTAAGAGATGTCACGCATGTAGATGGCAGTTGCTTCCCTATTAGATGATTTCATGGATGTGCTATTAAACTGTTTGGCAAAAGTTGTCCATAAAGCCGACAAAATATCTCCAGATCTGAAGGCTTTGCAAAGTAGTGAGTTTGTGGGTATGCGTAGGCTGCCAAAAAGTTCATGAAGCTCTTAAAAATGGATTAGCAGAAAAAAATGACTAACCAGCAGTTAAAAAGTGGATAAATAAGTTAAAAGTTTCAAAAATAGGCAAAAAGTTGAAAAAAATTGATTAAAAGAGACAATGGGAAAATGGAAAAAAATGGGAAAACAGCAGCAGAGATGAGCTGAGAAGGGGACAAATGGGTGTCGAAAAAGGCGAAAAGGGGTTAAAAAGTTAACAAAAAAGTGAAATTTGGCAAAAATGGGTTAAAAGTTACAAAAATAGGTGAAAAGTTGAAAAAAATTGATTAAAAGAGACAATGGGAAAAAATGGAAAAACTAGCAATAATGAGCTGAGAAGGGCAAAAATGGGTGTTGAAAATGATGAAAAGGGGTTAAAAAGTTTTAAAAAAGTGAAAAGTGGCAAAATTGGGTTAAAGATACGTTAAAGATATACTCTTCAGGTTACAGTTTTAGCAGTTTCAGCTGTAGTGACTACAAGAGCCTTCTTTAATGGGAGGAATATAAATAAAAATAATCTGTGTCAAACATGTCTGTCAGCTGAATGTGTTTTTAATAAGCAGGATAAAGCATGGTGATAGGGGGACAGCGCTTCAGTCAGTCCTGCTCATCCTGAAGGGCATCCAACCTGCTGTAACAACCCACTCACTATACATTATCTCCCCCTAAGAAATCAACATGTTTAGGTTGTAAACATCTCTTCTTGGCACGAAATGAAAAAGAACTTCAAAGGAAGCATTTTGCTACTGCGTGAAAGCGTTTCATACTTGAGTGCGTGGCTCACAAGGGGCCTGAACATGCTGTCAATATTGATTCATGACAGATGATCCACCAGGCAGGGAACCAGGCTCTGTGTTTCATGGGTACAATTAAGCAGAGAAGAGAGAGAATAATCATGACAGAGAAGAAGTCTACTGAGAGTGCCAGCACTCCGGCAAAGATTATTTTGAAGTTTGAGTACCTGTGCCAAGTGACCGGCTCTTAAATCGATAATGACGCACGAGATTGTGGATAAAAGACTCAGAAAGTGCTTTAAGAGATTTTTTTTTTTTCCTTTTCTGGCTGCAGAAAGAAACTTTTTGTCCTTTTTTTGAAACACATGAACACAATTAGAGTAAAAAAGCAGTCAAAGATACTCATTTGAGAACGCACTTTGGTGGGCGTAAATCCAGAAATACACTATACACCAGTGTTACTCAACCGTGCTCAACCAAAGAGCCAAGTTAATGAAAAATGCATTTGCATAACCTAAGTGGTGAAAAGTGGCAACTAAAATTGGTTAAAGGTAGCAAAAACGATCAAATAGCAGCAAACACTGGGAGAAAAAGTGGCAAAAACGGACGAAAATTGGCAAAAATGGATGGGAAGTGGCCAAACAATGAGTTAACGGTGGCAAAAATGGTCCCAATGTGGCAAAAAACGTGGCAAAAAATGAGTGACAAGAGACAATACTGGACAAAAACCAGAAAAAAGGATGTGAAAATGGGCAAGAAAGTGGCATTTAATTGCAAAAGGCAGCTTAAATGGGCAAGGAGAGGCAAAAACCAGACAAAAGAGGGCAAAAAATTGCAAAAAGCAGGAATAAAGTGTCAAAAATGGGTGAAAAGTAACAAAACAAGTGGTAAAAGTGGGCTGAAAGCGACAAACATTGGCAGAAAGTGGCAAAAATGGGTGGGAAGTGACCAAACAATGAGTTAACAGTGGAAAAAATGGTCCCAATGTGGCAAAAACGTGGCAAAAAATGAGTGACAAGTGACTTAAATGGGCAAATAGCACCAAAAAATGGCAAGATGGGAAATAAGTGGCATTTAATTGCAAAAAGCAGCTAAAATGGACAAAAATTGGCAAAAAAAAGGCAGAATAAGTGTCAAAAATGGACCAAAAGTTTTTTTAAAAAGTGTCAAAAATGAGCTAAAAGCAGTAAAAATGGAAAAAGCAAAAAATTGCAAATAAGGGCAATGGAAATATACAGAAAAAAAACAGAGGTTTACAATAAAGTCTGACAATTAAAGCCTACTGTGTAAGTGTGGGAAACAAACTGATTAATGTGACTTGCAATGGATAATTTCTGAGGTCATATTTTCCTTTTAAAGGTTTTTAAGGGGAATAATGTTTCAAATTAAGACTTAAAGTAGCCACAAATCATCACAAGAGAGCCACATGTGGCTCCAGAGCCACTCATTGAGGATCACTGCTATATAGGGTTTGCATTTTATTGCAGCATTGTGCAGTCTACACACAAGATAGTTTCCCACCATGAGCTGCATACAGTTGAGGTGTAGTGAGCAGCTGTAAGCCTACTCTCTGTTCTTCTCCTTTGAAAACCCAGAGCCTTTGATTAAGTAGATCCAGCACTCCCGGGCTGGCTGAATTATTTAAGCCTCGCCTGCGGTGCATTATGAAATTAGCTGCTGGGAGCTGGTGACCTACAGTGGAGCCCCTCAGAGTAGATCTGCAAGGAAGAGCCCATCCTGCATTGACCCCTCTGACACGCCGTAAAGACCACATAAACAGACTGCTAGCTGAGCTTTTTCAGACCTGCGGCACTGTAGAAGGTCACATTTTCTTAAGTTGCGTAAGTTCAGGTGAGCCATTATGAATATGGAACACATACGCCGCTTCAGCAATTATGAAATTGCTTAGTAGCAGTTAGCGTATTTCATCCCTCAGCATGTGAACTATTTGTGTTGGCTTGTCCTGAAATGCTAACTACACTTGATACTCCTGGATGTTCAACAGTACACTGCTTAGTCCACTGGCAGCATCTGCTTGGCATTAACCATCTACGGCGTGCTAGCCGCCAAATGTTCGGACAGGGAGAGTATGACCTTGCTGGAGCTGTACTCTGCTTCTAAATGTGTGTGCGTGTAGGAGTTATTGTTTGCTTTGCCAGGGCAGTTGTTTAGTAGCGGGCACACAGAGCTGTGGCGCTGCACTGTGACACTTTGATGAATCGGCGGTCACTGTGCTGTACTCCGGCAGGACAGAGACCCCTCAAAGCAGAGGGAAGGAGACCAAAGGGTGCAGACAGACACAAAATAGTCCGACTGATTGGATGTGTGAGAAAATAGATTTGGAAAACATGATGTGGAAGCGAAGGGGAAGTGAGAGGGGTGATGGAAATAGCAGCAGAGAGGAAAGGGGGAGAAAAGGTCAAAGACAGGAAGCGCAACAGCCAATGGGAGGTGGTATTTTTAAGAGAACACTTTTTCAACCCTATTTTCTACACTGGTTGCCCTTCTGTGCCGAGGTCACAGACAGTCAGCATGACATTCACAGCAAGATAGCGCCTAATCTGCACTGTTAGCGGATCCTGGAGGTCTGATGATTCACCAGAGTGTGTGTATAACAGAGCACACGTCTGCGTACGTAGGTATCAGCTGTCAGCTATCACTACATGTATGACTGTAATCCCTACACCCGGAGAGACTATAGTGTCACATATCTACATGCAACTCCTCTGCTCAGATGCAATTACCCTGACTACAGTTGCTCTCAAAGGGAGGAAATTTCATCCCGGTGAACGTAATCCCAACATCCCGCTCACATAATAGCATATAGACACAAACACTACTGGCAGTAAAGACTGAATATCTCCTCTCTGGACTTTAGTTTCTTCATCCCGCTCCGTCTGCTTTGCTTAAATGTGGTTCAAGTTTGCATTTGGGACAAAACACATGGACCAAGAGAAAACCTCCTGAGACCTGAGCTTTTGTCTAGACCTTTTTTAGTTTCTAGCACTTATTTGGGATATCTAGGGTCTGATCAGGGGTGTAGCACAGGGGGGGAAAGGGTACTGATCACCCAGCCCACAGTAGGGAGGGGCCTTGAGGAGCCTGCACTGAAAAGTGTGTTTGTATCTATTTTTTCTTAGTAATTAGTGTCGTTACTGAATCAAAAGCAACAAAATGAATGGGTCAACAGACTGAAATTTGTATCAAAAAGAGTAAAATAGAAACTGGGGGGCTTGACTCCTCCCTCAAAAATGTCCAAATGGTATAGTCCAGGGCTGCGAAATAATGAAGTAAATTTAATTTAACAATAGTAAAAACATTGCTCATAAATGGAGAAATTATGCTTCAAAAATACATTAACATGAATATATATTTGTAAAAAATGATCCAACAGTTGTTGCTTGGCTAGCCAGTAAAGGAGGGGGTTGTGTAAAATTCTTTCTTGGAGCCAAAAATCCCTAGCTAGTCTGATGAGTCAAAACATCAGCCCATCTGTGAACAGGAATTTCTTGGAAATTTTCCTTTCTGAAATCGAAAGAAATTCCCAAAGATTTCAAAGAAATCCCCAAAGTGTCCTGTGAAAATTCTTAAATACATTTTAAAGTATCCCATAAAAACGTAACCCAAAATTTCTTTGAAAAGTCCTCAGATCTTTCAGTGAAACTTTATCATAAAGCATAAACATTCCAATGAAAATGTCTCTAAAAATGCCATCTGAAAATTTTCAAGCAAAACCCTCTTAGTGTTTCTTGAAATAATAATAAAAAAAAAACAAACAAATGCATTCAAATAACAGAAACAGCCAAAGGAATTCTCTGAAATTACCATGTAAATTCCAGAAAATCTTAAAGGACAACCCCAAATTCTCAATACCATTTACAAAAATGTACAATCAAATTTCCCAAATTCCCATGAAAATGCCAAAAAAGAAGATGAAAAAAAATCAAAGCAACATCCTCAAATCTTTTAATGAAACTCTCCACAGTTTTCAAACATGTCCTCTAAATCAGGGGCTCTCATCCTTCTCAGCCGGTGACCCCCTAGGTTAAAGGTGCCAGAGACCGAGGACCTCCACTGTACCTGAAGCTGGTTGAACACAGCAATGCTAGAATAGTCATATGGAGACCAGGCCACCCATTAGGGGGGATAACTGGGAGAGCGTTCTGGGGCCCAGCCAAACTGGGGGCCAGCAAAATCGTGGTCCAATGTAAAGTTAAGCTGTGTTGTTTTTTTTATTTAACCTGAATAATAACCACTCTTATCAAAGAAACAAAATTTAATTTGTTTGTGTAGTAAGTAGCCCTCTTAAAAATGTAAATCCTTTTGTTAAAAACAGAATTAAAATACATTAAAAATAAATAAAATGGTTAATAATTGCAAAAAAAATGTGGAGAAGGTGGTGAAATTAGATTTAAAAAGTAGCAGAAATGGATTAGAAAAGCTAAAAATGAGATAAAAGTGAAAAAAAAAAAAAAACAAAAATGGCAAAAATTGGTTAAAATGGCAAAAACAGGCATATTAAAAAGGGATCCAAAGGTGGCAGAAATGGCATCAAAGTGGCAAAAATGTGCATATTAAATTGTGAAATGTGGCTCAAAAGTGGTAAAAGGCGTTAATAGTGGAAATTATGTGTTGACAGAGCCAACAATAGGCAGAGAGTAGCAAGATTTAGTTTAGAAGTAGCAAAAACAGAAATAAGAGGTGGAAAGGGTTTAAAACTGACAAAAATGGGTTTTGAGTTGCAAAAATGTGTTAAAATTGTCAAAATTGATATAAAGTGGCAACATTGTATTTTAAACAATGTTCTTATTTTTTTAAGGCATCTGGAGACCCCCCCTCTCAGTGTCTCATGACCCCAAAGTTGAGAACCCCTGCCCTAAATTTCCATGAAAATACTTGATAATTTCTGAAAAAATCATCCAGAATATCCACACAAAATCCTGAGCATTAACTTAAACTTCAGTGGAATTATTAAATAAAACCAGAAATAGTTGTTGTGGGAGAGCCAAAATATAATGGCCTTATATGTGCACACAGGGATTTAGGATGGTAAAGCTGGGTTTCCAGTTAATAATGAAAGTGTTTCATGTTTATAAAACATCATAATGTATATGTTACCTGCTCATAATCTAGGCTACTGTCGGTCCCTGGTTATGATATCAAAACAGATGTTGTGCTCTAATAAGAAAGTAGGGGGCGCTGCAGGTGTCGTGGCGAGGAGCCTCATGTACAAAGTCTGCTGTCCTCAGCATTTTTTAAATATCATTTCTCTGGGTGTTTTTGACTTTAATATGATTGTACAGCTGAAGAGAGAAAGGGGGAACATGGAGAGGGAGAGTGGGAAGATGTGCACCAACACACCCGGAATCAGTCCGGGGACTGCTGCATTGATAACTGCAGCCTAAACTGACTGTAAATGGACCTCATTCACTTCCTATGATTATTTCTTTTTTTTTTAAAGAAAAATAAAGAAATGTCTCAGCCAGATTTGTGAAGCTATTCTTAAACTGTTTGTTCTTGTGTCCTTAATTTGAGTGAAAGTCATGACCATGAAAGCTAAAAAATATAGCATCACAAAAAGTACTTGAAGTTAACTTTAAATTTCTGCCCATCAAATCAGATACTGTGGGGTCAAATGTCCTGTCTGTCTGCACAATTTCGAAACCACTGCACTATTTTGATATCATACTCATGTATGAGCAAAGTGATGAGTGACGACACTCGGCATGGACATGTGAACGTTAGCCTGCAAAGAGGACTGAAGGCCAGCATTGGTTTCACTGCTAATGCTGGCTACAGTCTGCAAACCAACCTCATGATTTTATCTGCTGTTTTAAATAAACAGTGCTTGGTTTTGAATGTTTTATAGCTGTTTGGTTTACTTTAGACAAGTCCATTTATTGCATTTAATTCGATGTGAAACCATTTGCCAAAGAGCATTGCTAACTTGGATATGCATGAATGCTTTTGGGTGTTCTTGGATTTCTTAGCTAAGAACTATTTCCTGATATAAGAGATGGTAAATGGCACAACATTCCTGAAAACTAAAGAAAGTTTGAGGCTACATTTCTTTTCACGAATGGTTGATGAAGAATGTTCATAAACCTAGAAAGATTTTTTATATGCCACTGAACTCTTTTATTCTTTTTTCCCCTTTGCTTTCAATGTAATTCCTCCAAGTACAGTCTCTACGTTTCTGGTAGCAGGTTCTGACCTGGTTTCTCAAATCAGGCTACTAGTCTGGAGCTGTGAACATGCTCATTGTTTGATGTTTGAGTAAAGTCAAAGCATCCAAACATGTGTGACGAGTGCAGTGAGCTCTGGTGTTGAAAAATCAAGCCAATATGGAGGTTCTTTAAGTGTGCACTTGAGGGTGGCTGCAAAGGCCCAGTGAATCACTGCATGGTCCGGCATTAAAATGCCAATTTTTACAGCACAAATAAACATTTACGGCGTGGTCGAAAAAATGTTTTGCTTTGCATAAGCATTATTAGCTGACTTACTGGTGGGTATAGTAGCTGACTGCCATAGTGTAGTGGTGCCTGCAGAAGTGGATATATCCTGAATTTATGCCCCACATTTATTTTTAGCAACACATTCAGCAAAGAATAAATGCCTTAAAGCTTAATAGTACTCCTAAATGCAAGCCTTTAATATTTGCTTGTTGACTATTGACTTCTGCTGCTTGATTTTAGGGTAGGATCCTGATGGAATAATGATCAGGGATGCAAGCAGATAGACAGTAGAAAGCCGGCTGCTACATCACTAAATATTATGGAGTATGACCCACCCTGCTCTGCCTCTGATTGGCTTACTCGTGTCCTTTTAAAGATGTATTTATCGGTTTGATTTTGGAGGAAACAGAAGCATGAATACACCCTGTTCCAAATTATTATGCAATTGATATTTTTCTCTGATTTTCCTAGATATTTGATGACAGTCATTTGACCAGTAGAGCATAATCCAAATTTTATTGAACAAATGTCCCAATGATAACTACTTTTTTCAAAACTAAAAATCTCAAAATGAACTGTTCCACATTATTATGCACAGCAGAGTTTCAGAACATTTTATAGGTTGTAAAGAACTGAAAATGGTCATTTGTTGAATTTGCAGCATTAGGAGGTCATATTTACTGAAATCAAAGCTATTTCAATCAAAAACATCTTAACAGGCCAAGTTACATGTTAACATAGGAGCTCTTCTTTGATCTTTGCTTTCCAGAGCTGCTGTTTTGATGTGAACTGCCTCCCACCCTCATAGATCTTCAGCTTGAGGATGCTCCAAAGGTTCTCAGTAGGGTTGAGGTCAGGGGAGGATGGGGGCCACACCATGAGTTTCTCTCCTTTTATGCCCATAGCAGCCAATGACACAGAGGGATTCTTTGCAGCATGAGATGGTGCATTGTCATGCATGAAGATCATTTTGCCACAGAAAGCACAGTTCTTATTTTTGGTGGCTAAATAGTAGTTTTATGCATGACTGCAAGCCTCTGGAGGATCCTACACCTTGATGTTGGTGGGACTCCAGAGGCACCAGCAGCTTCAAATACCTGTTTGCTGCTTTGTAATGGTATTTTAGCAGCTTCTCTCTTAGTCTGATGAATTTGTTCGGCAGAAACCTTCCTCATTATGCCTTTATCTGCAGGAACACATCTGTGCTCTGAATGAGCCACAAATTTTCTCACAGTACAATTATCACGCTTAAGTTTTCATGAAATATCTAATGTATTCATACATTGTCCAATGCATTGCACTTATTGAGAGGTCCTTTTTCTTTCCCATGTTGCTGAAACCTGTGGCCTGCTTAATAATGTGGAACGTCCTTCTTAAGTAGTTTTCCTTTAATTGGGCTCACCTGGCAAACTAATGATCACAGGTGTCTGAGATTGATTTCAGTGATCCAAAGAGCCCTGAGACACAATACAATCCATGAGTTTCACTGAAAAACAAAATAATTAATGTTTATGACACTAAAATCCAAATTGCATAATAATTTTGAATGCGGTGTAATGTAGGAAATCAGGGAGAGAGTGTGGGAAATGAAATGCGGAAATGGAGCTAGGGATTTAAACCGACGCGGTCTGCTTGGACAACTAGCTTCCATACATGGGTAATGACCTAACTGCTAGGGGATCTAGATTGCGTACACAGTCACTAATCCACTAACTGATGGCATATATTGTACATCTTTCAATAAATGCGTGGCTGAAGAAGAAAGTGAAATAATAAATCATAGCAGCAGAAAATGTTCCATCATCTGTTAAAGCACTTAAATGGAGATACAAGCATTAACTACTGTATGCATTCTTAGTCTCTTGCTTCAAATAGTGAAAACACCGAGTTCAGCTCTTTTGTTATTCTCAAGAGAAACCATAAAACCTTCAAACATGTGGTCTATCAGGGGCTATATCTATACAAAATGAGCATCCCAGTGGAGCAAACATGGAATAATTTCCAACCAAATAAGCGCTTCACTTGGGGTTTATCGCCCAACAAAGCCGTCAACTATCACATATAACCCATCCCATGAGTAAACTTCAAACAACCAAATGTTTTTGTGTGCGTGTGTGTGTGTGTGTGTGTGTGTGTGTGCGTCTGCCAGTAACAGCCTCCCTGGTGGGAAGATAAACCCTTCCGCCCCATAGATCCTCTCAGCATCACTATTTGTCTCTTGACGTGTCAGCGCATATGCACGCCTTGACCGCATCATATCCGAATTAACCTCTAGATGGCCGCCATTAAAATGGAAATGGGTGAGCTCAGCGATCCTGCTCGCCTCCATACATTAGGCTAATGTCGGGGCCAGGACGACACCGTCTGCCATTACAGACAAGCCAAATGCAGTGGAAGGCACTTGGGATGAGGTTGCTCCTACTTAGCCCTCCCCCCATTGGTTGTTTGCACCGGTGTGAATGCTAAATGTTGTTCCCTTAAAAGGGCAGAAAAATGGAGCTTGCCTTTACATAATGATGCACATTTGAAGTCTGGAATGGCTTTTTGCTGCAGGAATGTGTGAAGAAAAACAATGATCTGTGTAAAATCCTGCAGAGAGAGGGGACGATGCTTTGCCAGTGCACCTTCTTAACTGTAAATCAGAAGCCACATGCATCTATACTATGTTTAAACCTCCAGTTGTGAAACTCATCACAGACTCTGGCAGCTATTCAAATGATGTGTTGATGCCTATAGCAACACATAGTCGATACACACATGTGCAAACACACAAAAACACATTGTCAAAGCACGTAGCTAGAGGGCGAAATACGCTCAGTGAGAAAATAAACAACACCCACGTGCAGAAAATGTAGCCAAAGATTAAAGCATCGAAGAAAGCTGCACTGGCTGCATGCTGAGATGAAGACAGAGCATGCATGCAGAAATGCACTCATGCAGGGGTGCAAAAAGAGCAGTTTGGGCTTCGTCCTCCAAAGTGCACCCTTTAGGCCACGTTAGAGAAATCGACAAAATCAAAGACGGCACGTGAAGTAAACACTTATCAGAGCACAGAGTAGGATAAACAGTGTGCAAAAGACTGGGAATAAAAAAAGAAAATGTCTTCACTTCACTTCTTCTGGCAAAAGAGGCACAATGGAGCAAGTGTTCTCTCAGACAGAGAGGAAGGGAAGAGGGGGGAGTCAGGCAGTTCCTTCCAGCTGGGTCATATTTAACCAGCAGTGCTATTAGGCCGGCCAGAAAGGTCCTAAAAAGCCACCCACACACTTGCACGCATCCCTAAAACTGCAGTGTATTTCACCCAAATCAAACAGAGCTTCAACACTGCATCTATTCATCATCTCATTTATCCTAGAGCTTCCTCTCCTTATCAATACATCTGAAAAGCGCTGCTGGTGAGTTTGTGTTTCTGTGAACAACACAGCTCCTCAGCAGTCCTCGCTACAAGGTTTTTAAGCTAATCAATAGAAAATAACCCATTCAGAGTCAAAGACATGCAACGGTTGATGTTCTTCCTTTTCACAAAGACCCCGGTCTTTGTGGGGGAGTTTATTCAGCTTTGATACAAACAGGCCTCCCACATAAAACACAGCAGGCCGAGATGCCGGGAGAAAAGTACATGTCTATTTGTCTGTGTGTTTTTATGTTTGCACATGTTTGTGATAGGGTATGATTCTAAGCCATTTCATTCTCTCACTCTTTTTTTTTTTAACTCTGCTAAGACTAGTGGTTCTATGGTCTAGCCTGAGGACCCACCACCACCTCCTTCATGACAAATCATGACCGAAATTATCAACATATCTTAAAGAAAAATTTAGCAATTTGGACCTTAGATGTTACAAAATGAGAGGCTAAAAAGAGATGGATAAATGTCCTTCAAAATCAAAGCATATCATAGTCTTTTGTTGACATATTCTTGTTTTAAAGACACACATCCATGACCGACTTAAAACAATGTTTCAGCCCACTTTAGAATACTTTCTGAACTGTATTGCCATGGTTACACAGGTGCTGGGCAAGGTACCAGCATGTGTTTGAATGGATTAAATCACAGATCCATAAATCATTATGTTACACCAAAGCTTCCGTCCATCCATTTTCTACACCGCTTATCCTGTTAGGGGTCAAGGGTGGCTGGAGCCTATCCTAGCTGTCATTGGGCGAGAGGCGGGGTACACCCTGGACTGGTCACCAGTCAATCGCAGGGCTGAAATATAGAGACAGACAACCAGGCGCTCACATTCACACCTAAGGCCAGTTTTAGAGTCACCAACCTAATGAGCATGTTTTTGGTACCTGGAGAGAACCCATGCACAAACGCACGCACTGGGAGAACATGCAAACTCCACACAGAAAGGCCATGACCAGGAAGCGAACCAGGGAACTTCCCCATAACCCCCACCAAAGCATCCTTGTGGGTCTTTTCCGTTACATTGGCTCTACTTGGTTTGACTCGGCAAACAGCCCAAAACAGCAGGGCATTTCCTCTTCTAGGACAGCAGAGCTACCCATTTTGAGAGCTGATGATGATGCAACTTTTTGAGTCGACATTAATTAGCTGCGCTTCAGAAGAAGAAGAAGAAGCAGCAAACCATTGTTTCTATCTCAAAGTTTCTTCTTCTTCTTCTTCTGCTGGTATTCCGAAGTTTGGTGCAGCAGTCGCTACTTAAACACATCTGCGAGGCATTCCAGAATGATGTTGAACGAATGTGACATCACTGCGGTGTACTTCGGCCCTGCTCCATAGCATGACCATTCTGGGCGGGGCTTGGAGCAACTCGGTTCGGTCAAAAGTCATAGTGGAAAAGCTCCATTATTTGGTCCACACCACCACCACTGTGGCTCAGTTGGTTGCCCCACAATCATAAGCTCATGGGTTTAATCCCCAGCTCCTACACTCACATGTCGATGTGTCACTGTTTCGTCAGTGGGATAGATGCATTTGAATGGGATTAGCTAATACTGATGGCATAGCAACCTCTGCCATCAGTGTGTAAATGAGGAATGAGTGGGTGGGTGTGATCTGCAGTGTCAAAGCGCTTTGAGTAGCCAGATAACTAAAAAAGTGCTATACAATCTCAAGTCCATTTAAAAACCAGACTATCCAGGGAAACGGACCATGGTTTGTCTATAGCAGCTCTGCATGAGTCAATAGCTCATAAAGGCTGGGTTTTTATGTCACATGTTAGTTGATCCATCAGCATCCATGGCTCAGAAATGAAGCCAATGCAGAAGAACCAGAAACTGCAGTTTTCTTAGACTGACTCTAACTGTGACTCAATTCTCCTTAAGGTCCATGCTGAATGCTCAAGCTCAAAGCAGACATCTACATATCTTATGCCTGGGCAGATTAAGTGTTTGGACCTTTATGTCTCCCCAGAGATTGTTACCACTGTATACATGCATATCACAATGCATCATTTCATATTCTAAAATCTACTATGCTTGTCCACTACAGCATCAGGTCAGATCAGGTATGAGAGCATATGCCGGCTTGGCACGTCGCTGTGTCAACCTTGGCTCTGTACTACTCCGGCCTCCTGGCTGCCATCGTCCAAGTCTACGTCTGGCTCATGCCCTTTCTCCCTATGTATCGTCCAGGATGACCCCTCCATGACGCATGTGGCAGCCCTCAAAGACTGGTCCAACCTACCCAGTAGTGAACTGGATAAGCACGCCAAGTGCCAGTTGAAGCATAGCTGCCAGTCCTGTATGTAGCAGCCGACACTTCCCAAAAGCATGTCAACATCAGCTGATTTTTTTGGAAAAGCTTGTTTAGCTAACCTTCTAACAAAATTTTAAAAAAGAAAAACTGTAAAAATGTTTCATATATATTTTTCTTGTATCAAGCTTGACATGTGGGACATTTTTGCAGCTGTTAATTTGCTGGAGGGCATTTTTTTATATAATTTATTAGATTATATACAAAAGATTTTAAAGGAAATTACTGATCATGTTGATTAGATAGAAGTCTCACAGAATCATATATCAAAATGACACAGCTGGCTTTAAAGGGTGGTCTTGCAAATGACACCCAAAATTAATTGGGGAGGAAGTCTTCACGAAGCAATCCAGCCGTATCTCTGGTCAGTCCTCACAAGGGTAGAGTCCTAGTACCACTATAGCATGAGCATATTTAATCTACTATGCTGCTGCTTTAGGGAGATTGTCCCTAAACTTTTCAGCCTAAGACCCTCTAACAGGGAGAGATAGTCAGGACCCCCACTGTCCCCGGAGGTAGCTAGAGCATAGTGTTGCACACAGTGACACACATTTGGTACATCCCTGATAAGCTTTTTTCCTACACACCGATATAAGAACAACAGATAAGAACCTAACAGCCTAACAAGCATGGTAATATTTAATGATTTATAGTAACAGAGGCTGGAATGCACAAGCATTCTTCATGCATAGACTGCAGCACTGAGTGGGCATAGTGAATTTAATCAAGCATATACGATGTCTGTGTGTATCTGTGCATGTCTAAAGAGCAGCATTACTGCTGGCATATGCAAACGTACATTTTAGGGATGTTTTCATCCATTAATTCCATCCGTTTCTGCATACATATTTTTATTAGAAAAGCCTTAAAAGGTGATTTTTGCATAATACTTCCCCTTTAAGATTGGAGATTTTTGCATGTTGTGCTTTGAAAGAGTTACAGAAGCCTTGTTTTTATCAGTCAAAGTTATTAAAAAGAAAAATAAAATTAAAGAGAGAATGCTCTTTAACTGTTCAGCCTTGTCATGTTTTTTTTTTTTTATGGTCTTGGCCTTGTCTTGGTCTTGACTTGGTCTCAACCCTCAAAAGTCTCGGTCTTGTCTTTGTCTCGGTGCACTCTGGTCTTGGGCAAGTCTTGGTCTCGGATAGTGTGGTCTTGAGTACAGCATTAAAAGGGACTTTTAAGCGTTAAATATCCTGAGGTAAAGCAGTCTGTAGCTCAACTTAACCCTTTGGGCACCTGAGTTTTTTCAAGAAAATATTCAATTTGGATATCAAGATTTCAAAAGGCTGTAGCTTGAAAGTGGTTAGAGATAAAGGCATACTGTAGGCATAAATGAGAAAAATCTTAAGTATGACCCAAAGTTTGTGATTGGGGTAAATTCACTCATCTAATTTGCGTATTCTGACATCACCAGGCGGCCTCCACCGCCATTGGCTGTATGTTTTCTCCCAAGGCTTCTACCCTATGCATCTACCACATCTCTTCCTTAGTGTTTTTGATTCCAAATCTCCGTCAATATTTGCGGTGTTCTGACACTGTTTTGACTCCCCCCAGATACCCCCACCACGGCATTCACCGATTACCCCCCCCCCGGTGGATGGAAAGCACATTGAGGCAAAGCATCAGCTTCACTGCATGTGGACTGACATGATACACGGAGTGCCTGTTGGTGCCAACAGATGCACCGACAGTCTCACTCATGGTCTCACCGGACAACTGAAAGTCATGGCAGAGGGTGAATATTCCTCTGTTCCTCCCAGCATTGTGAGTATTCTCACTACAATTTGCTGTCTTTCTCTCTGTTATGCTCCGACTCATCTCATTGAGAGGGGGTGCGTCTTTCAAACTCCATAAACTCTATAACTCCATATATAATAGAAAAGCACTGGGACAGTGCAGACCTCCGCCATTAGCCCTATCTCCCAATAGTGAAGAATCCTTTAAAAAATTCCTGGATCCGTCCCCACGTGACCCCCACCACAGCATCCAGTGATTACTCCCTCCCCGGTAGGGTGGAAACACGGTGAGGCAAAGCATTGGCTTCACTACGGGTGCCAACAGATGCACCCATGGTCTTACCGGACGACTGGAAGTCATGGCAGAGGGTGAATATTCCTCTATTCCTCCCAGCATTGTGAGGATTCTCACTACAATTTGCTGTCTTTCTCTCTGTTATGCTCCGAGTTACTCATGTCTGCCATCTCCTAGTATAAAGTAGTAAAAACATTAGGCACCCTATTTGCAGCTGGAGCCTGTTTAATTCAGCAATGTTGCAATTTTGCAACTGTGGCGCTAAAAGGGTTAACTTTGCATGTAAATGTATCAAGTGTCAGCACATGTTGTCTTACTGAGACATGGTTGTGCAGGAAGAAAATGGATTTTATCAAGACTCTCATTCACCACCACGCTCACTTTCTGAGACATGACTGTAAACTTGGCACTCGGCATTATTTAGCCACTTATGTAAACAGTGCAGCTTTGATAACTAAGCATTTCTTTGCTTCACACCAGTACCACTCTTTGTGCAACTCTAGTGGCTTACTGCTAGAGATAAAACAAACAAACAAATAAAACAAGACAACATAAAACAGCTAGGCAAAGGCCAAAGCACCGCACTCAAAGCTTTAAAAAGGTGTTAAACCAACAGCTGACGTCACCACTGCTGGGTTCATTGTTTACACAGTCATTGGATAGACTTTAATGAGCGCTTTTGAGTAATTGTGGCCTTCCCTTTGTATCCTTTGCATGCTCACTTTGGAGGTTAATTGTGCACAATTTTCAGCCTCTTGTCTGCTGGAAAAATGCCATCAAGGCCATCTGTGTCCTAGAAACTTTTCCTTCTCCTCTTTAAGACTTTGAAAGGGAATAAATGGTGTCAGGCTTTTGCTACTCTTTGTGAAGTGTATCTCACCAGTCTGAAGCATTTCAAGTATCTTGTTTTAGACTTTTGCCATTAATATACCTATTTTTGACTCTTATCAGCACCCGTCTTGATTTTGAAGCTTAACTTTGTTCTCTAACTTCTCACCTTAAAACACATTTTAATGAGGAAAAGAAAAAAGATGAGGAACAGTAGAGTTCAGAGGGAACTCATTCACGTCTCCTGCCTTGGAGGCTATATGTTGTTTCCATGAAAAGATAAGAACACGTGAAGACAAATCCCTTTCTTCAATTATTTACTGTTGTTTGAGTCTGCCTCAACACTTAATCTCACACTTACACACAACACCACCGCCACACTGAACGCACTCACGCTCATTTGCACATGCATGCCTCAATGAAGGCCAGGTTTTTTCTACAACACTCCATTGTACTTACTGTATAGAGAGAAAAAAAGCACAGTTATGTGTGACACTAATGTGCGAAATAGTGAGACTTAATTATCACCTCATTTTCATTCTGCTCACATGTGACAGCTGGGCTAAAAAAGACTAAAGCTGACAATGGTATCAAAGTCCTGCCGTGTTTTTGCACATAAATTACAAGAGAAACAGTAAAAAAAAAAAGTGCTCTTTCTGGACTCTTGCCATTCTTTAGCACAGGGGTCATCGAGTACGTTTACACAAAGGCCAGATTTAGTCGTGACAGAGACTCTGGGGGCCGATCTTTCCAATAAACAAAACTCAAATAAGTATTTTGGCCCCATTAACACTGTATTGGTATTTGTGTTTCTTTCAAATCCCGGAGAATAAGGCCCTCCCTGATTGTTATTTAGCACCAACATTAACTCATCTTTGACACTTTTTTAACCCCTTTCACTTCATCTGGCCGTTTCTGCAACATTTTTTGCCACTCCTAACCCATTTTGAGAGTTTTTGCCACTTTTAAACCAAGTTTTGAAACTTTTTGCCCATTTGGCCACTCTTTAACCCCCGTTAGCCATTTTCCTGCCAATCATTGCCCCTGTGTGCCACTCTTTAACCACTTTTCACCAGACAATTGGACTCGAGTCATAGGGACTCGGACTCAAGTCTACTGGGGTCGCTAATTTGATGACTTGCAACTTGACTTGGACTTGGGAGGTAAAAACTCGAGACTCGACTTGGACTTGGGAGACAATGACTCCAGACTCGACTCGACTTGAGACAACACGAGTCGGAAAAATTGTAGCATGTTTTTTTTTCATTGTATGTTTTTTTTCACGTGGATATCATTCTAGTATGACCGGAGCGGTCTGTGTGCACGCCGCACTCTCTAGCAGGTTCAGGCAGGCTCCCTTTTTTTTTTTTCTCATGTAAGGGAGAAGCACTGGCAGGCTGGCAGCACGCATGCCCTGTGATTGTAACATGTCGTGCTCAGGCATTGTATGAAGAGCCAGACAAGAGACATACGAAGCTCTTACCTCTTAGGTTCACTTTATTCACGCTCCATTCACAGTACACTCGGTCCGTCACATATTATTGTCCCACACCTGACACGGTACACACATACGTTCCGTTACAGTGATGATCAGTGGGCACTGTGCACGCGGGTGTAACAATGGCAACTGCTGCGCCTGCTGCTAGTTTGACTTCAGTGCCCAAAGTTATTCACTTTGCTTATAAAGACTTCCATTCTGATGGAAAACGTAGACACGCCAAATGCACGACTTGCAACGCTACAATTAACGAAAAAGAGGGCACCACGTCCAACTTTATCCGCCACTTGAGGACGCATGAAGCCAAGTAAGTGAAACCTGCAAACGTTAGCCAGGTAGCTAACATTACCTCAACTGCCTGACCTGTGGCCGATATGTTGCTAGCTAAGCTATCATTAGTAAAAGTGTGTGTGCGTGTGTTGGAATAGTCAGAATAGTCTGCATGCTCTTTTTTGACATTGACCTTAGGAAGGTAAGGTTTCTCAGCCAGCTGACTCGACATAACCTTGTGACTCAACTTGACTTGACTTGTCCACAACAGGAAAAACTTGGGACTTGCTTAAGACTTGGGCCAAATGACTTGACACTCACTTGGGACTCGGATCGGAGGGACTTGGGCAATTGTCTGCTTTTCACTACTTTGACAGGATGTTTTTGCTATATTTTGCCACTTTAAGCCCATTTTTGATACCCTTTGCCCCTTTCTTGCCATTTTTTTTACCTCTTTTTACCCCTTTCACTTCATGTTTTATCCTTTTTGTGCCACTCTTTTATCCATTTTTGCAACTTTTCATCTATTTTTCCTCTTTTTAACCCATTTTTATCACATTTTTCACAATTTTTGCCACTCTAAACTAATTTTTGATGCTTTTAGACCTTTTTTCCTCTTTTACAATTTTAACCTATTTTCACCACTTTTCCTCACAATTTTTGTCCCTTGGCTGACAACAGATTTTTTTTTGTAAAAACAGATCAAATGTTAAGTCAGTCTTAAACTATTTCAATATTAATTGTTTTTGTGGGATTTAACAGCCACAGAGACTTAAAGCCAAAGGACACTCTTAAAACCACAACATCTTCTTTCCTTTTTTTCTGAATTTAATGATCTTCTGGGGGCCGGACAGGAAGCTTTGCAGGGCCCTGATGTGGCCCTCTGACTGCCAATTGATGATCAGTGCTATAGCGTCAAATGCCATAACGGATGGGCTCAGTCTAAGGGGGTTCGGCATGCTGATGTATGTGTATTAGTAAGTGGCCATCCATAAATGTTTGATCCCAGTCCAAGCAGGGTGTGTAAAAACACAGAGAGGAAGCGCTGATCCAAAGGTCGGGTTATGGCCGTCCCTGTTGGACGATTCAACTCATCCCTGAGAGATGGACGAGCATCAGATGATCAATCAGACTCACTTCAGCTCACTATAGTACACTTTCACCTTTCAACCCGGATCCTAACTGCCCACCAGGATGGTTCAAGTGTCAGCTGAGGACCGCGGGGAGAATTAATAGGCAGCCTGTTTGACTCCGTAATGGATGAGAGTGTATCTACAATGAAAAATGAGACTGTGTCAGCATGTCGCATACCCTCACTGCTGACTTTTATTACAGGGACAAATGCATGAATATATGCAAAAGTGAAGGGCAGCAAGGTTGTCGAAATGTGCAATACTTTGATACCTCTTGATACCACATGCACCAAATTCCCCAGTCAGGCACAGAGAGGGCAGCCTGCAGTACTTGAGGGGTCCTTAGCTGAGCACATGGCACACTGTAGCATCTCCAATTTTCCTCTTTGTCCAAGATATTACCATCAGCGTTTTATTTACCCAAAGTGGGACATATTATCATGCCGTCTTGATGTCTGATATTTATGACTTTGTAGATTTAAATTTGTGCTACTTACTCTAATTTGCATGCTAGTAAGGAGCCGTGTGCTCCTGAAGTTGTATTGCTCATGTTAGCACAAAGATATTTGCTGCCTTATTTTCATGTGTACTTATTTAAAGCTGAGCTATTCTGTTTTAGCATATTATTTGCTCCGTGTTTATCGTACTTCTGTTGTAGATCTTGCATTGCAGAAACCATACATAGAAAACTTAACAAAGTAAACCAGAATACAAGGTGTCCATGTTTATTGCTTCTGATTGGAGCACCCAGGGTGAAAGGCATATAATAGACTGGTGCCAGCTATAAAAATGTATTTCACCGCATTTTGAAAAAGTAAAGTCATGTGTATTTATTAACCAACAGCATCCAAAAGGTGTCAAACAGGGGAAGCCACCAGGGCTGTCTTCAGGCACTCTCGCTTGAGTCAAGCATAAAGTTTAAAAAAAGCTTTTATTGGCTCATCTAATAAACATGATAGTGTTTTAAATATTCTTATATTGTAGAAAAAAAAAAAATGATGTTTGTTAGATATGCACTGAACCATTAACAGCTTTTTAAATTTGTCCTTGACTCAAGCGAGTGTGCCTGAAGACGACCCTGGTGGCTTTCCACAAATGAGAGTGCATGGTAACATCTTTTTATCTCTTCAGGTATCAAAAAAGTACCAAAGCAATGGAAAAAATCAGACCAACAGTTAGTTTTGCATCCCATATAACCCAATCAGCGTCATTTTAAGAGAATGAAGTGGTAGCTGTGGGCAGGGTTAAGCTGCACTGTGAGCCAATAGCAGTGGCTGCTGCTTAGGGTAGCAATTAGCATGGATGCAGCCATTGTATAGCGCCAGATATATCAGCATTGGATCACATTTCTTTATATCATCAAGAGCAAAGAACAGCATGAGAAGCTCTTCATGATGGAAATCATGTTTTCACTCTTCTGCCAACCTACTTCGGCATGAATTTGTGATCGTTATGAGGGGAAGCTGGTATATACAACGGCACTCTGTACATGGTAGAGTAATTACATTTTCAGAAATGTGCTACATTTCTTTTTCAAGCAAAGATGTTTTCCCTTAACTGCCACACTGCTCTGTTATGGGTTTGCAATCCTAATGGGTGGGGGAAATTGCACTGTAAGTTGTTAGCCATTAGCTTGGATGTAGCTGTAGAAAAGCAGCAGTTTAATCAGTTCTCAAAATGAGCAAAAGAGCCACACTGTAAGCTCTTCTTGGCAGAAGATGTCTTTGCTCTTCTCCCAGTCAGCCTCAGCATGAATTTTATCCACATCATGCTCCACTGGTATAGCAGCACATGCCTCCAACCTTAATTTGTCTTGTCACTCTAATTGGCTTGTCATGAATGTGAGAGAGCTTTCACAAATTAATGTGAAATACTTCCATGCGATATCTGAAACAGTCTGTGCGTGTGAGTTTAGCAACTGCAAGAAGCTGAGAGAGAAAGAGCCTTATTCTTTATTCTTAAGAGCCATTCAAATTCAAAAAGGCAACATTTCATTATCAACAAATTACCACTGTATTTGTGCAGGAGTTTGTCTACATCTTTAGGTGATTCAGACATGCTATTACCAATACTGGGTACCTAAGACTTAATATTTTGAAGCCGTTCAAAAACAGGTATCAATATTATCTGATTTTTACAAGAGTTGTATCAAAATTGAAAAATCTGCTATCATGGCCTCCAACAAGGAAATGTTAGGCTCATATTTGTCAAGATACAAAAACATTTGCATTGTATCATAATGAAACCATTTCAAACAAACAATTTTAACACCAAATCCAAAAAAGTTGGGGTGCTAGCTACATGTACATGAAAGCCATGATATAAATCTCATAAACCCATATTTTATCAACAACAGGATATCAGCAACATTTCAGATGTTAAAATAAAGTCACTTTCCCATTTCAAAGAAAGACATAGCTCGTTTTAAATTTGATGGCAGCAACCCACCTCCAAAAAGCTGGGACAGGGCAACATAAGGCTGGGAAAGTAAGTGCTACTACCCAAACCCTTGTATATGTTTCAGTAAGACCATATACTGCACCCATCTCAACAGTGTGAGAGTCTGGGTGCTTAACTGGCCTGCCCACAGTCCCGGGTTTTCACCAGTCTAAGACACCATAAAACAAAAAATCTGTCAAAGAAGTTCCAGGACTGCTGAGCAGCCAGAATCCTATATCAGACAAGAATGGGACAGCATCCCTTTCCTAAAACTCCAGCAACTGGTCAACTCACTTCCCCAGAACTTTACAGAACTTTTACAAAAGAAGAGCAGATGCTACGCATTGGTATTCACGGCCCTGTCCCTACTTTTTTGAGTTATGTTGCTGCCATCAAATTTAAAATGAGCCAGTATTTTGATATGTTTAGATATTTTGTTCATGTTATACTGTAAATATAATGTGGGTTTATGAGATTTGAAGTTATTGCATTGTTTTATTTACATTTTACATAGCGTCCCAGCTTTTTTGGAAATTGGGTTGCATTTTTCATATATTGCTTGGATATTATAACGTTGGCCCCTGAAAAATGTTTAATCAGGATGCCTACGAGCAAAAATCATTCAACAGTTTTCATGTCTAATGTGTTTTTCATATTTTATTTTCATTTTTATGCTGATCTGTTAGGTGAGAGGCTAGTTTCCCTCAGAACTTGTCGTCAGTCAATCACAGGGCTGACATACAGAGAAAACAAGCAGCCACAGTCATTTTCACACCTAAAGGCAATTTACAGTCACCAGTTAACCTAATGAGCATGTCTTTGGTTCATGGAAGAAAGTCAGAGTGGAGGGAACACACGCTTACATGGGGAGAATATGCAAACTCCATACAGAGAGGCTGTCTGACAGTGGATTGGAAAAAGTAACCTTTATGCTGCACCATGCAACCCCTGCATGACAGGTAAGGTTTACAGCTCTGTAATATCCAAGCCTATGATAGGGTTTTCATCCACTGGGTTTTATGGGCATTTTCCTTTTGCACATAAAGAAAAAAAAAACTAACTGGAAACTGCAAAAAAAAAAAAAAAAAAAAAAAAAAAAAAAAATGGTATTTATGCTTGTAGAAAGTGGCAATGGGATATATTGATAAAAAAAGTAGCTCTACAAAAAAGAGCACAAATTTGCACATTAGGTTCCTCAAAACTCTCTTTCTGCCAAATCCTCAAACTTTCTGTTTAACGCTTCACAAACTTCCATTATTTTATTTCTTTATTTTCACGACTTAAACCACACACTGCTTCATCTGCTGAAACCAAACTGGGGCTATTTAGCCATCAGAGAAGACGCTATGTTTGGCGGACACCAAACACTGCACATCACTGAAAACACACCATCCCCACTGTAAAGCATGGTGGTGGCAGCATCATGCTGTGGGGATGCTTCTCAGCAGCCAGCCGTGGAAGGCTTCTAAAGGTAGAAGGTAAAAAGAATGCAGCAACATTACGTAAAATCCTGGAGGACAATCTTATTCAGTCTGCAAGAGAATTACAGTTGGGAGAAGATTTATTTACCAGCAAGGCAATGAGCCGGGGTATACAGTGAAGCTACAAGGAAGTGGTTGAGGACAACAAGGGGAATGTTCTGGAGTGGCAGAGTCAACGCCCAGACCTCAATCCAGCCGAGAACTTGTGACTAGGCTTGTAAAGGGCTGATCATGCCTCAACAGACATCGCAGTTGGACTCAATGGGAGTTACAGTCTACACTGGGGATCATCAACTACGTTTGTAAAAGGGCCAGATTTTTCATTAATGGATGCTTTGGGGGCCGAACTTCCAAATTAACTTAAATTTAAAAGAAATGTATTATTTTTAAATATTTTATTTTATTTCAAATGTATTTCATTTTTAACCTCTAAAAGTAAGATCAGTCCCAATACCATAGCCAGCCACAAGGGGGTGATTGAAAGATTTTAGCTGAATGCATCGGTGCTGTTATGTCTTCCATTACTGTGTTCTGTGTGCCCTGATTGGAGAAACATCAGTGCAAGAGAAAGGTATTTAGTTTTGATTTTCAGGCAGGAAAATGCTTGAGGCTGAAAGAAAATAATCTTTAATCAAGAATGAACTCTAAATATGTGTGTATCAATATATGGAAAGATGTGCCGGGTCTGATATGGCCCTCAGGCCACCAGTTGATGACCACTGGTCTACACCATATGGGTGGCCATCTATCCTGAGCCCCTAAAAACCTCTTTGATGGTAAAAGTGAAATCAAGATTAGATTAGGAAGTCCTGAATTGACAGTGCACATGTATACAAAAGCCAATGTTGTGTTTTTAAATATTAAGCTGCTGAGAAGACTTTTTTTGCAGATAGGAAACCACTTCCAAAATTATACAGCAGATTAAACCATTAAATCAGTTCTCTTATTTATTTCACAAACAGGATTGCATCAAATTTGCATGAAAGAAAATCTGTAAAAGCTGTTGTATAAATATTCTCTCCTGTGTTCCTTCTTGAGTATCATTTAGAGGAAGCTTTCCTTACAAATGAAGCACAAACACATGATAAAAGATGGCCCAAATAGTCATTCTAACCTCTGGTATTCAGAGAGAAGAATCTTTTCATTTCTAGCTGCTATTGTTTGGTCCATTTCTGTGTTAAAGAGTTAAGGAGAGACGCTCAGTTTGTTTCCTCCTTTCTCATTAGGAATTTATATTCTCAGTGGAAGCGAAACGTGTAAAATGAGTCATCAGACAATGGCTGTAATGTCAGGTTAAACTGGTTAGGTAACTGGACACTTTAAGTGTGATTAACTCAAGCAGACATAGGCTGACTCACAAACTTGCTAACCTTGTAGTGCGATAGCTCCAGAAAGACAAAGTTCTTCTAAAGAGAATGCATTTTAAAAAAACGTGTATAAATTTTACAGTCTTTGCAGATCAATATTATTGTTACCATGGGGGTGCCTTTAGGTTTCTGCAGCTCCAACAAAAGAAAGGTCTACGCTCTGCCAAAAAAGAGAAAAAAAGAGAGAAAAAAAAAAAAAAAAACAGAAATGTAGGCCTACGTATTCAGAAGTAATATTTTCAGGATGCTGTATGTGTTTTTTTTGCACTTTTGACCGAGCAAAGCCTTGCAGCTTTCTTCTGTTTACATTGTTGATGTTGCTATATATATACTATATACTCCAAAACACTCTCATGGACAAGTTGTGACCTGCACATTCACCACGCTATGAAATAATAACGTATAATTATGTAACATTACGACACATGAAGCAAATACTTGGAACTACTTTCCGAGTAAACCACTGGGCGGAGTGACACAGTGCAGCAGCCGTGTCTGGAGTGTAGTTCCTACTTTGCATTTAGCTTTAAAACATCTCCGTCTCATAAAGTTCCATGATTATTTCATAGCGTGGTGAATGTGCAGGTCACAACTTGACCATGAGAGTGTTTTGTCCATAGAGCTGGCACAGCAGCTCCCAACTAGGCAGCGCCGATGTAAAAATAGCTTGCACGGACAATTAAAGGTATCGAACCTATTAGTAAGGCTATAGGGATTATGGCAATAGGCGAATTTGCCAAAATGTTGAAGTATCCCTTTAAGAAAAACACAGCAATTGCTTCTCATGCTAATAGAAGGCAAACTTTTGCACATTTGGAGCAACACTCAGTTATTATTATTTCAATTTGGGGCATCGAAGGAAACAAAATTCAAACATTGCTTGAAAACTGTAGCAACTGAGCACAATACACACTCGCTGACTGTCTCCACATAATGACTTAGCCTCTTTCCCAGAAAAAGCCCACTGACAGATGGCCTATACGCTGAATGGAGAGACAAGCTGTACAGGAAAGGAGGAAAAAAAAAAAGACAAGGACAAGATAGCTCCTGCCTGGGATCTAATCTTCAATCTGTGGGCTCACTGATATCTGATAAGAGCAGTGTAAATCAGGAAGCTAAAGAAACCTCAGCATGAGCTCTGTGTCTGTACAAGACAGACAGGGCATCTACATCTGTCTCTCACTTTGTGGGGGATTTACAGTAGCCGGATCATATTCCCATGTCTGATAAGAACATGGAGACGGGAAACTGAATGGAGATTGAGACCTGTCGTATAGCTTTACTCAGAGAGATATAAGCTCTGTGTGTTTATTTTCACCTATAGTTCCACTGACTGAGCATGTGTGGCTGTTTCCTTACATGCCTTGCTGTTTCGCATCTTGCATCTAGGAGCAAACTGTAACCAAGCTCTTTTACAATCTTTACAAGGAATGTGGTTAGACAAAATTAAATAAAAAACACTTTTTGTATATCCTTAAGCAAGGCTGTCTGCCATAACCCATCTATCTAAAAGCCAATGTCTTTAATTTAGCAGAGCAGCTAAAAAGCTAATGGCAGAAGCCTACAGAGCGACAGAAAAGCTCACAGGAGTGTGCTGTGAAAATGATGCCTAAGCACTGCCAAAATGGAGCAAAAACGCTAGATTTATATTCTCCTGGCAAGCAAAGCAGCCAAAATGTGCATTTATTAATTTACCACCATGCTCAGGGACATGCTGAGAGTCATAATGAAGGAAAAAGTATCACTCATTTAAATTCCAACAGGTTTCGTCTGCTTGTGAAAGACTTGAACTGCTATCTTTACAACCAGAGCCCCTAAGCATATTAACATTGGGATTTTAATGTCAATGTCAATGCAACTATACCACACACTGATGAGCCATGACTTCATCAAGGATTCAGAATCAAGGGTATCTTCATTATCCCTGATTGGCTATCTATTTCACAGCGACTGGTACCACACAAACCATCTCACAACCTATAAAAATAAATAAAAGAGGCATACAGGAATTAGAAAACACTCTTAAATGATAAAAAAAGGGCAATTCCAAAGTGCATTATAACGTTATATCACATTACGCTATTTAAAAAGCTGATGGAAGTCAGGAAAAAGAACTTTGGGTTGGTTGTCCAGCTTGTCTAAAAGGTGTATCTGTGGCCAGATGGGAGCAGCAAGAACTCCTCAAACAGCAGGTGGTTTGGTTGATCCTGTCAGTTAATAACAGCAGGAGAATTGGCAGTGGGATTCTTCCTGAAACCCACTTTGTGGGATACATTAATGCCCATAGAAGAGGTCTTGCACCAGTCTATCAGATCCACTAAAACAGTGTCATGATCGGGGTCCTTACTGGAGAGCAGCAGCACAATCAGACTCATCACTCATGACACTGTGCACATAGATTCAGGTATTTACTGGCGTAAAAAAAGAATAGATTTAAAACCAGATCATTTGTGAATTCAAACACAATCCTTCACAGCAGCTCTGCCAGAAATTCTCCTTTTGCAAAGCTTCTACATACTTGTACTACTCATCTGAAGTGGGGGTCTACCAGTGAGTTTTCTTGAAAGGTGTTCCTAATATTTTGACCGCTCTGTCACCATATGAAGGAAACAAAATCTTTCACTGCATTTCACTCCTGTATACCACCATCCAACAGTCACTATGAGGTCCACAATGAACCCTGCTGATCACACTGTACTACCTACCGCACAACACAAACTGACAGCCAATCATGTGCAAGATCACTAGCAGACACAGGAACACGAGCTGATCTGACACCAACTGGTACCAGTGTTGGGATGGCAACTCAAAAAAAAAAGGAAATCCATCACATCACTCAGTACTCACAGCTAAAAATGATGAGTTACATTACTTTTGCATTACTCCTTCATCATCTGTAACTTGATTGCCAATGCCAAACCTCACATATTCCCACTTTAGTTTATCATAAGGTAATGGCACTATTGCATGCAAATAAAGATGTAAGGATATGTGAGTGATGCCAACAAAAGAAGTGATGCTACAAGACAGGACTCAGTGTAAATGTGCTCCACAAAAAGTCCAATTCATCTGTTATATTAAGCTGATTGAAGTCATGTTGATAAAGTCAACAAAAGACCGTTGTTGCAGGCTGATGATTCTGCACACCACAGTTAGCAAATCCTTAGTCAAATAAGGAGGACTTACACGGGGTCTCTCCTTTCTGCTATATAATACAAAAAAGGTGACTGTAAAGATGTGAAAACCCTACCCAAACAGGACCTCATAGACAAATATGTCAAGAACAAAGCACCAGCAGCAGCAGGTAACATTTCCTCCTCTATATATGCTGCCACAAGCCTCTTTATCTCAGCTTTTATGGGTACCTGAGGTTGTAAGAAATCAAGCTTTGGCTGCTTGGCAGGTGTCATCTTAAGCCTCGGTCTGGCTCTGGAGGTCTTTAGCTTCTAGCTTCTAGCTTTAAGATTTAGTGCGGAGTTTACGTGGAGAGTCATTTCTAGCACATGCAAAGTTTACACTTCATGTTCACATTCTTGTCCTTTAGTGTAACAATTTCAAAGTATTGTGCATTTCTCCTATAAGAACTGCTCTGCTGTTTTCCCCTCCCTGCTCCACGGACTCAAGCTGATGTCTCTTTGACCTGAATCAGCAGTGTAGTGTGAGCTCACATTATAAAGGATGCTTGATTTGTTTTTTCCGTGCTCCTGTTTCACAGGCAGTTGGAGGATTTACAGTAACACAAGTATTATCACTTTACAGTAAAGGTAAAGTGATTAATAAGTTAGCAGCTGTGATGCAATACTTTGCAACGTGTCACACCCAACACTGTCTAGAACCTACAGCAACTAAAGGATTGGGTCACAGCACCTAACCCTTTGACCTTCTTTGCAGCAGTGTTCATTTTGACAGCTATCTTTAATTTTAGTCCCTGTCTTAGTCTTTAGATTAAACACCTTTAAGTTTAGTCACATTTTAGTTATTTCTACCCTTTATAGCACTGATCATCAACTGGTGGCCCGAGGGCCAAATCAGGCCCCCCAAAGCTTCCTGTCCGGCCCCCAGAAGATCATTAAATTGAGAAAAGAGGAAAAGAAGATGTTGTGGTTTTAAGGGTATCGTTTGGCTTTAAGTCTCTGCATCTGTTAAATCCACCAAAAACAATTAATATTGAAATAGTTTATGAATGACTTAACATCTGATTTGTTTTTACAAAAAATCTGTTGTCAGCCATCGTAAGTAAATTTTTTAAAGATACATTTTTTCAAGAAATGGTTTCAGACCAGTGGAAATGTTGCAAAAATGGCCCAAGGAAGTAGCGAAAAGGGGTTAGAGCATGGCACAAAGGGACGAAAATTGTGAGGAAAAGTGGTGAAAATAGGTCAAAATTGTAAAAGAGGAAGAAAAGTCTCAAAGCATCAAAAATGAGTTTAAAGTGGCAAAATTTGTGAAAAATGTAATAAAAAAGGGTTAAAAAGAGGAAAAAATAGATGAAAAGTTGCAAAAATGGATAAAAGAGTGGCACAAAAGGGATAAAACATGAAGGGAAAGGGGTAAAAAGAGGTAAAAGAATTGCAAAATAGGCAAAAAGTTTCAAAACTTGGTTTAAAAGTGGCAAAAATTCTCAAAAAAGGGTTGGGAGTGGCAGAACATGTTGCAGAAAGGGCCAGATGAAGTAGTGAAAAGGGGTTAAAAAGTGTCACAGATGAGTTAATATTGGTGCTAAATAACAATCGGGGAGGCCCTTATTCTCTGGGATTTGAAAGAAAATACAAATACCAATACAGTGTTAATGGGGCCAAAATATTTATTTGAGTTTTGTTTATTGGTAAGATCAGCCCCCAGAGTCTCTGTCACTACTAAATCTGGCCCTTGTGCAAATGTACTCGATGACCCCCGCTTTATAGGTTTGGTCTAGTTTTAGCTGACGAAAACTCTGAAACATTTAAGTCTAGTTTTAGTCAATCAAAAGTCCCCACATTTCAGCCTTGACTTTTGGTTCAAGCATTTATTCTCTTGCCTGAATCTGGTACTAAATCCTGGTAGTGTGTTCTCTGCACCCTGCCAAACCTGGGGTCCCTGCTTTCTCCAGCTGAGAGGCAGATGAGATACTGATGCACTGTATTTCCACAGACTTACCACAGTGGAGAAATATCATGGATTACAGATTTCCAACGAAAACTAAATTACATTTTAATCCGTTTTAGTCATCAAAGATCTATTTTCGGCTAGTCTTAGTCAAGTCTTTCTCATGGATAAAAGGCTGCCAATGAACATTTTGAGTTTTTGCTGACGAAATCAACACTGCTTTGCAGGTTAACATTGACATGCATATGCCACATAGCAACAACCAACATCCAACCTGTGATTGGCTGGCAACCAGTCCAGGGTGTACCCCGCCTCTCACCCAATGACAGCTGGGATAGGCTCCAGCACCCCCGTGACCCCCAACGAGGTAAGCAGTGTAGAAAATGGATGGAAGGATTGACAACCTACATCCAACTTTACCACAATTCTCGAGATAAAAATAGTGCCAAACTGTGTGATAACGAATGTAACTAGTAATCCTGGTGCCAGATAGTGAAGATAGAAAGGTTTAATCAGTTAGTCAGTAAGTTGCACATATCCTCTATGCTAGCAGTGCCAATGATGCTTATGTGTAAGGAAAAACAGCTGAGAAACCTGACACTCATTTGAAATTTATGATGTAACATAATAAAACTGACCCTACCCTATTTGTGTCCTCCACACTCTATCTGGGGCATTGCTTGTTCAAGTTTCACTGAACTGTAGCCCTTTTAAACCTTAGCTTTAGCTAGTTAGTGGCCTGTACCTTTTAAGTAGCTAATTAGCCTGGCAGTGAAGAATGTTCTTGTCACATTGTGCTAACATTTATTAAACAGTCACTTTAGTCACTTAGACCAGTGAACTGAATTAAGACACTCTGCAGAGCAGCTAAACCTGACCCTGAGCTCATTATTTTACTTTCACTCAGATACAGGAGAGAATCACTTCCCATAGAAAGCTAGGTCATGTGTAATCATTACCCACAAGCCTTTCCTGTCTTTAAAGGAAAGGCTTTGCTGGTTACAGATCTGAAAATGTGGTGGACTTTTATATGCTAAAATCTGTTGACTGTTGTGGTCTAGCTTTACTGCACAGAAGCTTTTTCAGCATCTAATAGATGAAACTGCAGAGGAAGTGATTCTATTGTATTATAGCTAAATTGGTTACCCCCACAGAAGTGCTTCTGATGACACTCCTAGATGTCTTACAGTTAACTTAGTGTGTGTACACTGGTGAATGACAGCATGAAGGCAGTAAAGTTTTTTTCTGCTCAGAGCTGGGGGAGTCTGAGAGCATGCATGAATAAGTGAGTGAGCGTGTGTGTGTGAGTCACTGTGTGTGGCTGTGATCAGTGTGACGAAGCACAGTGACAGAGCTTCGGCCATCTGGAGACAGATGACAGTGTGAATCACCAGAGAGGGGGGCGGAGGGAGAGAGGGGAGGAATTGATGGAAGGAAAGATGGATGAAGGGAAGGAGGATGGCAGGAGAAGGTAGAAGGGGAAGACAAGGGAGAGAGACACAGAAGAGGGGGTGATTCACCAGTGTCAATTTAAAATTTAGTCTTTACATTATAATGTTCTTTACTTTAACTCACATTATTATCATTTTCAACCTTTATTCCTTTAGTCTATGAAGCCTTGAGTCTTTGCCTTTCTCTCTAATCATTGTGAATTTGATGGCTGCAGCATGAATCAAAAATAGAGAAAGGGAAATGTTTTCCATTGTTTAACACCCCCCTCTTCTGTTTACATTGTCTGTAAACATCTAGGACATGAGGAGACCAGTCACTGGAGTTTTGTTGTCCCATTCTTGTCTGATGTAAGATTCTAGCTGCTCAACAGTCCTGGGTCTTCTTTGCTAGGTTTTAAATTTTCTGATGTGCCAAATGTTCTCTATCAGTGAAAGGTCTGGACTGCAGGATGGCCAGCTTAGCAACAGAGCTCTTCTTCTGCAGTGTCATGCTATTTTGATGGATGGGGTCTGTGGTTTAGCATTGTTATGCTGAAAGATGCAACGCCTTTCCTGAAAGAGACATTGTCAGGATGGGAGTGTATGTTGCCCTTAAACCTCTCTCTACTTTTCAGCATAGATAGTGCCTTTCCAGATGTGTAAGCTTCCCACACAATAGGCACTAATGCAACCCCATACCATCAGAGACGCAGGCTTTAGAGCCGTGCATTGATAACAAACTGGATGGGCCCTCTTCTCTTTAGTACACAGGGCAAAATTTGATTCACCTGACCACAGAACAGTTTTCCATTTCAAATGAGCTTTGGCCCAGAGAAGACCGCATTGTTTCTGGATTGAATTCACACATGGTTTCCTCTTTGCACAATACAGCTTCAACTTGCATTTGTTGTGTTCTTGAGCCCATCCATGCAATAATTTCCAGTACAGAATCACGCCTGTGTTTAATGCAGTGCTGCCTGAGAGCCACATGCATCCAGTATTGATCTTCGGCCTTGTCCTGTGAGCACATGTTTCTCCAGATTCTCTGGATCTTTTGGGGAAATTGTGTGCCATACATGGTGAGATATTCAATATTTGCGATTTTACATTGTACATTTTTTTCTCACACAGTTTTTTGTCACAGTTTTTTGCAGATTGGTGAACCTCTGCCCATCTTTACTTCTGAGACACTCTGCCTCTCTAAAATGCTCCTCTTACTCCCAGTTATCTTACTGACCTGTTGCCAGTTAGCCTAATTAGCTGCCCTTAATAATACAACTCCATTTATTTACAGCCTTTTGCTGCCCCGTCCCTACTTGTTTTAGATGTTTTGCTGCCATTGACTTCAAAATTAGCTCTTTTTTCATGAAACAGTAAAACATCTCAGTTTTAACATCTGATATATTGTCTATGTTTTGTTGTGAATAAAATATGAGCTCTACAAATCATTGCATTCTGTTTTCATTTATACTGCGTATGGCGCCCCAACTTTTTAGGTATTAGGGTCATAAATACAATGAAGAAATCTTATGGATTTTGTCCCACAGTGGAGCACTAACGTCTTACTAAAACTACTTTTCACCAGAGTTTCCCCCCGCCAAAGCCATATTTCTAGCTAATCTTAGTCTAGTCTTCCTCCTGAAAAAAGGTAGTCAACAAACATTTTACTCATAACCTTAGTCGAAAAAATTAACACTGTGACACATCAGCACGTGGGTGGGAGAAGGAGGGCGTTCAAAAGAACGAGGAGTTATTGCAAATACTTTCTTACATTCACACGAGCTAGCTGAGCGCTTTTGAGCAGACTAATGACCTGCTTGTCAACACTTTGGTCTAATCATCCTGGAGTGAATGGGGGCGGCACCTTCCCCACTCATCCAAACACACCCATGCCCATAAGCTTACTTACACGCTGTTAGTTTCTGAAATAGGAGTCTGCTTGATGCCTGATAAGAAAATGAGCCTTCTAAAATAGATCATTTACTAAAGAGAGGAAAATCACCCAGCACTCAAAAGTGCACAGAAACATAGGGCCTGGATTATCTCTCAGCTGGTGGAAGCTTATCGCCCCTCTGCTCCGGCAGTCGTCTCCCCTCTTTGCCTCTCATTTCCCCTTCACAGTAGATTCTTCCCCGCTGTTTTCACTTTTTTTTTCGCTCTCCCTCCCTGTGCCACCTCTTTACGATCTCTATCTTTCTCTTGACGGCTATTCTCTCTCCCTCTCTGCAGCTCTTTCCTCAAGTAGAAAAACACAGATTTAAACATCTACTTTGCATTCTAGACATTTTTTCTGTTTTGGGTAAATAGATAATGTCTGTTTTTCAGCTCCCCTTCCATCCTTTATTGCTCAACAGTGAGTGCGGAGAGCAGATGGGAGATAGGGGAGCAGCGGAGCATGCAGGTAGAGGAGGATTTGAGATTGAGAGTAGCAGGCAGGTGGGAGGGTGAGTATAGATGTGCACGTATGCATCATGGAAATACATATGGGGAACATAAGGCGCATGAGAATGTGTGTTTGATAGGCGGATTGGCTTGCAGGAACTCAATAGTGATTTTTTTTCCACATTTGATCAGGGACTCTCTCTCAACCAACTGTCACGTTGCATCCACAGACATGCATCTCAGCTTATATTTATCCAAAGGGAACACAGTGCCCCCCTGATGGTAGTTCACAACAAGAAACTGAGATTTAACTAGAAGCAGATTCAATACAGTCATGGACGAAAGTACTGGCACCCCTGGAATTTTTCCAGAAAATACACCATTTCTCCCAGAAATGGTTGCAATTACAAATGTTTTTGGTATACACATGTTTATTTCCTTTATGTGCATTGGAGCAACACAAAAAATCTGAATAAAAAAGACAAAATTGACATAATTTTACACAAAACTCAAAAGATGGGCTGGACAAAATTATTGTCACCCTTTTAAAACTATGGGTGAATCACTTTATTTCAAGCATGTGATGCTCATTTAAACTCACCTGTGGCAGTAACAGGTGCTGGCAATCTAGAAATCACACCTGAAGCCAGTTAGAATGTCTAAAAGTTGACTCAACCTTTGTGTTGTGTGCCTGTGTGTGTCACACCAAGCATGGAGAAGAGAAAGAAGAGCCCAGAATCGTCTGAGGACTTAAGAAGCAAAATTGTAGAAAAATATGAACAATCTCAAGGTTAAAGACCATCTCCAGAGATCTTGACATTCCTTTGTCCACTGTGCGTAATATAATGAAGAAGTTTATAACCCATGGCACTGTGGCTAATCTCCCTGGACGTGGACAGAAGAGAAAAACTGACAAAAGAATGCAACACAGGATGGTTGGAATGGTGGATAAACATCCTCAGTCAACTTCCACACAAATTCAGGCTGTCCTGCAGACTCAGGGTGCAAAAGTGTCAGCTGGGACCATACGTGGTCATCTGAATGAGATGAAGCGCTATGGCAGGAGACCGAGGAGAACCCCACTGCTGACAAAGAGACATAAAAAAGCCAGACTGGAGTTTGCAAAAACGTACCTGAGTAAGCCTCAATCCTTCTGGGAGAACATTTTGTGGACAGATGAGACTAAAGTAGAGCTTTTTGGAAAAGCACGTCATTCTACTGTTTACAAAAAACAGAATGAGGCCTACTAAGAAAAGAACACAGTACCTACAGTCAAACATGGTGGAGGTTCAATGATGTTTTGGGGTTGTTTTGCTGCCTCTGGCACTGGGTGCTTTGACTGTATGCAAGGAATCATGAAATCTGGAGACTATCAAAAAAATCTGGGCAGCAATGTAGGTCCTAGTGTCAGAAAGCTGGGTCTGCGTCAGAGGTCATGGGTGTTCCAGCAGGACAATGACTCAAACATACCTTAAAAGCACCAAAAAATGGTTGGAGATAAAGCTGGAGAGTTCTGAAGTGGCCAGCAATGAGTCCGGATCTAAATCCCATTGAACACCTACGGAGAGATCTCAAAACTGCTGTTGCAAGAAGCACCCTTCAAATCTGAGAGACCTGGAGCAGTCTGCAAAAGAAGAGTGGTCCAAAATTCCATTTGAGAGGCGTAAGAAGCCTGTTGATGGTTATAGGAAGCGATTGGTTTCAGTTATTTTTTCCCAAGGGTGTGCAACCAAATATTAAGTTGAGGGTGCCAACAATTTTGTCTGGCCCATTTTTGAGTTTTGTGTAAAATTATGTCAATTTTGTCTTTTTTAATTCAGATTTGTTGTGTTGTTCCAATGCACATAAAGGAAATAAACATGTATACCAAAAACATTTGTAATTGCAACAATTTCTGGGAGGAATGGTGTATTTTCTGGAAAAATTCCAGGGGTGCCAATACTTTCATCCATGGCTGTATATAATGGGTTTACAACAAAACCTTTTATCAAACTGATGTACATTGAAGCCTACACCATTATGTTTCTTATTTTGCTGTAAAACCTACTTAGAATCTCAATTAATCATCACAAGACACAGAAGTGATCAAATATTCCCTTTGTAGATGTTTAAATAGATCATATTTTGGCTTGAAAACAAAATATCACCCAAACTGATGAAGAACTATGCTCTAAGAGTCAGCACAGGTTTTCTCAACGTGCCATTTTAGTGAGAAAACGCAAGGGTATGGCTGCTAAAGTCTACACTTTGCTCTCACTGTGCCTAAAATAGTCCCAAATTCATAATCAACCCAACAGCAGACAGCTTATGTTGTGATCTTGTCAAGCCAGGGTTTGAAGTCTGTGTCTAATTGAGGGTTCAAAGCCATGAAAACATTGGAGAAGTCCCAACTCATGGAGCCAGCGAGCCCTCCACTGAGGAGCAGCTGCTGCTGAGGCTGCTGGCTCGGAGAGCTGTCCGTGGTGCTGAAGAGAAGTTCAGCTGCGCCCTGCTCTGTCCATGGTGCTGAAAATGTCAACATGCAGTGAGATGTGGGTGGCCCGTGGCCCACTGTAAGGATATTCACACTCTAACTGATTTTAAGCTACGCAACTGACATTTTTGTGCGTTTTAAATTTTTAAAGTCTACTTCTTCGCTAAGATTTTGTCGTCACGTGCAGGGAAAACGCTATTTGCATCATCAGTGTTGCTTCCAAAGAGGTGTTCCCAATTAAAATGGCGTCAATTAAAAGTCCACGACCGCTCTGTATACCCGGAGGTCTTCCACATTAAAATGTTCAAGTTTAAATTTGTCATATTTTGATTTTCAGAACTTCAAAAGCGAATCCCCACAGGGAAATTTCTCCCTGTGTTATTCATAAGGAAACGCGCTTTTGCGCGCGTGCACCCCCCCCCCCCCCCCCCACTTTCGCCCTTGCTCTTTCTTCAGGAGCCTCATGACGGTGCGAATACAGGCAAATGTCATCAAGTAAAAAGATAAAAAGGAAAAAAGGGGGCATCAAGCCCTCCAGTGCTCATAACATTACTGCCAGTTGCATCATGAGCGCAACACGGAGCCTTTATAGCAAGGAGCGCGTGGATGAGAGAGGAGAGGACGGCGGGAGCGTGATCTTGCGTGTAAATGGACATGCTGAGCGACTGTCTCATGCGCCGCTGACGAGTGATCTAATATCGGCCGAGCTGGAGTGGAGAGACGAAACACGTCATCTTCAATCTGCCTCCTCTACCCTCCTCCTTCCCTGTCCTCGCGGCCTCTGCATCCTCTTCTTCCGTGCGTTTAAATGAATAGAGGTTGATTACCGTTTATTGAGCTACGAGTCCACTGGGACAGCTGGTTTTGATCCCATGGAGAGCGCGCGCTGCTCTCTTCAATAGCTCTTTGTCAGAAGCCTCTCACACATCTCTGTCTTTATCTGCGTGGCCCTTTGGGAGCGTAAATGTGGCTACAAGGGAGACTGTGTTTAAAGTGAGGCTGGGTGACAAATGAGGAGAGTTAAATCACTGTTTATGCGCACGAGACATGCTTGTAGCTTATCAAAAATGGCCTGGGAATAAACAAAACGCACATGTTGCATGCAGTATTCTCTGCTTGGATTAACAGACCAATCCTGCTCCTTTGTGGTTCGATTATGGGGAGAGAAACGACACGAACCCTGGGCCCTCTTTCCCCCTCTTCGCGCCGCCTCTCAGCATAGCGTGAGGCTCTGGTGCCGCTCAATGGGAGGATGGGGCAATTGCTGGTGGCTGCTGCACCAAGGGACGCGCCAGACCACCTGAACGTGTGATATCCAACTGTATTTATGGTCAACGATTAAAGTAAACGTTGTTACAGAGGGGGAGCCTGGATGGATAGTCTAGCTTCTGCAGCTGCTCTTCGTAAATATGTGCAATAAGTTAGAGTCGCTTTACTGGCTCCAAAAGTAGACTCAGGAGCAATAAAAGCGCTCCCTGGACGCAAATAAAACCCAAAGCGTCAAATGTGGTTTCACCGACAGGGAGATTTGTCTGAGAGTTGTGAACCTAAATCCCACCCAAACCATTTGGGTGGCTGATGACACAAGCTTGATGAAGAAAAAAAAAAAAAAAAGTGGGTGACAAGTGGGAGTTATTGGGTGGGAGACGCATTTCAGTACTCCACGAGACCACACGGCCTAATGTGCTGAAAATGTGCCCAGTTTCCACTCACTCGTGGATTATGTGCTGTCCAAACCAAAAAGGTATGAGTGGGCGAACACAGAGCCATGACTCACTGTCAAATTCATATTGTGGCCGTGGCAGTATTCTTGGCTTTTGCTAAAAATAGTGCCCATTCTGTGGTGCGGAGCCAAGACAGTGATAAAACGGTTGGCTTTCTTTGCCAAAGGACCCGCAAAAAAAATCTTGCTTGGCCTCTTAAATAACGCCACGAGCTTTTCGTGATGAATGTCCACGGACAAAGAGAAGGAGAAGGGACTGAGTCTCTCCTCTCAGAATCGCAGAGTAAATTAATAGTAATGATAATCTGTTGAATGCCCAGCTCCCCTTGCAAGATTTGCATTTGCAATTAATCAAGGACAGAAAACCCAGAGTCAGTTAATTAGGCCTGCACCCCCAACCCTTACGCAGGCTAACACACTCTCACACACGCCCACGCGCACGCTGCTTGGTCAACACGCACGCACGCACACAAAAACTGAGCAGAAAGTGCACACCAAACCATGTTCATAGGCGTTAACTCAGTTAGAGGAGAATGTGATCACTTGGGAAGTGAAGAGGAACAGTTAGGGAGAAGTACAGCCCCTCTGTGTGCGCGCGCGCACGCACATACCCCCCCCCCCCCCCCCCATTTTTGGACTCTGAACAGCATAATAATGAGCCGCCTGTTTGACCACCTCACGAGCATCCCTGTTATGTTTTACCCTCCCATCTGCTTGAAGCATCACTCAGAAAACATGTTTGTTCAAACACCCATGTCCTCGAAAAACCACCTCGCGCACTCCTTAAATAAATCGCATCAGCAGAGTCAGGGATAGACACGAGCTCAGTTGCAATTCCAGAGGATCCGCTGGCACCAAAATAGCCACCCAGCCAGCCACCTCTCCTCTATTAATAACTTTGGGTGCTGGAACAGCGACATCACAGCAAGGGTGATGCTTAAAAAAATGCGCCTTTAGGATGAGCGCGCGCCTGTGCGTGTTGCTGATGCTGATTTGCATTCAGTGAGAGATCGGGGAGGGTGGGCGGTGGAGTGTGTGGTGGTGGGGGGGTAAGCCTGCTGCATTTTGCACGTCTTCAGCTGTACAGAGGAGGGGGACTTACCCTTCACTGAGGCGGCCAGAAGCCCCATGTATAAGAACAGCACCCGGCTCCAATGGTGCGCGTGCACTCCCGCCTTCATTAGAGCAAAAATCCGTATTCCGTCCCCTTTCCTGCATGCGCATTCCGGTCTCCCCGTAGCTCCGTCCCGGTTTGAAGCGGCGGTCATGGCAGGGGGCTTCTTTTTTTTTCTCAGGTCTGGCAGGCACGATAGTTCTCAGATGGTCAAAAAAGAGAGATTCACACGGTGTCGGCGCTGAGAAAAATCCCAATGCATGGAGGAGGCTCGGATCTCGCAGCTGGACTGAACCATGTCATGCGGGCACCGAGGGGTTCGGAGTCTCTGTCTGAGAAGATAGATTTCACACCTAAAGGGGGAGGAAAAAAGAGAGAAGGCAAAGCCAAAAAGGGGGGAGACGTGATTCAAGTGGTCACTGATATACCCCGCACGCGTAAAAAATCACGAAAATCCCTCGTCCGCTCCACATATGTAACGAAATCACCACACACGCGACAAAAAAGCCAGGAGATCCTTCCTTCACTTTGTCCAGCAGCACTTATCTGTCCTTCTTTTCAATTTATCTCCCTTTAAAGACAACATTTGCGGCGCAGATAATCCACGTTTTTCAACTCGTCCTTAGATTCAAAGGAAAGGATGGAGAGCCACAGAGGTTATCCAGATCCAAGCGAAAAATAGCCTCGTTTGAGAGAAGTTTTCGACCAAGGTTGCGGTGTAGTCACCGATCGGAGTGTTTGAAGAGAGATATGCAGTATGGATGTATTCCCAGTATCGCAGCGCTGAGCCACAGCGTCGTCTCGGGTCTGTGCGACGCCAAGATTCAGACTGCAGA